>NW_025318667.1:13065000-13395000 GCF_018153725.1 Drosophila mojavensis
GTCTGAGTTTTGTTTACATTTCTACGCGAAATTTGCAACAACGACGTCACTCAGCACCACGCACACCCAAACACATACACACATACATACATATATATTTATATATATAGAAAGTCTATGAAAATGTATTTCGAATTGAAAATACATAAATATTGGGGTAAATGTCTGCTGTACAGAGAACGCGCATTGTTGATAGCAGCTACTGCATACGCACTTCAAGCTCTTCTACACAAACACACACACACACACACACACAATAACAAGGGCTATGGACATTTAATGCATCGTTGTTTGGTCTTGGCAGGAAAAACTGTCACAATTTCAACTTGGCTAAAAATAGCAACAAAAACAAAAGCGAACAAATGAAAATAAAGGGAAATATGCTAAATGCCAGACTAGCACATACCCTGGATAAAAGAATGAGAAAAACTAATGCTACTAGATCGTTTTATATATTTCGTATGCAATCAATTGACTTATTGTAGAACAGAAAATATATAAATTGAATTGAGATTTTTGCAGATTTGCATATGGTTTATATGATGCCATTGATCTTTTATATATGTAGTAACCATATATTCGATAGTTCTTTCAGCTTTTATTTGCTAGTTTATCTCTTCCTTTGGCTGATTGAATATTATCCCAATTTCCTGCTCCCTTTGCATACAGGGTATTAATGAAAAGAAACAGCCAGCCAAATTATCATTAACAACGTGATCATCATCATCAGCAGCTTCAGCTACTTCATTATCATCATGAGCATAGCAGAGAAGGCACACGATTAATGTAATTTGTTGCTGTTGTTTTTGTTTTGCCTGTTGCAAGTTGTTATTGTTGTTGTTGTTGTTGTCGTCTACCGTTTGGATTAATTTGTAGAGTTTGTGGCAGACGGCAGACGGCGACTCCTAGAATACGCGCAGAGACTTCAACTGCAGTCGCCCATCTCCCATCTCCCATCTCCCAGCTCCCATCTCCCAGCTCCCATCTGTCGTCTCCCCAGTGTCGACTCCATCAGCCATTCCCCACACATTGAGCATAATTATTTGTGTGTTGCCGGGGCCATCGCAGCCGCAGCTGAATCTGCATCTGTATCTGTATCTAAGGTTGTATCTGTATCTGCATCTGGATGCAGCTTCCATAACTTGAATGTCGTCAGTCCTTCGCGATTTTTGTCAACGCCCTCTGCACGTGTTAATTATGAATGCGGAGAATGTTCAGCGAGCTCTCAGCATCTCTTTAAAAGCTATGCGAGCGACAAATATTTGAAATCGAACAGCTGCCAGCTTACAGTTGCTGGATATAGCTGAATACCATATAGATAGAGTTAGTAAGAGAGAGAGAGAGTAAAAGTGTGGGCCTGAATAAACATTCTTAAACCCTCTCCTGATCCCTTATACTATTTTATACCTTTTTATATTCTCTTATACCTTCGTATACTCTGTAATAATCGCTTTTAAACTTTTATATTCTCTTATACCCTTTTACATCGGTATTATATCACTCTCACCTTAATTCTCACTTTCATTCTCACCCACTCTCGTTCTCACTCTTATTTTCACTCTCACTCTCGTCCTCCCTCTCGCTCGAATTCTCACTTTCATTATCATTCTCTCTTCTTCTTTGTTTCGCATTCGTAAACGTTATACTGCCAACGCAATTGATTGAAAGAGATTGATTGATTGATAATTAGTTTCCTATGAAGTTTATCACTAATTTAGTCAAAATAGAACGCCCTTAGCAAATAGAACTATCTATCTATATAGTGTAGATAGCTGGGGTGATCTATTACCCATTGATGGCTTCACGTACTACTTTCTCGACTCGCACAGCTCCCAGATGTGGGGCACATGCAAGTTGCTGTGATAAGCTGTTGTGCGATATACAGAGAACGCCTTTCATTATGTCAATAGGGAAATTGAATATCCATTCGAATGGTAATTGCACTGGACTGGAAAAACCTTATCACGTGAAACGCAGAGCGAGGAATGAAAAACCCGAAACCAAAACACAATATTGGTTTAGTACGTGCGCTGGCTATGTGACCGGGGATTGGTTATGGGCTATTAACATTTTGGGGCATAAATCTGTGCCCCTAACTGTTGCAAGTACATTGCGGCGCGATAAGAGCAACTGCATGGCAAATAGAATTCGTATACCTCAAGCGTGGCACTGAGAGAGAGTGAGAGCGAGCGAGAGAGAGATAGAGAGAGAGAGAGAGAGTGACAGTGGGGGAGGAAACGTTGCATTTGCAAATGAAAATGTTGTGCTGCTTGGGCTCTTCATTAGGAGCTGCCCCTTTGGCTTGGGCATATGAAAGAGTTGACGCCGCGGCGACAACAACTCTTATGGGCATAAATCAATTCTTCTGCCCGCCTGCCCCCCTGCGCGCCCTGCAAATTTACTTTGTTCAGCAAAACGGCGTCATAATGAGCGCATATCATACCATATGCATATACATACGCATGCATATATATGTATATGTATGTGTGCATAAATACATGCACGCATGCATGCATGCATATGTATTGCATGCCTTTGTCTACTGCCACGCAGTCCATTCACAATTAAAACAGGGACTGAGAATGTTCTGTGCTGGAATCGGAACAAATGAGCTTACAGCAGCTTAACATTGCTTAAAGTGGATGCTATAGTCAAAAGCTTAACATGAGAAAACTAACATGGGCAAGAATGCCCAACTGCTGTTTAATATTTGCTTAACTGAAGACTTAGCATGTAATACGTTAACAGCTGCTTAACATACTGTTATAAAGTGGATTTGACTATACATATATTATAAGCTAACAGCAGCTTAACATCCGTTATATAACAATTGAGATAGTATCCTAAGACGGTAACAGCTGCCTAACATAGCATGTTTTGATTTCGCAGCTGCTGTTCACTTGAACTAGTTCAGGCACTTTGCACATGGCATTCGCATTCTCATTCGCAATCGCATTCGCATTCAGCCCTGCATATTGTGTTTTTTATGGGGCTCAACGCATAAATGTCAACGTCTCGCTAAATACTTGAGGATCTGAATGCAGTAGCCCCAACTGCAACGGCAACGGCAACTGCAACTGCAACGGCTGCATGCCGCATTCATTGCAACACTCCCTTCTCAGCTGAGTTGAGCTGTGAGTTCTGAGTTTTGCTTAGTTCAGCCCATTGCAGTTCAGTTCAACGGCTGTTGCACTTTGGCTGCATCCGTTGCCCTTGCCACACAGTCTTCCGGCCCCCTGGCTCCCCCCACTGTGACTCTTTGCGGCTTTATCAGATGTTGACATTTTTTTGCGGAACCACACTCGAGTTCATTTGCAATAATTGGTTTTTCTTGTTGTTGTCTTCGCCTTTCCCTTTGGGAGCCACACCGACTAGGCTCTGCCCTGCCCTCGCCTCGCCACGACCGTTTCGACATTTTTGACATACATATTTCTCGGCTCTGTAACTGTCGTCCATTATGAAGTGCCCCGGTTAATGGACACACAAATATTCTGGATTGAGGCGCGGCCACTTACTATTAGGGCCGATTGCCCAGTATACTTGGAGTACTTTAGGCTCTTCGTCGTCTTCTACTCTGCTTGTACTCTGCTTCATCTTCATTCAGCATGTTTATTGCGCCAGTGCAGGGAATAACAAACAGTGAGAGCTGTCAATGCAGCCCCATCAACTCGAACGTCAATCAATCGCCACGAATTTCGTTGGCCCACATTGCAGTTAAGCGGAACACCTGTCAAATAGAAAGGGGAGAGACTGCAGAGCTTCTTTGAGGCAGAGTGGGAATACCTATTCAAGTGAAAATCTATCTTTGTTTCAAAGTCTCGGAGCTAAAAATGTGCTTAACATACATTAGCTAACCAAATGATTGTAGGTTGAAGTTGCCTTAGGATGTGGATAAACATTTCCTCTTCGTTTAGTTGGATGATCTATGTTGCTGTCGCGAGAGAGACAGAGAGAGAGGGAGAGAGAGAGAGACAGAGAGAGAGAGAGAGAGAGAGAGAGAGAGAGAGAGAGCGAGAGTGAGAGAGAGCGAGAGTGAGAGAGAGCAAGAGAGAGAGAGAAAGCAAGCAAGCTTGAGATAAAAATTATAAAGAAGAAAGGGACAGAGGAGGAGCAAGAAATGTAAGGAGGGAGGAAAGAGATAGATAGATAGAGAGGTTTCAAGAGAGTGCTAGAGAAAGAGATCAAATCATACCGATAGAAAAACACGTAGCCAGACAATGCGAAACTATATAGGGAGAGAAAAGGTATACATATAGAGAAAAATAGTGAGATACATAGACAGACAAAAAGAGGGATAGCAAAGGTGTGAGATAGAGAGAGAGAGAGAGAGAATGAAAGAGAGAGAGAGCAAGGGAGAGACAGAGAGAGGGAGAGAGAGAGAAAGAGCCTCTTGTCAAATGAGAGAATGTCCAATTTTCAGATGAAAAGGCAGTTGGGAATGCCCCTAATGAACTCATTTAGTCAAAAGATGCTTGCAACATATTGAAGATTATTAACAGATGTATGCAGACATATTTTAAAGGGTGAAGCAAGCGAGCACGATAAAGTCTTCTTCGAAAGAGAGAGAGAGAGAGAGATAGAGAGAGAGAGTGAGAGGATAGGGGAAGTTCCAGTGCTCTTTGAGATTTTGAATGATGTCTATTTTCAAAGTAAATGTGGCAAAGCGTCCGCTGGAATGTCTTGTTGCAAATGTGCCGCAAATGCAAACAGAAGCGACCCCCAGCGCAGCCGTCAGTCTGGCAGTCAGTCAAGCCGTCCCTCAGTCCGTCAGTCCGTCAATATGTTAGCTGAAGTTGTTTTCTTGGTGCTTGGGCCTTCAAGTGCTGCCATTCAATTGTCCAACGGTTTTGTCTATTTCAAGTGATTCGCGATCTGCGATCTGCGATCTGTGATCTGTTTAATTGCCAGGATTAGGCATATAGCCAGGAAGTTGGCATTGCCAACTAGCTTCCATGCAACGTTGCGGCTGAGCGCAATTTCCGCCTTGCAACATGCTGCGCGCAACTGTCGCCGATAAATTTAACTGCAACTGCAACAGCGGCTGGCAAATGCCAAAATGCGAGCTGTGAGTTGCGAGTTGGCCATAAAATCGAGCGGACAGCCATAACCAAAGGAAAACACCAAAATAGTTTTTAATGATTGCCAACACCCACTCCCCAGGCCCCCTACGCACCACAGTCAGCCATGCAGCCAGCCAGCCAGCCAGCCCGCCAGCCGGTCCATGGGCAGATGTCTTCTGAACGGAACTGCAAATGGCAATGCGAATTTGCCTGTCAATTTGCAAATTTCCTAATGAAGAAGTCACCCAAAAAGTTTGTCACCCGCAACAAATTGAAAACGACTGGCATGGAACGGAATGGAATGGAACAGATTTTCAGTGCTAAACGTTAAATTTATATTGTAGTGTCTGGGCTGTAGTTGAATAGTTGCACAGCAGAATAAAATGGAATAGAACAGGATTAGAATAAAAGAAAACTGAATGGAATGAAACGGGATGAGTTGGAGATTTTAGGTCAGGCCTAGGTAGCTTAAGTGCAAGTGTAGTGTTGCTTTTAGGCTCGACTTGAAGCAGAATGAAATGGCAATGAAACAACTAGCATGGAACGGAATGGAATGGAAAAGATCTGCAAAGTTAAACGATACATATTATTGGAATGAAACAGGTTACTATTCAGGCGACAGTTGAAGAAGTAGCGGCAAATTCTGATTGGTAATGAAACAAAATGGAATGGAACAGTTTACCTAACTTCAGTAACCTCTAGTTAAGTGAAATTCTGGCATTAAAAAATTCGATTTTCGACTCTTATTTGTCCGAAACTAATTCTGATACGTACAAGAAAATTAATGAGGAAGATGGAAAAGAGATTTTCACAAATTATTTATGCAAACTATTTAAATAGAATAGATTTTCGCTGTCATCTGGCGTTTATAATAAAATATATAACATCTTCGGCTAGCCATCGATGAAAAGTCTGCGATAGCGTCACAAAAAGTTTTTGAATGGCAAAAATACGACTAGAACTACATAATCATACTGTGTGTAGGTCTTTTTATATATGTATATGTATGCATAAACACACATATATATATATATATATATGTATATATCTGTAGTATAATTGAAACTAAGCGTAGACATGATTTCCGCTAGGCGTATCCAATGAATTATGTCAAAAGAGCAAAATAAAAGAAAATCAAGAGGAAAACGTGCAGCAGCTCGTGGAAAATCAAAATGAAAAGCCGCACAAAAATAGCAAAAACAAAAAACAAAAAGCGACAAAGGAAAAAACAAATAGAACTGAATAGAAGAATTGTAAATATAGAAATGTAAAACTGTAAAATGACTTCAAAGCGAATGGGCACAAAAGGAAGCAAACAAAATGTCAGAAAGTGCAAAAAGCAAAAGAAGCGCTAAAAAATGGCAACACAAAATAGATAAAAAACAAACACTGTCTCAAAATCTACACATGAAAACAAGTGTTTGACTAACAGATACCCTGTAATAGCATTTGATATTGCAACAAGACTTTTTAGCTGTAAATACTTTGGATGCTCTAGAATACTAATGAAGCCATGATATTTTGATGTCTATTAAATATATCAAGAATTTTCAACACCGACAATTCAATCAACAAATCGATGGATAATTTAAATAAATTTATCAATAGCTGTAATTAAGTAGATCGATAACTGTATTTAAGTATTTAACAAATTTATCGATAATTCTATACAAGTTTAATTAGTCATAAGCTTATCCGCAATTTTATACACATTTAGCGATAATTATACAATGAGACTGTATTCATGTCCTATGTTATGTGAACTCTAAGACAAAGCTGACCTCTGACCTATACATATATATATATTGGCAAATGTTGACTATACTCACATAAATACTTGGGTACGACAACATCTTTACCATATACATATACCAATACAATATACCCTGTTTGACACTGTTAAAAAGTCAAATAAAAAACAAGCAATCAATATGTACATGCACTATATAAGGATTACGGATATACATATATACGGATACGGATATACATATATATATATATATTATATATATGCTCACATCTAATATATGTATATATTAACTATCTGTGCCATATAGTATATCTGAATCGCTACGCAAATGTATCTTGCAGATACATTTTGTTGTTGTGCTTGGCAAATGAAGCGAAACGCACAAAATTTCAACGTTACGTTTTTTAGCTTCTCCGCCCTTGTCTTTGGCTTATGCTGTTTTTTTTTTTTTTTTTTTTTTTTTTTTTTGGTTTTTCCTTTTTATTTATTGTTGTTATTTTAGGTTTTTTTATTCTGCCTAATTATTGTTTTTGTTTTTCATACTCGGGCGGGCATTAAGAAAAACTTTATGCGCCATTGAAGCGTTCGAAAATAAAAGTCGCGTCCACAGCGACCGCCGTTTACGTCAAAGTTGTTTTGCCTGTGTGTGTGTGTGTGGCTGGGTGTGTGTGTGTGCTGGGGCTGAGGTGCGCGTCTGTTGTTGCTCGGCTATGGCCCCACATGGAGCGCAACGCCGCAATTGTTGCAGATCGCGCATACGCCGTGTGTCGCGAGAACAACATTGCCACATCAGCAAAGAAAATGCTGCCAGACAGCCACAGTATGAAACATATGAGAGCGACAGAGATAGGGAGAGAGAGAGAGAAACTTCAGTTGAAGTTGCTTTTGTGTTTACTTAAAAAAACAAATAATAGAAAATTTGGAATAAAGAAGATTTATGTGCTAGTTTCGGTAGATTTACTTGGAGAATAGCAAAGTAGGACAGATAGCGAAGAGAGATAAAGAGAATAATATAATTAATATAAATATTGCTTGAAGAAAATGTTTAGAATGTTGAGGTTATGCATACTGAAATGAAGACTGTTCTATGCTTTGATCTATTTACGAGTACTCTTCTGAGTATCTAGGCTTTGCTTGATTTCTATGGCAATCTCATGATATATGGACTTTTACAACACTTGCATAAGATCCGACTCAATGAATCTAAGTTGCAAATATATAGAGAAATTCTTCTCTATTTTACGCGCCAACTGCTTGACTTAAGGTACGGTGCCGGTAGCTGCGTCTCTACATTCAAATAGAACTTCAAGAGCTCAGCCTACTACATAATATACTTGGACTGTATATGGCCTATATACGAGATACTTCACACAAACGCAGCGCCGCACCATCTGGTGAGGCGTGCGAAAACAAGAAAAGACATGAAAAATTCATAAAGATTAATTAGTATTGTTTTTCTTCGAATTTCCGTTTTTTTTTATGCTTTTATGTTCATTTGTTTTTGGCTTTGTTCGATGGCATTTTAATTGAAACACTGAAGGTCGTTGGCTTTGTACGAAATTGTTTGGTGTGACTCAGTCTATGGCAATTATTGGCCAGGTGGGCGTGGCGTGGCGCGGCCCATAAGGGCATGCTGTTCTACGTCAGCCGGAAAGGCGAAAATTCCATGGCGAAACGTCTGCAGCTCGCTTTGATCTGCTTTTGGTTAGTTTTCTTTGCTGTAAAATATAGTATATATAAAATTTGTTTTTTTTTTTATTTTTTGTTTGTTTTTATTTTCGGTTGATGAATAAATTAAGAAATGCATGGAGCCCCCAGCCCTCCATATAGCTCCCTTTGAGTGCAGGCTTTTCGCTGCGGTCCTCATTGACAGCCGTTGGCAAAATTATGAGCGGCGCAAAGGCAGTGCATGAGCATGTGTGTGTGTGTGTGTGTGTGTGTGTGTGTGTGTGTGTGTGGGTGTGGGTGGGTTGGGTGCTGCTGCGGTCAATGAACGTCTTTGTCTGGCGAACACCTTTGATGTTGATTTGCTGCCATATGCTGATATATACGTTTGCCCGCTCTTCATTTCATTCGCAGTTGACCGAGCGATGAGCCCCGCGCAATCCGAGGACTCTGGACTGGCACCGGAACGCGGCACAACCTATGCAACGATCACGCTGCCACGCAACGCTCTCCATTTGGCAATCAGTTTTGCAGGTAAGTGGAAAATGGATGTGGGAAATGGGAAATGGGAAAGGGAAAGGGAAACTGTTTATCGAAATTATTCTTGTTAGCAATTTTCCCAGCTGCAATAATTCTGAGGGCCTCTCAGATGGAAACCAGAAGCCCGCATCAGCCAAATATTTGATTGCTCAATTAGAAAATCCTATTTCTGACAGCTGTCAGTTGAAGTTGAAATTGATTGCAAGATTTTTCAATTACTTCATAATTATGTTTGTTAGATCTAATTGAGAAGTTAAAGCCAAGGGTTGCGATTGACTGAATAAATAATAAACACTCACAACAGATTCAGATACTTTTTTAAAGGCTTGGCTAGGCAAGTGATATGAGAATAGGGGCTATGATTAATGCTCAGGGTATGTTTTTTTTTTTGGTTTATCTAGGAAAAAGTAAAAGCTAGATCAGTTGATGGCTGAGTATAGAAACATATTTGTATAGTATGTAAATCAATTCATTAAGTTGTCAGCCTTCGATCTCTGCAGATGCCAAACACACTCAACTTAAGCACTTTTCGCTTGAACGCAATTGTAAACATTGACTTAACATTGGCATTAACATTAACAGAGATGCTGCAACATGGAATTGCTAGCTGTCAAATATATGAGTGAGCGCTGTTTATGTTTGCTTGTTTTTGGCTTTGGACTCATATTTGAGTTTGCTATGATGTAACTTGTATCTGGAAGATACAAAGCAAAGCGTTGATTGTAGATACAAAAAGAAGGTCTAGAAGTTGCAGCATAGTAAATATAAGATAAATGTATTTGAGCGATACCTATAATTGACTCAGAAGACAGACGATAAAGTATCTCATAGATACATCTATAAAATAAAAATTGTAAATAAAAATATCTTTGAGATGCGCATCATAATAATACATTTAAACAAGCTGATTGAAGTTAATGCAGAAATGTAATATACATATTTTTCTTATACAACCCCCTCACGACTGTCCGCTCCTTTTTTCTCAGCCTTTCATTAAAGATACTTTTTGAAGTTCCTTCGGCTCTTGATGAACTATTGAGTCAGAGAAGCAATTTATTTGGCTTGCCTATGAAACGGGCTGGGCCTGCTTCAATTTGCGGTTCTAGTTTAATTTCTATATATTTGCGTTTAGTTTTTTTCTCTTTTTTTTTTGGGTCGGTTTTGATCTCCAGCCAAAAAGTGGGCCGATGCGATTTGAATGCGGAACGCGTTTGCGTCGATAACGCGGCGCAGCGTTTGCCGGCGACGCAGCCGTCGTCGTCGTCGCCGTTGCCAAAATAAATCATCATTTCAATCTGCCGTCGACTACGCCCCCGCACCCGCCCCTCCTCAGCGGGCGTGGCGAGTCTGTCGACTGCCAGACATTATAATACATATTTCGCTGGCGGACGTCGATGTTGTCTGTAGTCTAGAAATTTTATATCATTTGCCCTGACTAATCTCATCACTGCGCCAAGGCAAGCGGCTAGAAAGAGAGCGAGAGCGAGAGAGAGAGAGAGAGAGAGAGAGAGAGCGCGAGAGTGAATGAGAGGGAGAGTCAGTCAGTCGAAGCTTAACCCTAGCATAATTCAGCTGTGAGCCAGAGTCTGGACGTCTGACGTAAGCTTTTGGTCGATGACGTCTTGTCCTCGCCTTCGATTATGTTAGCCGTAATGCAAATGTGGGTGGGGTGGCGGCAGCGTCAGGGGCATTAGCTGGGTGCCCTGCTCCCCCTGCGCCCACACTCTTCCTCTAGTGCTTTTTCGGCCTGGCAACTTGCCAGCGACCGCACATGCACCTCGCCATGGCTGCCCTCTGGCGCGTTGTTTGTCATAACAACAAGTCGGCCAGTCGCTTTTTAAGCATACATTTATTTACGAGTAGTTTTTCTATTTGTTTTTGTTTTTTTTTGTGTTTTGTTTTTCTTTTTTGTAGTTCTTTTTTTTCTGTTATTTTTTTTCTACAATTTGATTTGGTCAGAAGACGCGACTGCGTGCGTCTGACGAGCCGTTGACAGAATTGGTAATGGAGACCAAGGCAGCACACAGCAGATAGGCAAACTAACAATCAACATATCTGAAATCTTGTGGCTGTATCATAATCTATATATTGACTAAAGTGAAATTAAGTCATCAAAATTATTTATATAGAAGTCAGAAGCGAATGTCGGAGCTGAACTGTAAATGAAAGTTATTTATCCTAGAGAAAGACTCCAAATGGAATCAGGTGTCAGGTAACGGTAAAGTAAGAACTCTGCCGCCAATGTTTATAGAAGCCAGGTGGGCTACCTGTTATGGCTCCGCAAAATCCAGAAAGTCTAGCGATTAGATTAATGGGTTTTCCCTTGACTTACACTTGGCATTGTGTTTATTTGAACAGTTGAATGGAACGGGATTAAGTGCTAATTTGATTTACCCACTCGATTTGTAATGCCCACAGAACGCAATGATCTATCGTATCCACCTGTTATTGGCGCACTCAATCCAGTGGGTCATGCGGCCGATTTTCTGGCGCCGGGCGATCGTCTGCACCAGATCGATGGCATCTCAACAATCGGACTGAGCAATCAGAAGATCATGAATATGCTGTGCGCAACCGGAGCGGATACGGGGCCGGCCATCGTGGAGATTGAATACTTGTTGCCCGAATGCAGTAAGTGTGACTCTGTGATTCCTGCTTGCTGATCGATGATCATTGATTGATGAATATTGATTGCAAATTGTTGATCGATGATTATTTATTAGTGCTTACCTATCTTTAAACAATGATACTTGATCACTGATCATCGAGCGGTGATTCCTGACCACAAATTGCTAATCGATGATTCCAATTGATGATCATTGAGTTATAATTGATCACTGATTGTCAAAAGAAGCTAACTGATAGTAGTTTGCTGATCGCTGATCGATGATGCTTGATCTGTGATCACTGATTGATGATCGTACTTGATAATCATCGATTGTTGATTTCTGATTGCAGATCTAAATATGATCGATTACTGATTGCTAGTCACTGTTCGATAATTACTGATCAATGTTCAGTGATTTCGATGAGTTTTTATCGCTGAACAGCAATACCTGATCACTGATATTCAAACAGAGATACCTACTTACTGATCTGATCGCTGTTTCTCATGTTTTGCATTTGTTACAGCAGCTTCCCAAAACAGTTTGTATGTCACCTCGAAGCTAGCTCAGATCACCGTGGAACGTGAGAGCGGCTGCCTGGGTCTAACGCTGCGAGGTGGTGCCGATTATCCGCTGATCGTAACACACGTCCGCCTGCATGGCCCCGTCTATAAGACCGGCCGGATAAAGCCTGGCGATCGACTGCTGCGCGTCGATAATGTAAGTGTGACCAGTGATCCAAGTGATGGCAAACACCTGCTGACACGATTGCTGACAGATGCTTCCGTTCAGTCATTTCCGTAAAGTATCTCACTCCATCACTCTCTCTCTCTCTCTCTCCCTCTCCCTCTCTCTCTTTCTCTTGCTCTCCTCCGTTGCCTATTTAGATCTCGCTCATTGGAAAGACTTTGGCGGAGGCACAGCAGATCATTAAATGCGGTCACGTTTCCGGCTATACGAATCTAACCATTGAATACGACGTCTCCGTTGTGCAGAGCGTCGAGTTCTCGATGGGCCCGCTGCTCATTGAGATCGAGCGACCCCTCAACGACAAATTGGGCCTGGTGCTATGCAACTACACGAGCACGGCCAGCAGCTCCGCGGGCACAGCCAGCAGCAGCACTGACAAAATCGACGAACTTGCCCAATCGGGCATCTATATAGCTAGCATACTACCCGCCAGTATTGCCGATCGGTAAGTCTGAAAGCAATATAATATCTAATTAAGCCATATATCAAATATATTCCAATTGAAACCCAATTTATTTGAATTGAACAAATTATAAGAGAAAGAACAAATTTTAAGAAATTATAAGATAAAAGTCCCTTACATTTATTTTAGAGACATAGATTAATCATAGAATAACCTAAACTTTCATTGAAATGCATGGTGTTGCCATATTGTTATTTTTGGCCTGCCTGGCAACGCTGAAAGCTGTCTTGAGTCTTATAAGAAAATTTAAATGCAGTACATAGTCGATTTCAGGCAATGTAAGACACAGATTAGCCAATTCAGAGTTGAGAGACTGAGATTTTTAAGCGATCTGGCAACACCTTTAACCGATTTGAGTCCTATATTCAATGCAAATTCAGCAAATATTCAATTGCAGTCAATCGAGTGCATAGCTTTAGCAATTCAGCGTTGCCACGTCGCCACATTTGCGTAGTCTGGCAACGCGCTCTCAACTTAAGCTTGCCTTAGCTAGCGTGAGAAATCGTGTATTGAGAACCGCCAACTGAATGCGATCTCTGTGTATGTTGCAGCTGTGGCGCCTTATCTGTCGGCGATCAGGTGCTCTCCATTGATGACACCATGATCGAGCACACGGCCTACAGTCCCGACGAGGTGATGACCATATTGGACACCGGCACCGGCCGCGGCTACACACAAATGCAGATCATGCCGGCACATGCGCTGGCGCGACGAGGTAAGTCCAACAGAGACCAAGACTAAAATCAGAATCAAAACCAAAACCAAAACGAAAACCTGAGCCAAAATGATCCCAGCGCCAGCTCCCATCTGTCGTCTCCATTGGCATTTGGCTCGTCCGTCCGTCGTTCGTTTTTGCTTTTGGCTATCTAAGTGCCCCAATCGTTGGCCGCTTGTGCAATGCCAAAAGCCACCAAACATGGTGCATTTGAAGGTCTCGTTGCGTGGGCGTTCGGCTAATGAACAGCACAGGCCGCCAGTCACAGAGGCGAGGGTCGCTCGAACAGTTGTTCCCAAATAGAGCTATAGGCAAATGAGTTCATTTTGATGTGGGAGATAAATGTGATATATACAGCTGATTAGATATTGGCTAAATAAGGAATCCATAACGAAAATTAAATATATACAATATAAAGATGTCATTAGCTGTTCAACTCTTCTACTTAAAGTAGAGTCTTAAAGTTCTGAAAGATTAAAAATATTGTGAGAGTGTAAATGTATGTTTGCGTATATCAAATATATATACATATTTTGCTTGAGGCCATTCGGATGAGTATATGTGTCATCATATATTTGACAACTATTTGGGCTACCCTCGCTTCGAGCACATTGAATGCCAATCAATTTGTATTTGAGGGCAAATGGGAAAGACGAATAATTCGGGGGGCGACAATGGGCGACTACTTAGGGCCGTAAATTCTTAAGCAAGATCGACGGGGGCAAACAAACAGAGAGCAATACACACACACACACACACATGTAAGCTAAGCTGTGGATTAGCTGCATTGGACTATTGCTCACACATGGCATCAGCTGAGGCCGAGCGCTAAAAGCTTTTTGGCCAAGTTCGGGCCGGCAGGATCGTAAATAGTGTGGCTAAGCAACAACAGCTGGGCGCAGTGGTGGGGTCTGGGCGTCTGGGCGTCTATAAATACGGTGGAGCAGCGGCTAGTGTGGATTCTTATGCTGTCACATCTTGTTTCTCTCGCATAGGTCACACGACGCTCGGCAGTCCCAAGTATAGCTTCAGCACGCTGGAGTCGCGCAAGTCGTCGGGCAGGCCGGGCCGGCAGCGCTTCGTGCGCAAGAGCTCGCTGCCCCTGGAGGCGGGCGGTGGTGCAGGTGGTGGCGGCGGTGCGCCGGGCACCGCTGTGGCCGCCGTCAGCAATGGGCATGGCAGCAGCCTGTCGGGCGGCCTGTGCCGCGCCGAAAGCTTTCCGGTGCTGCTCGACTGCAGCCAGGGCGCTGGCATTGTGCTCGGCGCAGCGAGCAGCTGTGGACGCGCCGTCAGCATCGCCCAGATCCTGCCCGACTCGGTGGCCGATCGCAGCGGCTGCATCCAGCCGGGCGATCGCATTGTGGCCATCAATAAGATGTACAACCTGGACGCGGCGGCCATGCGGCAGCTGCTCGATGGCCGTGCCGGCGGCGGTGCCCATGCGGCCGCCCACTGGCTGGAGCTGGAGGTGGAGTTCGATATGCCGGACACGGTGGTGCCCTCCAGCGGTGTGTTCAACGTGAAGCTGCTGCGCGCGGGCAAGTGCGGCCTGGGCCTCAGCGTGAGCGGCTCGAGTCACGGCGGTCTGGTCATCTCCGACGTCAAGATGGGCAGTCCGGCTCATCGCTGCGGCACGCTGCGACCGGGCGACATACTGCTGGCTGTGGATCAGCATCCGGTGCAGCACTTCAATGTGGATGCTCTGCTCAAGGAGTTGCCCACGGCAACTGCAACCGCAGCAGCAGCAGCAGCAACCACAACGGACTTCACCACGCTGACAATTAAGCGTGTGGTGCTGCCCGACTTTCTGCCCAACCCACCCATCTACAGCAACTGCACCACCGCCGTGGTGGCCGGCGGTGTTGGTGTTGCCGGCGACAATGAGCTGTATAGCAGCGCCTATGTGGCCTCCAAATACGGCGAGGTCAAGTACAACGACTGCATCTCCCTCAAGTCGAGCACGCCGCAGCCGGACTACTTCCGGGCCAACTCGAGTCTCGACGAGACGGGCAGCCTGCAGTCGGTGCAGCTGCGGCATCCGCCCTCCAATGGCGCCTGGCCGGTGGGCAATGGTCGCGGCTTTGCCAACGGCACCGCCAACACGCAGAGCCTGACCACCGAGCTGGCCGAGCAGGAGGAGGACGAACAGGATGACGAAAATGAGCAGGCCTCCCATTACGGCGGCTACGAGTTGAATCGTTATGCCAGGTGAGTGTCAGGTTACAGTTAAACCATATGCAAATCTCACTAAACTCTCTCTCGCTCTCTCTCCCTCTCTCTCTCTCTTTCGCTCGCAGTGTGGACTGCACTGCTCTGCCGCCGCCCATGGAAAGCAAGGTGTATGGCTCGGCGGCCAGTTCCAGCAGCAAGAGCAGCGGCAGCAGCCTGCATCAGATCATCTTCACAGTGCGTCTGGAGCCGAAGGGCGGCCTCCTGGGCATCACCTTGGCGGGCAGCGAGGACATCACCAAGCCGATCACCATTAGCGGACTGGTCGAGGGTAAGTGCCGATCGACATCCTGAGGCCACAACTGATCCCAGCTTACCCAACTTCTTAGGCGGCATTGCGTTCAAGAACGGACAGATCCATGTGGGCGACCAGCTGCTGGCCATCGACGAGCACTCGGTGCAGGGCATGCCGCTGTCGCATGCCACCAGCCTGCTGCATCATCTGGGCGATGTCGTGGACCTCAAGATCTTGCGCAGCCACGACATCAACAGCAGCTCCAGCTGCAGCCTGCCGGCTGCGACGCAGGCCATCTATGCCAAGGTGCAGCGACGTCCGCGCAGTCCATCGACCAACACCGAGGCGAGCGGCAGCAACAAGGATCAGTCGCAGTCGCAGTCGCAGCAGCAGCAGCAGCAACAGCAGCAGCGCATCTTCCATGTCACACTGCACAAGGATCGAGTCTACGATGACTATGGCTTCTCCGTCTCGGATGGGCTCTACGAGCGGGGCGTCTTCATCAATCGCATACGCAGCGGCGGGCCGGCGGATATATGCGGCCAGCTGAAGCCCTTCGATCGCATCATGCAGGCAAGTGCAGCGGATCGAAGCAGATCGTGGATGCATATATAATATATCCATCTCTCTCCCTCTCTCTCTCTTTCGCTCAGGTCAATGAGATTAAGACGCAAGACTTTGACTGTTGTCTCACCGTTCCGCTGATCGCTGCAGCCGGCGACAAGATCGAGATGATCATGCAACGCTCCGAATGAGCAGCGATTCCCGACTTGCGATCGCTTCTTCTTAATTCTCTTCTATTCTTATTTTTTTTTTTTTTTTTGTAATCTTTAACTAGTTATATTTTAAGTCTTAGCGCTAAGTGCCAATCTTTTGTACCTAACTGATGTCCGAGCGCTCCTCCTCCCGCCCCTTCCCATCGCGATATGCCTTAACTAATTTTAACGACAATAAGTTATGCCAAGTGCCTGCAACGTTTTTTTTTTCTTATCTATACAAAGATATACCAACGATTGTCTACCATAACCAAATAAATGAGAGAAAGAGAGATCAAATTGCATCACCGGATGCAGACGGAAAATAATTAATAATTGTACTTTTATTATGTTTTATTTTATATACGAATATACATACATATATGAGAAACCAAACTAAAAAAAAAAAAAAAAAAAAAAAAAAAAAAAAACAATAAACAAGAATTTACTTAAGGTTTGATTCCATTTATTTACATATCCAATTGCTTAGTGGAAAATCTGAGCTAAGCTCTTGTGTGTTTAGATTGAAATGGATGTTTCCTATAAAAGACCCTCAAAGGGCGAGAGAGAGAGAGAGAGAGAGAGAGAGGGAATCAATGAAAGTTATGTGGATAATCAGAGACTGCAAACATAGATAGAGACAAATAATAAGACATAGAAAGACACAGAATAATAGAGCAAGGAGGAGAAACAGAAAGAGTTAGCAATACAGACCGAAACTGAGAGTATTATAGAAACAGAATTATAGAGCGATAGATAGAGGCACCCTCAGACTATATTGATCCTTACTTTCTGACTTTTAAAATGAAGTAGAAATATTGCTTAAAAGACTCTTTTGATATATGCAATGGTTTCTTATGTGCTATAAGCATATCTAATTCTGATCTAGATCAGGTACACACAGTCTGTCTTCTAAGTTAGATCTAAGGCATATTTTACATAATGTCTGATCTGCCTGCTGAATTCAACTGTCAGTTAAAGTTTCTGCCAGTTCTCTGCGTGATATGATGAACCATATGTTAGGTGTAGTTAGGAGCTACCTCAAAGTGTTTGACGTAATTGGAGCTCAACAAATTTCAATCGCTCGCCTATGGGCGTGCTTGGCAGCAGGAGGCTCGTTTGTTGTTGACCTAGTGTTATGTTATTATGGCGTTTGTTTTCGTTGTTTCTGTTCCCCTCCACCCCCCCTTGGATTCCACCGGCTGCGTTATTCAATAATGCACTTTGCAATTACAAGCAAGTGTGTGCGCGCGCAACTGTCGGAACGGACGTCAACGGCCTTCTGTCCCTCCACGGAGGCGACTATCTATGGGCCTCTCTGGAAAACAGATCGAAAAGTGCAATGAAAACAACAAATACTGTGTATTGATTGAAGCGCTTGCAAAACAAACATCGTATCAGTGTGTTGGGCTGTTAATAATAGCTCAAGCGAAAAACAGATGTAATACTCTATAAGGGTGCTACAGTCTTGCATTCTGTTTGCCCGATGCATTAGGTGTGATATAGGATATAGGTATATTGGAATTAAAAAGAGGTTTATTTAATCTATATCTATCCATTATTGGCAGAGGTTAGTTGGCTGCTCCATTTACCTATAATAAACGAAATATCCTAAAGGGGTATTCTAGAATTGAGTAGAATTTGAATATGATGATCTCTACATCTATCTATCACCTAGCTATCTCTTGACATAGCCTAATTTTATATATTCAATATATTTATATATAATTTGTATTACTCAAGCGACTCCTCCATCTATCTGTAATAAGATAGGGTATTTCATCTACATAAGGTATTAGAGTATTAAATGGAAGAGATGTATATGTATTGGGTATTAAATTGAGAGAGAGGAGGAATCTTCGTAACTAATCTCCAGTTATAAGAGTATGAACCCAGGTTAACTCTCTTCTTTAATGTAACAAAGGCCAGAGTTATCAATTAATATAGATTTGAATTTATTCGATTTTATTATTTATTATTTATACGTCTATCTATTTGAAAATTGTTCGTACTCTTGCGACTGCTCCTTTTATCTGCAACAGATAATAAATAAATAATCACATTGGTGACTGTCTCTGCTTGCTTTCGCCTTATCTATCAAGCACTATTTCCTCCAACAGCTCTACAGGGTATATCCCAGGTGGTATATTTGCCGTAATCCCAGAATGTAAATCAATAGAAGTGCCAGCTCGATTGCACTAAGTAAATAAAGTGGAAACTAAGCCAATTGTTGTTTCCCTAGACGTTCGATTCTATTTTTAAACCAATGTTAACCGTACGTCCCACTCCTTTTTCCCCCGTTCGTCTCTTCCCGACGACCCCTCAGCTAGCTGTGAGAGTGTGTGTGTGGTATTCCCCTTTCGCTGCGTTCGTTCGTTTGAGAGACAGAGATAGAGAGAGAGAGAGAGAGAGATGAGCATAAACAGCAAAGCTAAGTAAAAACAAAAGCAAAGCCAAGAAGAAGTAGAAGAAGAATGATGAAGCGATCGCTGATAGCGGCGATAACTGAGCCGGTTTATTCTGGGCGATCGGGTCCAGCAGCAGCGCCCATTGACGTCAATGGCGCATTGAGATCCTGGTGGAAAAGTCAAGTGACTGGCAGGCCGGTAAACACCTTTGCCAGCGGACTTCGGACTCTGTTTTCGCTGCCCTGAATGCCGAATCCGAATCCGTAACGGAACCAGATCGCTGATAACAGCTGAGCCACCCTTCGCGCCACGCCGCGCCACGCCGCGCAGCGCCGCTCCACAGATGCCAATTGCATTGAACCCGCCCCGAATCTGGTGGGAGGCGGGCCAGCTGTGAGAGCTTGACACAGTTTCTAATTGAGATTTCTATTGAGTTTTGTTTTTCTTATTTTCGTCGATTGGCAGGCGATAAGCGCGCTGCGTGCTGCGCGCTCCACTGTACAGTCATCAGTCTGTAGGAGGCGACATTATCTGCAATACATACGTATGCCAATTCCAAGTTCTGTCTTTGCTCTGTTGTTTCATCACTTTTCGGTGCTTCTTCCGCTATTCTATTACAGTGAGTTCGCGGCAGAAGCTTTAAGCTTCAGTTCAAAGCCATTGCGAGCTTTTGACTGGGCGGCGCTGCGACTTTGATCTTCGCTTGTCGCGCTTATCGTGTTTAAAGTGCATCTGACAGAGACGCTGGCGGCGACGTCGGCATCGCTGTCGACGTCACTTTGTACTTTGCAGCCTGGGCTTTGCATGCTCGTGTAGTAGGAGGAGCGGGGCAAAGCTTATCTCAGTGCCGTTATACCCCGCTCAGCTGCAGCGGCGAGGCCGAAGCTCAAGTCGCCGTCGCCGCGTACAAATTGCGTGCGGCCCAGCTGTTTGGCTCAGTGCTCTGTCGGCCGTCATACGCAACAGACAACGCGTGCAATTAACGGGACTTACGGGAGAATCATTTCAGCTTCTTCTTCAACTACTTCGCCCACTTCTGTTTCAGTTTCTGTTTCTTAATCCCCTCGGCTGGTGCAAATGAAAGAAACGTGCCAAAAAACTTGAGCAGAATTTTATACCTGGGACCCAAAGTGAATGTCGAGTGTTGAGTGAGCGAGACATCGATATAGATAGACAGTTGCAGAGTGTGTGTGCGAGACAGCGAGAGAGAGAGAGAGAGAGAAAGAGAGAGGGAGAAGTGCGCGATTTATTTACGATAAGATTAATTTAATTAAACAAACAAAGACAATAACTTTAGCTATTGTCTTAGCTTCTTCAGTTAAGCTATCTATAAAAAGCAAAACTAAAGGCATTTATAGAATTAAAAACTTTGACGTGCGGTGTAAATGTGATTTAGTTTAGTTTGTGCCTAAAATGCAGACAGGCTGCACCACAGCAGCAGCAACAGCAACAGGTGAAAAACGACAATAACAACTAGCTTAACAACAACAACAACAACAACAACAACGAGAACAATTGACAACGTGCGCTGAAGAACCATCGAGGCGAGCAAAATGTATGTGGCCAACACAACAGGTGGCCTAATGCTGCAGACGATGCTCTACTTGGCCAACCACACGAGCCGTGCCGCCGTCAACACGCTGATCGATATGCCACCGGCACCCAAAAGCGGTAAGTGTTCCGACCAGATCGGTTGAAAACGGGTCTATCTATCACCGCAGACACCGTCGATTGCCTAATCTAGGTGACCAAATTGCTCAGCTGAAATTCCTTTGGCCAGAGCTTTTCTATTTTTAGTTTGCGGCTCTCCATTGATAATAGAAAAATCGCAGTGTAGCTTATGGTACAGTGAAGCCTATGCTATGCATGAATATTTGCATATTTCTTAGATATTCACAGTTGCTAGCACTCAAGCTTTGCCTAGTATTAGTCTAGCTCAAAGTCTGATGGTTCCAAACTGAATCTTTCAGATACCTTTCCTTGTTAAAATTTGAAATAGTTCCAATATGAAGCTTTATGCCTGATTCTAGTTCAATTTCCATGTTTTCAATATCTATCTATGTATCAAATACTTTTCCTAGCTCAAATTGAATTTTTGTAAGCTGAATCCGTGAACAAGATATCTTTTCTAGTTCTGAGCCAGATACTTTTCCTAACACGAATTGGATGTCTTCATTCCAATTTTATGGACCAAACATTTTTCTGTTCCATGGACTATTATGAATCCATGGATCATGGTTCAAACTTAATAGTTCCAAATATATGCTAGATAGCTTTTGCAGCTTAAATTTTTTAGTTCTAGGAAACCAAATACTTTTTCCAGCTCAAATATCTGGCTAACTATTGCAATCCTCTTCTAGCCACTTCTTGCTTTATCTGTGTATAGATAGATATCTATCATTATTTAAGTTCTTAGATTATTTTAAATGAATAGTGTTCAAATGTCTGTGTCTGGGGTCGATAGCGCAGAGTGTCAGCCGATATGGAATATGTGAATATATACAGATAAAAAGTGCTCAAATTTTACATACTTATATGTATATACCAAGACAGGAAGCTCATCAAGAGAAAGACTTGCTAAATATACCCTATACATATATGTATGTATATTCAAAATGAGTGTACGCTCCGTTAATAGAACAAGTTTGATGACTAAGCGAAAAAAGCATTTAAAATAACGACTTGTACATTACAATTCAGATAAAAACTTAGTTAAGAAGTTTAGGTGTTTTTTTTTTTTTTTTTTTTTTTTTTTATGGCTCAACTTGAGTCAAGTACGTAAAGCTGCTTTCAATTGATTATAGTGATATAGGCAATCACAGGGTATTTGCAGATCGACTACCACAAACTGTCACCCAATGTTTGCACACTCTACGTAAAAAGAGAGGGAAACATTTCAATTCCATTTCCATGAGTTTCTTTTGCATGCGGCTCAGCTATACCCAACTGGCTAGTTGGGTCACTCAGCTCGATTGCCAGACGGAAAGTAGTACAGCAAATAGATTTTTCCAGTCGACATTCAATGGATATGCTAACGAAATCATACAAGACTCAATGTTCGACAGAAATACAAGAATTGGAATAACGAATATCTGAAATAGCAAAACTTGAAGTGTATCGAGTAAAAGTCGGCAGACAATAATCGAGAATGACGGCAAAGATGACAATCATAATTTGGCATTTAGTGAATTAATCAGCAATTCATCAGTTGATCTCTAGATCTTTCGATAGTTGATCATTTGATCATCTGATCGGTCGAGCGAATTCCAAGTGCCACGCAACGTTGAGCAGCTGGAAAAGGAAGTCGATAGGAAATGTTGCGCTTGATGGAACAGTCAATGACATCGCTAATTGGCTAACAGTCAATTAACAGTGGCTAAGAACAAGTGCAGTTTGTCAGCTGGCTAAGGTCTAACAGTGACTTAACATACCCAAACTACATATCGCTTGTCATGTTCAATGTCGTTTCTAATTATTTCAATTATAGATTCCTTAGCTTGTAATGACATTAGGCATATGGCGATTGCTATGTTAAGCCAATGTTAGGATATCATAGCAGAAGACTCGATTTATAAAAGAATTGACTCAAGGAATGTGTAAATGTCTTCGTCTTACAGGTTCGGTTAGATAATAACATCTGCAGCATGTTAACCCGAGAATGTAATGTCAATAACATTTTCTAGCTGCTGTTGCCGTTTCAGCTTTTTGCAGTCATAATGATAATTCGATTTCTTAACAGTCCCATAACATATCCCACTACTGTTGCTAACATTGCACTAATTGAAATTCCCCATTTACAGATATTAACGAGGTAAAGTGCTTTGGCGTCTACGGCTGCTTCCCGATCAACGGACCATGGAACACGGTGACGCGCACGATCAGCGTGCACCCGCAGAAGCCGTCGGAGATCGAGCCGCACTACACGCTCTACACGGACCGTTCCATGGAGCACGCCAAGTACATTGACCTCAACGACCCGGACAGTGTGCATACCATGGGCATAAATCCCAAGGGGAAGCTCTATTTGGTGGTGCACGGCTATTTGGAGTCGGGCGCAATACCCTGGATGCTGGAGATGGGACGGACGCTGCTCAGCCAGTGCGCGGAGGGCGAGTGCGCTGTCATCATTATCGACTGGGGCGGCGGCTCGAGTCCGCCGTATGTGCAGGCCGTGGCCAATATACGACTCGTCGGCTCCATCACTGCCCACGTGATTCACATGCTGTACGAGGAGCTGCGGATGCCCAATCTGGACAATGTGCACATCATTGGCCACTCGCTGGGCTCCCATCTATCCGGCTATGCGGGCTATCATCTGCAGCACGACTTTGGGCTCAAGCTGGGCCGCATCACGGGCCTGGATCCGGCCGCGCCGTTGTTCACGGACACCGATAGGATTGTGCGCTTGGATCGGTCCGATGCGAAATTCGTGGACATTCTGCACACGGACGCCAATCCGCTGATGAAGGGCGGCCTGGGCATCATTCAGCGCATCGGCCACGTCGACTTCTATCCGAACGGCGGCTTCGACAATCCCGGCTGCGACAAGAAGCTGCAGGACGTGATGAAGAACAACCGGAAGAACACCTTCTTCATGACCATGCAGGAGTTCATCGGCTGCAATCACCTGCGCAGCGAGCAGTTCTTCATGGAGAGCATCACGAGCAAGTGCCCCTTTCTGGGCATCACGTGCGACTCGTACGAGGTAAGTGAGAGGGAGCCGCCTCCTGGTTGGCCATGCCGCTCTAATCCGTTTTCTTTGATTCTGCAGAGCTTCAAGGACGCAAAGTGCATTAGCTGCGATGAGCCGGGCCATCTGTGCATGCGCATGGGCTTCCACAGCCAGCAAGACTACGAGGAGCAGAAGTCGCGGGGCTTGATCAAGCCGAAGGATCCGCCGCCCGTCTTCTATATGATGACCAGCGATCGGCCGCCCTTCTGCCGGGCGCACTATCGGATAACGGTGCGTGTCTCCAGTCACGATGAGAGCACATTGCACGGCGGCGAGATCGGCACCCTGTCCATTCGCCTGCACGAGGAGCGCAACAAGAAGAAGACAACGGAGCGCATGAAGTTCTCACAGAAGGCCATGTACTTCGAGCCGGGCTTCGAGTATACGGCCTTGCTGCCTGGGCGGGACCTACAGCAGCCGGGACACGCCAGCGTCTACTGGGAGTACCAGACGAACTTCCTGAATCCGCTCACGTGGCGCATCCTCTCCTCGCCGCGCATCTATCTCGAGTACATTCTGATCGAGTCGATGGAGTCGAGTGATCTCTATCTGAAGCTCTGTCCGCTGCACGAGGGTGCCATACTGTCCGGCACGGAGAATATTCTGCATGCGCACTACTGCAAGGATTAGCGCATCCAATTAGCTTCTAGTTCAATTCATCGATAGCTTTGCTCTGCTGCTCCCAAAAGCGCGCAACACAAACAGTTCTCACTCAGTGAGGCCACTCAACCAATTCGCTTGGATTCTGTCTTGGCTGATAGAAGCTCACCAATTATTGTCACTCAATTAAGACACTCAACCAATTCGCTTGGTTTGTGTCTTGGCTGAGCACAGTTGAAACTATTCTCATTTTGTGTACGCTGTACGCCTTAGCTGAGCACAATTTCGACTGTTCCCGCTGTTTGTGTTCAGCAGAGACACACACCCACACACTGAGCAGCATTTTGTATTTTATTATAGTATTCGCGCTTGTCCCATAATTTATTCAAATTGCAGCAGAAGAGGAAGAGCACAATGTTATTTATCTGTATATATATAATATATATGTATATATATATATATATATATATATATATATAAATAATATATATGTATAGTTGTACATACATATGCATGTCTAATTGTTATTTATGCTTATCTAACTTTTTTTTTCATTTTTTTTTTTAATATACTTAATTAGCGTATTTATGTTAAGAAATTTATTTGAAATAAAAAAAGAGATGAAAAGAATACTTGACTATTTTTCCTGAGGTGGCAGGAGTCCTTATCTATAGTTGTATATTGAGATCTTGACTAAGATTCTTTAAATGTAAGCTGTTGCATATATCCTAGTCAATAATCACACAGTAGATCAATCTAGTCATTCATTTAGTTAATCAATCATTTCATCATACATTTTCTGATTGAATGTCCTTCGATGGTGAACTCTTGAGAGACATTCAATCAGTTTGGCTTTAGTCAGTCAATCAGTCAGTCTGTCTTTAGTTATCAGTCAATCAATCGGTCAATCAGCTACATAAGCAATTTGTGGGCTCAGCTCCTCTCTTCCTATCCAGATCCTATGCAGTTTCCTTAAGTTCGTCATCCAGAACCGCTCTATATGTCTCTCTCTCTCTCTCTCTTTCTCTCTTTCACTCTGCTTTCGTAGCTTCATATGAAATATTAACAGTTCTTCACAATTAAGTTTACTGAAATTCTATGTGAATCAAGGCAATTACATAGTATACAGTATATATGTATATAAATATGTATATAGCACTCATCAATTCCAGCTCGAGTTGAGCTTCATTGCCGTTAGATCATTCCCTAAAATAAAGTTAGTTTATCTCACATTCCCTGGGAAGCGAACTAACTTGATAAAGCGAATCAGCTGTTGGTTTCTAATGAATTACACGCACACCCACACACATATATATATATACGTATACACATATATATCCTTCAGCTGTTGTTGTTGTTAATAATTTAAATGCTTATCTTGTCATCAGCATCTATCTCATGTGTGTGCGTGTGTGTGTGCGTGTGTGTGTGTTTGTATCTGTATCTCTTTACATATAATTGATACTATCTGCATTTTGATTTGACTCGTTCGCCTTGACTGTGCCTCTCCCCCCTCCCCCTCCCCCTCCCCCTACTGCTCGCCTCTTCTGGCTTACCTTTTGCCGTTGTTTGGGACATTCCACAGGTTGCTCCAAAGTTCTGCTTCGGCTCCGCCGGCTCTTTGGCTCTGCTTGCTGCATTCAGCCCTGGCCGCCGCCCTTTGCCTGCCACGCCCTCCATACCATGCCGTCGCTGATGATCATGTTGACAATCTTTCTTGCTGCTGCTTCTTCTTCTTCTGCCTCTTCTGCTTTGGGCATTTCTCGGAATTTCACAACTGTTTCAACATATTTTTTTTTTTTTCGTTGGGAAACCTTTTTTCTCTCTCTCCTTTTCAGGTATGTCGCATGTTTTGGTTTTTTTTTTCTCCTGTTTTTTTTCTGTGGTTTTCTCTAATACGCACGCATATTCATTAATAATGTTAATCGATTTGGAATCAAACAAAAAATATATATGTCACTTGTTGCCCCCCTCTTACCATCCCCCTCTCTCTATCACTCTCTTTCTTTGCCTCTCTCTGTGCTTCTCAATACTTTGGCTGCTCGTCTGTAAATTGTTTGCAGCTGTGCTTCGACCTCAGCTTCGCTTCTATCTTAATTAGTTGCTCACCTCTCCAGCACCCCACACCCCCTTAGCTATCTCTCTCTCTCTCTCTCACTCTTTCGTCCACCCCCTGCTGCATAAATCAGCTGCCAAGCGCCGGCTGAGCGACATCAAATGCAACTCAAATCAAAATGTCATAACTTCCACAACGCCGACACAAGCGACAATACGTCAACATGCCACATAACCACACAGACTCCAGACCCAGACACCTACCCCCGCCCACCGGGGTTGGGCTCTCGCTTTTAATTAGTCGCTGCCCGCCCCCACTTTACTTAACGGCCCCCGCCCAACTCTTTCGCCTGCACGTCGCAAACAAATCACATAATTATGATTGAGCGCAGCCAACGCCAGATCCCAGCCCCAGCCCCAGCCCCAGCCCCATCCTCAATCCTATCCCTAGCGCTACCCCTTGCCCACCCCCACTCCCGTTACCTCGACCAGCTGTGGCGCATTTTGGGGCTTCGTTTATGGCGCGTGCATAAAAATAAATCTGTCCGGCTTGCAGCTGCCGTAATTGAATGCAAATGCCCATCCAAAAATACGCCTCATCTATTGAAGCGATACAGCCCACTCCCTCGCCTCCTCTACCTCTCTCTCTCTCTTTCCCTCTTCCTCTGCTGCGCTCCCGCTCTCGTAGCGTGCAGGCGACAATCTGCTATAAATTATCGTGTGTAGGTGCCACAGCTGCCCCCAACCACCTTCGTCAGCCCCCAGCCCCAGCCCCAGCCCCCAGCCTCTATGCTCCATTGTGTTTGCTGGCGATGCGTGGAAAACTAATTTTCCAATCTCCACTCTCAGTGCTCTTCTCACCCCTCTCATCTCTCTCTACCCCTCTCTCTCTCTCTCTCTCTCCCTCTCTGTGTCGCACTCGCTATTGAAAACTTTTGCCTTTTTCCTGTGTCGTTTATCTTGGGCACATTTTGATATTCATAATTTGTGGCGTGTGGCTCCGGCGTACTCCTTGTGGCATGTTGTTAAATTGCACCACGTGTTTTTGATAATGACGACATAATTATCCCAGTTCCTGCCCCTACAGACCGGTAAAGGCTGAGGCAGAGGCAGTGGCAGAGGCAGAGAGAATTCCACGACTCTCCAGCAACAGCGTGTCTTCAATCAGAGTGCTCTCTGTATGCGATAGTCCATGCATTGCACGCAGTCAATCTTGATTGATTGACCCGCAGAGTCGCAGAGTGCGAAAGATAGTAGGAAATTGTGGATGGGATAGTAAATTAGAAACAGCTTTCAGCTAGAGCTGTAAAACTGAATAGATACTATATAAGGTCTACGAAACTGGAGTAACTGGAGTAACTGGAGTGCTTAAGTCTTTCAGTAGGAAGGAAGGAAACTTTTCTCAGGTGGCTGTTTACTTAACATTCGCTCTTAACTTCAGGCTAACAAAGCCTTTTGCGTAGCGAGGGGCGTGTCAGGGCCAGAGAGCGCGCTGCCAAACAAATGAGATGACAAAATGTAAGGCAGAGAACGAAACAAGGAGCAAAAGGAGTTGAAATGAATAATACAAAGAAACCGCTTGCGGTCATATAGAGCACTAATTTAAATATCATTAGTAAACAATTAAAACAAAAGGAGCTCCCTTGACAATGCGGGCATTATACCAAGTCGCCTGTCAACGCGCGACACGCCCACGGGCGGAGGTTGGAGATTGGTGGTTGGGGGGTGGAGGACCGAGAGTCGAGAGTCGAGGGCCGAAGGCAGCGATTACATAAATGTCACAGAGCGCGGCGAGAGAGCCGAGCATAATGAAAGGCAAGCAAATCAAAGGGCGACATTTCAGTGTTTTGGGTCGTTTTGGCTTTACGCAAAGTTGTGACAGGTCGCAGAGAAAAGGATTGCGCGAAGGACATAAAACAAACAAACAAACAGGGCGTAAAGGAAAACGAAAAGGATTTCTGTGCGCTTTGTTTTTCTGCCTTTGTTGTTGGGCCCAGCTCTTAATTGCATTTCATGTACAATTTGTCAAAACACACACACACAAGCTGGAGACTAAAGCGTAGAGCTAGCTCTCCTCGGGCGCTCTACCCCGATCCCTCCCAGCAGCGCTCTACCCCCGCCCAACGCCTACCAGAAAAGGCTGTGCTAACATTTTTCTAATTTCTACTCTCTAGTTCATAAACGTGCCTTATCTGCAGCCTGCGGCCGTTCACATGGTCCATGCGGCTTTCGGACACGTGGCACCCCCAGCCCAGCCTCCCCCTGCAGGCCACCCCCACTGCCCCTCAGCTCCTCAAGTGCGCAGCCGTCGTGACGCTCTCGACCGCAAATCACCTGATGCTATTTTTCCCATTGCCAACAATAACTGCTGCCACGCCCCGCTCAAGCACAGGGGCGTCCACACCTACACGCCTCACTCCCTCACTCCCACACTCCCTCGCTCTTTGTCTCTCTGTCATAATGGCTTGGCTGGTTAGCTATACAATATGTTTGTAATATGATCCTGCGTGCTTCAGCATAATTTGTTATTTTAGCTATCGCATTATGCTACCTCTGCAGCAACCCCAGCCTACCAACCTCAGCCGCCCCAGCCCCCTTCTACCTTTGATTAAACTACGCACTTGGGTAAGACAGACATACATATATACGCATATATATGTATACACTTATACGTAAATGGATTTCTCGCAGCGGAACATCTTTTGTCAGCCAAAGCAAAAATACAAAAAAAAAAAAAAAAAAAAAATATCGATTACATTCGCTGAAAACTTTTTGTCTGTATGCAGAGGTTGAAGACAAAGCAGGAGCAGGAGGTGGTGGAGGTGCAGGCAGAAGAAGGACAGCGCTCATTGGAGGCCCCAGGAATAACATAACCATAAATAAGGGTAATAAAATTGATGCTCAGTTGTCGCTGCAGCTGTCCTGCACTAAGAGCAACAAATAAATTGTTGCTGTTGTTGCTTTTGTTTTTGGCGATCGAGCAATACTCATAACACTAACTCACAGTCAGCATGGCAAACAGCTACCAACTTTTAATGAGCTCTCTTCTGTCTTTCCCTCACTTCCAGTCTCTCTCCCTCTTTCTCTTTCTCTGTCTCTCTCTCTCTCTCTCTCTCTCTCTCTCTCTCTCTCTCTCTCTCTCTCTCAGTCCTGAAGGATGTAAATGCAGCTTAAAGTTTTGTGACGCAGCTTTTTCATGGTATTTGCTTGTTCTCAACTTTAGCTTAAAAAGCTGTAATTGTCTCTGTATTAGTGTGCCTCAGTCTTGCACTTTGCGGCGAACTACATTTTCAACTAATCTCAGTATAGCCAATTCGCCTTGATGGTAGCTTTAATAGTATTAGTGCGCCGCACACGCATGCGACCAAACCAATAGTATTTGCTTTATTTACATACATTTGCGCACACATGCAAACGTACTTACATATTTGTATGCATGTTTAAAATGTTTAGATAAAAAGTGTATATAAAATTTGCCTTGGGCTATTTTAATATTTATTTCATTCAACTGTTTCTTAAGCAATCTAAGTATAATAATTAACTTTATATAATATACATATATTAAAAAAAGAAGAATTTAATATAATTTAGTAAAATGTTCACTTACAGTTTCTACATATGTATATGTGTAGGATAACTCAAAGAGGAAGACAAATATCTATGTATATAGTATGTGTATTGTCCAAAAACTTTTTGTCTGTTTCTTAAGTCCAACAAATATCTTGACATCTAAATCCGGAGTAAATACATGGCTATACTTTGTATATGTATATGTACATATGTGTAATTGAAGTATTCGTTTGTCGTAGTTGTAGTTGCTGCTTTTTGTTCACATACAGCTGTTTTGTATGTATTGGTATTTCGAGTACTTAAGAGAGTGAGCACTCAATTTCGATAATGAGAACGGATTCGCCTCACACTTGAGCTCACTTGCAAAGCGAAGCCGACAAATGCTCTTTTTTTATGTTTCGTTGTTGTATCTCCTTTTCACTCTTGCCGCTGCTGCTGCTGCTGTTGCTGTTGTTGTTGTTGTTGTTGGTGTAACTGTTTGTGTTACGTTTTGCCTTGCTTTGTTATTTCGCTGCAGTTGTTGTTGCTGCCATTGTGTTTGGCCATTGGGCGAAGCATGCGAATAGCGGCGAGTTATTAAAAACAATATTCGCCGGCTAAGCGCAGTCAGGCATGCAACGGGAATGGCAGCAGCAGCAGCAGCGGCAGTGGCAGAGGCAGCGAATTTGGATTGAGGAGTGGGCAATGTGCGGCTTATCTCGCATCTTTGCATTAACACTTCGGGTTTCGCTGCCTGCTATTGTTGTTGTTTTTGCAGCTATGCGCACATTTTCACACACACATATACACACACAAGGGGGCACACGCATGGCACAAAATGGCTGCCAATGATGGCATTTCGCTTATCAGATCAGCGCAATCGCTGCGCTGTGACAATGAAAATTTAGCACCTTGAATTATACACACACATAGACATTTACAATCACACACATACACACAATTACACGTTCTCTCTCTCTCTCTCTCTCACTCTCTCTTACTTTTGCGCTTACAACTTCTCAAAGGCATTCGCATTGGTGAGCATCTCACGAGTCAAACGCCAGACCTGCTTGGCGGCCTGCTCCAAAGCGCTGGGGGATTTGCCCTTGAACATATCGAGGCTGGGCAGAAAGTAGTGCGGACAGCGACGGTACTGCAGGCAGGAGATTAGCTGCAGGAATATCCCATTCAAACGGTCCGCAATGCAGCCCTCGTCCCACTCAAAGTCACGCGGATGCTTCTCGCACTCGTAGAGCAGTAGATTCTTCAGATGATATGCGCTGATCGGATTGCCGGGTAGCTCCAAGTGCCGGTCACGCAGCGTCTTCAGTATGCTCAAGCAGCGACGACGGCAGCCACCTTTGAAGATTCACATCATCATCATCATCATCATCATCATCATCATCATCATCATCTTCGTCATCTCAGTTGCCAATAGATTGTTAAATCTCTCCCGCATCTCCCTCCCCCTGCCCCCGCTCACTCACCTTGCAGCAGGCGATTCTCGGCCTCGAAGAAGCTGAGCACCCAGGCATCGCCCTCCATGCTGGCCGCATTGTTGTTGTTCTTGTTCTGCATGACGATGCTCTCCTTGGAGAGCAGATCGAACCCCTCCGTCTTCACTTCGGCCACGATGTTGGGATGCGGCCAGGGTATGTGCGGCATGGGCCAATGGGCCGCCGATCTTGGCCAGATGCCGGAACACTTGAAAGCCGGCGTTATTTGCACCACGAACCGTTCCCGGATGCGCAGCTTCACCTCTGTCGTATCGCCCATCATCTTGACCATGTCCCGGTAGATGCTCTTATCGCACGCCTGCGCCACCAGCGTCTGGAAGCGTGCGCGTATCTTCCGCGACGACAGATAGCCGGACGCTGTGATGAACTCCACCCACAGCGACATGGAGCGTTTGCGTCCGTCGCTCAGCTTCAGCACCGCACAGCCGGGCAGAGTGCCGTCGTCCACGAAGTTGAAGACGCCCATCTGATTGAGGTAGAGCACGATCTCGAACTCATTCGGTGAGATCACCTCGACGCCCTCGAATCTGCAATGGAACCAACACACACACACGCACAGGCACACACATATAAATACAGAAACGTATTGTAATCCTCGACTCAGCTTCGGTATCGGCTGCGTCTAATCAATGGCTGCCAATTGGAGCTGCGTAATTCGGTCGCCTGATACCTGTCAGCGCTCTCCTGCCTCACCTGCTATAATCGCACAACAACAACAACGGCAACAACAACAACAACGGCAACACTGAGTTGGTTCTTGAATGGCATGAAACATGCGATGTCATTGCTGTCAAGTCATGCTCCTCGGCTTCTCCTACTGCTCAATATCGATTGCATCTACCCGACGAGCGCCGCAGTAAGTGTGAAGGATTAATGATATCTCTACATATATGCTATAAAGCTATAAATTATAATATTTAATAATTATAATTTATTATTCCCGGTGACAATATATATCTTTGATACTATATATGGCATTGCGATTCGCCGATATTTTCAGAATCGACGTCTACTTCTAGATATAAATATATATGTATATTTGTGCATACATACATACTACATAAGATCATATCGCAACTAAAATCTGATCAGATATTAATTTATATATGTCATATCTTATCTCAACTAAACTCTGACTAAATTTTTTGATTGAGATTAAGTTCAAAAATTGATCAAATTTTAGAAATGTTTTCTAGACCTATTGTATTACCTACATAGAGTATAGAGGTAGAGGAGCATAATAGCTAGTCAGATAAAATCGTCCATTCATATCTGTTTCAAAGTGTTACAAGTGAAAATGTAAAATATGCCAAATAGTTCATCTCTATCCTGGCCATCGAATCCTTTCTGAGGACGTGAGAGATCCACAGAACGTGTCATCGGTGGAAAAATCAATAAAACATCTAGAGAATTCTAAGGTTAAGGCATAACCTGTATTATCTGAATTCTTGATACTACGACTGTTAAGTATATTTCTCAATTCGAATGAATGTACGAATAAATATGAAATATTGTTCTAAAACTTTAATAGAAAAACTTTTTTGTGAGGTACTATGAGTATTGCCATTCATTCGGTTTTCACTTATTCTCCTGTTTCCCACTTTCTCTATAAATACTTTAGACTATATAACCTCAATATATCCCCTGAATAACATCAATTTTAGAAAGAACTTATTATCTGTCAATCTCAAAGGCTTCATAAAAATCAATAAAAAGTTCCTTCGTTTGTCTAGACAATCCGAGTAGAGATTTTCTACTCTCAGAAACTGGAAATGCCCACTCACCTGCCATTGCACTCGACCAGGCTGGAAATGAAGCGGGGCTCCTGTAGCTCCACCTCCTTGAGTATGTCCTGGACAATCTTGCAGATCTCACGAATGGCCGTCGCCGTCTTGAAGATGCGCGCTTGGACGCGCTCGGCGCAGAAGCGATTCAGCTGGTAAATCATGCGCGTCTGGGCGGCCATCATATCCGGCGGCACCAGCATCTCGAGCTACAATGATATTTATGTTAGATGGGCCAATCGGATGCCCAAGGACAGGATGTCCCCAGAAGGTTGGCTGCCCGCGCTGGCGGCTAACAACAAACGGCGGCGTTGACGTTGATGTTGACGTTGGAGCTGCGGCTGGAGACGGAGCTGGAGTTGGAGTTGGAGCTGACCTCGAGCGTATGCCAATTATGCGAGCTGCAAACGAAATCGGAAGCGGCTGCTGGCCGGGCTGGGGGTAGAGGCGGCGGAGAAAGAGGAAAAGCCGGTGCTGGAGCTGGAGCTGGAGCTGGAGCAGGAGTAGACAAAGGAACAATTCAATTGTGAGTTACGTTGACAGGCGAAGTGGCAACAATGGGTAGCAGCGCAGCGCGAACTCTTGACTTTGGCTTTGCTTTTGTATTTATATTAAATGTCGCGTATCTTCTATATATCTGTATATCTGTATGTGTGTGTGTGTGTGTGTGTGCCGTGCCGTGCTGGATTAGCTGTTGCGATTGCGTTAATGCGGATGCGTTATGGCCGAGCCGAGTTGTCGTGCGTCTGTCGAATGCCTCTGCCACAGCCTCGACAGCCTCGATGCGATGCTGCGATGCCAGCTAACAAAACACTCGATGCCGATTCAGGCGAAAAGATACGCGGCCGAGTCCGAGTCCGAGTCCGAGTACGAATCGGAGTCTGGAGTCGTTGCTGGCGTTGTAAATCTCGCGAATATTTACAGCTTTGCCAGATAAAGCACACACACGCACACATAAAAGTGCACTCTGTGTGTGTGTGTGTGTGTGAGTGTCTCATGAATGGGCTATGAGCACACCCACAAAGGCAGCTGCAGCCAGAGCTACGAATACCAATGCAATAGCAAACGCAGATACATATGCAGCCATAGATACAGATACAGATACAGATACAGATGCAGATGCAGATATAGATGCAGCTGCAACTGTCAGCGTGTCACGTGACACATGGACCGCGTGATTGTCGCCTCGCTGGTCTCGTGCCAATTCAGCAAGAACAACAACAACAATGTATCTGTATCTGTATCTGCATCAGTATCTGCAAGATACCTACACACATCTAACTGCACCGAGCGCTGACTAATCAAAGGCAAAGCGCCTGCAGCCATGCCAAAGTATCTGAGAGCGTCCACACCTCCCTCTCTCGCTCCCGCTACTTATCTCTCACTGTCTCGCTCTCGCTCTCTCTCTCTCTGCGCGTGGCGCTGCCATTGGCTGGCGCAAGCTCCGCCCACAGAGCGCGGCGATACACACGAGCGAGCGCTCAACATGCCGTCGGCCTGTCGCTGCGTCCGTCTGTCATGCAGCGGCGCGCTCTTTGAAGTGCCTCTCCCTCTCTCTCTCTCTCTCTCTGTCTCTCGCCCACTCTCTGCCTGTCTCTCCCTCTCTCTCTCTCGCGCTCGCTCGCTCTCTGGCTTGAGTGTGTGTGTGTGTGTGTGTAAATTTAATTTGTTAAATACATTTTGTGCCAGACGCCGTCGTACACGAATTGTTTGCAATAATTTATCTGAAATGTGCACTCATTTAGCAACGGGCCGCGAGCAACCCTCGTCCAGTCGATATCTTTATATCTCACGGATACACGAACACCACAAAGTTTTACATTTCACAGATACATACATTCCCACACATACACACACACATACACACATATATACATGCGGATACATTCATAAATATGTCGCCGGGATTAATGTGCCAGTTGGCAATTTCTGACAGCGTTATTCCAGCCAAAAGCAAACGGCGCGACTTCTGACTCTCTCTCTCTCTCTCCTCTCCCTCTCCCTCACCCTCTCTTCCTTTCCTTCCCATCACTCTATCTGCCTAGCTAAATACCCTGCATATACTTAATATATAGCCAATGTGCTCAGAACTCCGCTCGATATATCTTCTGATTGGGAGCTCGCGTGGACAAGTGTTCCGCATTGTCATCGTTGGAGCAGTCGAGATTTTGGCTCAGATCAAAGCATTCGTCAACATTAGTTTTGTTGTTGCTTTCAATTAGATGAAAATCTTTTGCATTTGGCACTAATTCAAATGGATGTCAACATAAGCAGCTAACAAACAGCGCATAAAACAAGAAAACATCGAACACAAAGATCAAAAATATAAAACTCTGATTAGAAGAGGTTAAAAAAAAAAAAAAAAAATAACTAAAACTAAAAACAAACAGAAATAAAAATACAAATATTTAAGAGAGAGAAATATTCAGGGAATGACGCGCATCAAATACCCTGTCAAAAATAGCCAAGCTGTAAGCAGTTGTCTCTCTTGACACTTCTTCAAGATTCGAGCGGTAAATTGTATCTATGGGACACATGTTACATAGGTATTCGAGAGACATTTCACATGAGGTATTCGCAAGAATTATCTCAATGGCTGAGGTCAATAATATCTATAAATTCATATAGATATAATTATCCCTAATTTATATAAAGTGTTAATAGTAATTAAATAAATAATTTGAGGAATAGTTCAATCATTGTTTCTCCCATATTTCTCTATCAATCCCTCTTTCTCACTTTCTCACTCTTTCGCTGTCGTTTTTATCTCTATTCCGTCATTTCTTTCTCTATATCTCCCTTTTTTTTCTCTCTCCTAATTCGTCACTTTGTCTCTGACTTTCTTCACCCCTCTATCTCTCTGTTTATTCATCTTTCTCGCTTTCTTTTCTCTTCCCCATATTTCATATTCTCTCTCTTTTGCTATTTCTGTTTCTGTTTTCTGTATTGTCCGTGTCTCTGCACTTTTCTCTCTTTTTCTCTACCTAAGTCTCCTTTTCCCGTTCTCCTTTTCCTTTTCCCGTTCTCTATCTCTCTCTTTGGTTTTCAATCTCCATATCTCTCTTTCTTCTTGTTACTCTATCCTTTTCATTGGATCTATCTCTCTCTCTCTCTTTCTCTCTTCTTTTTATATAAATTATATAAAATATATATGTAAATATATATTATATGTATTATTTCTAATATGCCTAGGGCATATTTCTAGTTTTCTAGTTCTATTATCTGCTATTGAGCTATTTTCTCGCTCTCTCTCTCTCTCTCTTTATCTCACTTTCTCTTCCTCTCTTGCATACATATATAGCATATTTTAGTCAGTCACTTACAACTCTTTCGAAATTATCATAATTTTGTTACCATTTTACGACGATTACAACTGCTCATCGATGATCGTCATCGGTGATTTTACGACCCACTCAGTCTCATATTTATCTGGCTGTGAAATCTATCAAATATATCGAAATCAAACGGACGTAGCCAATATTCATAAATAAATTAACGATGAAAATACTTGAAACTTATCTGGGGTCAATTTGTAAATGTTTTGTTGAATTCAGGAAGCGCTGCGATCGAGCTCGCATATCATTGACCATAATCACTCCGCACAATCGATGCAGAGACCTAGAGACCTATATGTAGATACATATAAATCTACATGCATACATATATACGTATATTGCATGTGGATCCATTCCGCTCTATGCTCTTAATGCCCCGCTGATATACGATTCTCTATTCGATTTCGATTTAGTCGCGTCGAGTGGATCAGTGAAGGATCGTGGCCAGGTGGGAGCGAAGTTTACAACAGCATTTGGTTAAGTTTTAGCGCGGGATTTTCACACATATACACACACACACACACACAGATAAGAGTAGGCATATCTGCATAAATTTGAAACAAAGGGCGACAGGCGAGCGACAGTGAGACCTCGCGACTGACGGACACAAAGAGCAGCAAATGGTAAAAAGTGGAAACGAGCATGTACTATAAATTCGACTCTGAGTGTGTGTGTGTGTGTGTGTGTGTGTATGTTTTTACCGTATTTATATATCTCTTAGATCTTGAAGAAATTTGAATATAATTTATGTGCAATCGTCGCGTTTTTCGGTTGGTTTATTTGCTTGCTCTGCCCCTGGACCGTAGCCCCTGGCTTTGCCCCTACCGCTGTCTCTACCTCTGCTGCCTCTGCTTCTGTCCCTGGCTCGGTCCGGTCCGGTTCGGTTCGGTCGGTTCGGTCCCAAATGAAGAACGATCCATCCATCTAAACGTTTGTCACTTGCTGCGTTGTCGCCGCAACGTTTGTCTTTTCGCTGGATCCGCCAGCTCTGCTCCTTCGTCTCTCTCCATCTCTCTCTCGCTCCCGTGTGCTTCTTTTGTCTTCTACTTCATCTGCTTCTCGCTGTTGTTGGTGTTTTTGTTTTGTTTGTTTTTTTTTCAAACAAATGGTTAAAAAAAAGCGCCTGTGACACCGTCGTCGCCCGTTGACCATCAACGCAGTCGTTTATCTTGTAGATATATCGCTCTGTCCAGCTGAGCGACCAGCTCGACGAGCTGCTCCAAGTTTCTATGGAAAAGAACAATAACTAAATTTCACATGCATCCAGCTAAAGTAATTCCGCTCTATGGATACTAAAATACCACTGAAGTGGACACACGGCCAGCTCTACCAGGTATATAGTATATACCTTTAATTGTCTTCAGGTGATTTGCGAAATTTACAAAGTTTTTGATATTTTTGAGTGTTTAAAGTTCACTTATGGCGTGCGCTCATAAAGATAAATCAAATGAAAGCATTGAAATACCCTGTAGTAGTACCAAGTTGGGAAATGCAGAGCTGTGAGTCGAAATCATTCAAAGCTCGAAAAAAATAAAATAAAATTGTTGGCAAAGAATTCGACATTAGATATTCTCATCAATACGAAAATATATCTTATTGGATTCCAGTAGCTATGTGGAATTCGATGATATTTCCTGAAATTTTACTTAAATTCGCAAATTGACTTAAATTCCATAATTTGAATAGAATTGCTCTATTGTATGTACAGATAAGGAGAGTACGAACTATTTGTAACCGCAGCATTTCACTGGCATTAACACTACCGTTAACATAACCATTAACATAGAGCTAACATAAGCAGCGCCATTTGCAAAAAAAAAAAAAAGTTTTTCATTTCACTTTCTCAGCAGTTCCTCAAGCTCAAGCTGAACATGTGCTGAATTCATAAGGACTAGCGCATGTTCAGGGCAAAACCCATTGCCACGCCTCTTTTAGCTTTCGCCTCGACTGCTGCTGCTGCTGCTGCTTCTGCCTCTTGCTGTTGGCTATGCAAAAAGCATTCTTTAAGCGGATTTGCATTAACGCTCGAGTAGCCAATAAACCCGTTTGCACGCACACACACACTGACACACGCACACACACAGTCAGTGCACATCAATGAAATAATAACAAAGGTAAGCCCCTGCGCTTTTTGCTTAAGTACAGGTGACATTTGACTACTTTATTGAATTATGACAGCGAACAAATCAGCGACACGTATCCATCCATCCACGATCGATCCAGCGTCGATCCTCAAGCGAACGACTGGCACCCAAAGCGTCGCTCAATCAGATATACCTACGTATACATATATACATGTGTATATATGTATGTGTGTGTGTGTTTGTAACATATATAGTTTTTGTATCTGTAGAGACGGATGCAGCAGCAGACTGTAAGCCTCATTACGCATGCGCCGCGTTGTGCCGCTGCTCGAGGAATGATGATGACGACGATGATGATGATCGACTGATCAAATGTTGTTGACTGGATCCACTCGGGACATTGGCTAGTCGGGCGTACATGTGTTTCGCGTTCCACTGCCTAGCATACTAATTACACATATCGCATTTGCCGCCCAGCGTACCTTTTCCGATCTCTTAACTTACGATCTTGACGACAAGTGCACGCTAATCACGCAGAAGGCACTCAGCCAAAGGGCCTGTCACTTTGTTTAAGGTTAATTTAGGTAAGGCGAAAAAAAGCAACGCAAACGAGAAATAATATCATAATTTATTGTTACAGCTATACCCTCTCTCTCTCACTCTCTCTCTCTCTCTCACCATGTCATTCTGTGGGTCGCTCTCGTCGATTCTCATTTCAGACACGTACACGAAAATCGATCTCAATTTCGTAGTTCAGATATCACGCGCACAGAGCTCGTCGTTGTTTCTGCTGCTGCTGCTGCTGCTGCTGCTGTCCCGGGCTGGCCACGTTCCACGTATGTAGTCGCCAAACCCTATTCCCAGGCCTCAGTCCCTATATGTATCTATATATATGTACGGCCAATATATGCGACTGGCTAAGGCGGCGGCCCTTTTCAAGCTGCGATGATCACGTTGACATTTCGATTGACAAAAGGCAGGGGCGCGGGTGTACGCAAGACCCGCTACTGTACAGAGTAAGAGAGAGAGAGAGAGAGAGGGAGAGGGAGGGAAAGAAACAGAGATAGGCAGCGAGAGACAGAGAGAGAGAGAGAGAGAGAGAGTGCTGGGGAGATAGGAGCCTACGATCACTGGGGGCTGTTGACATGTCGCTGCTTGTGATTGATTTAGGGCTCGTTGGCTGCTTTTTGTTTTCCGCTGAAGCGCAGCCGTTTGAACCCATTGTTTTTAACCAAAAATGGGCGTGCGATTGTCAAGGCAAAAGACAACAACAACAACTATAACAACAACAGCAACAACGCACAAACAAACGACTACAAACATTGGGCATTGCACTTGGGCAAGTTTGAAATTAGGTTTTGGATTTGGAACTTGTCCACATTAAATTGATAAAGCTGGATTACTGGCCCACTGAATGCAATTCATATTTCATCACTAATGAGCCAATATACAATATAATTGAAAGAGGCACTCAACAAAGGCTTGCGGCCTCCTGGCGAAAACAATGGAAAACAGTTTGAATGCCAGAGCTGACATAACTAGAGAAGAGATCATGGCAGATACTCTATGATATAGTAAGTAAATGTTGTTGTTATTGAGAACAACTCTAACAATACTTAGAGAAGATATAACCAGGGAGTTCGCATTTTTATCTAATCGAATGCAGAGTTTGAGCAGAAGTGAAGACTTTGTGGCATTAGAAGGACTCTATGATCACAGCAGATCAGGATGAAAAGCTTAAAAATGAAAGGATAAATGCATAGATGGCACAGCGAAAGAGAGAGAGAGACACGGAAAGAGAAAAATAAAAAGAGAGAGCGAAAAAAAATTAGAGAGCGAGTGATAAAGGGAGACAGAGATAGATAGATGGAAGGGTTAGTTAACAAGATGAGTGCATGGATAGTGAATAATATATAGATATATAGATATATGGATATATAGATATATAGATATATAGATATATATATATATATATATATATATATATATATATATATATATATATATATATATATATATATATATATATATATATATATATATATATATATATATATATATAGACATACAGATATACACATATATGGATATGTAGATAGATAAATATATAGACAGAAAAATGCTTTATGAGAGTTTAAAGCATTTGCCCTAAGATAATAATATTTTTAATCTTTTTTTCTTTTCGTTATGGTTTACATGTGTCAAGAATTGGATTATTCTCTAGGAATCTGTGCTTAACTCAGCTAACATGGGCCGTAAATATGAACGCGTGTCGGGTATACTTCAGCTGGTTATGCCCATTCGTTCAGCTTGAAGTGCACTGATTTGCTACCTTCAATGGGTCACTCGGTGCGACTCGCTTCGACTCGGCTCGACGCGCACTGCCTCGTAATTACGTTACGTTCTCTACCTCGATCGCGCAACAGTTGCCAACTTCGGTGAAGTCTGTGGGCCTCTTCATTCGCTCCGCTCGCTGCGCTCGGTGCTCGGCGCTCGGCGCTCTGCCTCGCGGCGCTTGTGGCTGAAGCGTATTAAATGAATATTTGCTTTTTTGTCAAAAGGCTATAATCAAGCACCCTGGCGATGACAGGCTAAGGGGCTCTAATTACAGCTTGTTAGCCTGATCCGAGGGCCACACAGATCGTGGCTCACTTCGACTGGCTCACGCAAGCGCTGCGATCCACCCAAACGCCCTGCCCCCGTCGCTCCCTTGCCCGCCCCATTTGCCCCCCATTTGCCGTTTATGCTAAGTGGCAAGCGCCGACGCAACGCAAGTGGCAGCAACTGCAGCAGCAGCAATTGCAGCAGGAGCAGCAGCAACAGCTCATCTTTTGGCGGGCTTAATGCTAGCCTGGCCCTGCCCCACGCGTCCAGCCCAGCGACTTGTCAGCCACTGCAGCTTGATTGAAGCCCGCAAATTAAAATTGCCAATGGCTGGTGGATTCGTATACCCTGTAGAAATGGGCGCAAAGGCGGGTAGCTGCGCTTTGAATTGATCTGATCATGCCTCTCTACAACTGGATACCCCTTCATTTTTCCCGATGAGTGTCTCGCATAGGGCATCAACTAGTCGAGTATGTCCTCTTACTACACCTTCCGATTGCCTTGATTGCTTGCAGGGCATCAGTGCGTCGAGCAGACTCGCTCAGAGATCACTTTTACTTGATTCTTGTTTTTGCTTTTGATGTGGCTCGAATGCAATTCTCACGATTTGGCACAGACGCATCATTTGTTCGCTGCACACAGAGCCACCTCCACCTCCATCTCCTCATCCTCATCCACATCCTGATCCCCATCATCTTCAGCGTCATCATGATCATGGTGTAAGCTGCTCATTTGGGCGTTGCAACACACAAGATTCGCATCCAGGCTGCTCGGATCGCAACTACCAAATCGCGTCTCAAGCTGCGAGCTTCCAAGTCCGGTTTGCAGCTGATCAAATTAACCATTTAAATAAAACATTTGTTTTGATTCTCGCTTTAAAGAAATGCAAAGCTCGGCGCTATGGGCGAGCGGGGGCCGCAATGGGTGGCAAGGGGGGAGACAGGTAGATGGGGCATCTGTGCCTCGTTGATGCCGGTTGACAGGCGTACACACAAATCCTTCTCATTTTGGTAGCTGCTCAGCTAACTGAGCCCCAGCTCCAGCCTCAGTCTCAGCTCCAGTCTCAGTCCCAGCCCCAGCTGCAGCGCCATTATGATCATATTGGGGTCTTTGGGAACTTTAATGCCAGATTATCTCAGCATTTACTCGTACTTAGCCCAATGTAGCTGAATCATTAACATGCTCTCTGAACCTCTCGCTCGCTCTTTGTTGATCTACCCCTCTTTTTCTCTCTCTCTCTCGCTAACCTGGCTTATATGCTATAAAAATCGGCAAAAATGAGTTATGAATAGTGGAATACCATACCTTCGACTCTACTCTTTAGATTTTTTAGCGTTACTATTTGGTTTCTCTTCACAATTTATTCATATATAATCCATCCATGCTCTCCATTTGGAAAATTCATTTATACTATCTATATATCACCCTTACCTATCCAAACTATTTACCCATACCCATTTATATAAAATATATCTATCAACCCATACCTTTACCATCTATATATAGCTTTAGCTATAGGGTAGCTACAATATTAATGACATTTGACTATTCTACTATATCATGTAGATTTATATTAATGAATCAAATATACCAAATTTTTTAGAGATTCCCTAAGGAAACAGATTGGCATAACTGTACCGTAAATTTCACCACATATTCATATGATGAAATATGCATATATATAGAATATATCAATCATTCACAGGAAATATCTATAGCACTTGCTGAATAGATCAACAGATTCTATAGACTTTATGATATACGCATATAAAATATTCCTAATTTCAACATGCTTATATCAAAATTGTATTCTCTCTAAAAAATTTCTAATATTTCCGAATTAGACACACGCACACATGCCATAAAAATACCCTATAAAAATATGCGTATTGCGTATCGGGACTTAACAAATTGTGTGTTCAAAATGCGATTATGGGATGTTCATAAAAATTTGCGGCAGGCCATTAAATTAATACAAATTGCATCGAATTCATTAAAACAGGCCAAAAAACAAGGCCAACAACAAGAAAAAGGCTAAGAACAAGAAGGCGAAGATGATTCCGACTTGGCTAACAAATTGGCCCCCACTGACATTTGGCTGATGAAGATGATGCCAATGGACAGGCGACAGCTCAAATGGAAAGGAGTCAACAGGAGAGAAGAGGAGGAGGCTGAGGAGGAGGAGAGGTGCCAATGGGGACTGCCGGAATTATCATTTATTAATTGTTCTTTAATTTGTGTGGGAAGCAATTCTCTCTCCCTCTGCCCGTCTATACATATAGAAGCGCACAGCTGAAGGAGAAGAAGAAGATGAAAAATAAAATAATACAAAATTAGCGACCGCAAACAACAACAAATAATAAATTTCGGCGTTTTTTTTTTGTTTGTGTTTTTGTTTTTTGTTTTTTGTGTCATATTAAAATGCAAATGGAATCCAATAAACAACAACTCATTAAAAGCGCAACCAACCGGCTGATGACCCGATCCAAAAGAAGAGCTCCGACCAAATCAAGAATATCATCCACAGACCAAACACCGAAGACCACAGACCAAAGCGAACATAATTGGCCATAAAAGATCGAACGCCCACCAAAATTAGTCAGGTGGCACAGACAGGTGATTATCCAGTTTCTAGATCAGTTTGGAATGACAATAGCAGTCGATAGGCAGAAGTCAAGTGAAGTATTCCACACAGAATACTGTGAATATACGATATGTGAGATGTTCTATGGGGAATATGATAATAGACTTAGATGATATATGATATAGGAGTATACGTGATTGAACTATTTCTTAGAGAAACAGTTTCGGATATAAATATTAAAGATATGATTTATATATGTATGTAATATAGAGGTATATGAATTATACATATATCGTCAGAAGAGGTTAGTTGTATCCAAGTTGACTTAGCTCTTATATAGGAATTGCATAAGAGACGAACAAAAACTCTTATATTTATCCATAATATTTAGCTTATATTTATATAAATATTTTTAGGCATTTTAATAGGCCTCTTAAAATCTGAGAGACAAGCCCAATATATTTAGAGTGTTCTGAATGTGGAAATTATACCTGTTCTTAAATATTCTGTCTATATTACAATTTTTTGTTATATAACTGTATAATTCACTGGCTATTCTTCTTCTTAATTTATGTACATACATATAAATATTTGATGCATATTTGAAGTATATATCGAGAGATATATCTTTAATTTGGGCTTCTTATGGCAATAAAATATGCTCGTTATATTAGTTAAATACGTGTTTGACTTATTAAAGCATTGGACTCGATGAACTCGATAAACCTGTAATATGGAATCAATTGAAAAAATGACATTTGAATGCGATATAAATAAGAAATGGGGACATTTCGTGCTGTTGGATGATCTGAAAATCGAGGCTCGTACGAGCATAAATCAAGCGGAATGCAATGAAAATAAATAATATGTTAGAGTATGTACGAGAGCATGTAAAGGCAGAAGGAACACCAATCGAATGCAATGGCAATGATCCATGAATGAGGGACGCACGTGGAGAGTGAACGACTAGCAGATGCCCTGTCAATGTGATATGATATAGGGAAAATGCATTTCAGTTGTTATTTGTGATAACTTGGTTATGGTATAGCTGATCGTATTAAAATTGAAGAGATCAATGAGACATAGAGGGTAACAATGTAATAGATAAACAGATATTTGGTATAGGATGTATGTATACCTGGTATAGTTTTATAGATCAAACTGGAGACTGACAGATTGATTTCCATTGAATTTATTATTTTCCTATAAGTCGAGTATTGTATAGCCGATCGAGTTGAGATTAATCGACTTCTCCTAGCAAAGCAATATAGTTTCTAGCTAATAGTGACTGGAGCATACAATTCTATTCACCTTTTAAAGGGTATCACAGGCATGAAACGAATCAATGATTGAATAAACAGTGAAATAATTTAATTTATGAACGACATTCAATTTAATTTGACTGTTATGTCTGTTGCTTGAGAGCGAAGCTCACACGTGATCCAAATGCTGGATGGGCTGAGCTCGGGACTGGCCCAGCGCTGAGTCAGGCTCAAAGTGGGCCGCCTTCACGAATGCCTATAAATACACAAATATCTATAAACATATATACATATACATATATACATTTATATAAATATACTTGTATGCATGTATGTATATATTTAGAAATATGTCTTATGGTCATGTTGGCGATCATTTTGCGACAATTGATGCAAAGTTTATTGAATTCCGTTGAGTTGTCTGCGAAAATTTTCTTAATGCGCCATTAAAAATGCGCAACGTGTTTGCCCGGCGAGCCCGATTGACTGACAGCTGTACACATATACATATACATACACACATACATACATACACATTGATACCTAGAGGAATTGAAGACCTGGCAACATCGACTGAAATATATATTGAATTGAAATTTATATCGATGGCCGAAATTGGCGCACGTCGTCGAACGCAGCACTTCAAAGTAGCGCCCAGGCCCACACGGAGGCGCCTAATTAATATGCAAATGTTAATGTTAACCCAGTCATGTTATTGGCCATAAGAGTGACTTAACAGATCTACATTACGACTGTTAAATTGCGCCATAAATAGAGTTATTTGAGCATTCGCTTATGCTTTTAGATAGACACTGTACTAAATCGACAATATGCTGTTATCGTTAGTCACTTACTATGTTAAGCAGCTGTTAAAGTAGGATATGTGATATAGTAGTAGAATTGCCAGAATAAAACTTTTACTTATCATGTTATATTTTGTAGGTTATGCTATATTTGTGCACGGTTAACTTTTTAATGTTAGTAAACTGTTAACCGACTGTTATCTGTTAAGCTGAAAAGAACCAACAAGTAAAACTCAATTGTGATTTGTTGAAAAAAAAACTTAATTTTTTTATTGACTAAACTCACAAGAAAAGCGAAAAACACAAATAAATAATTTATAAAACAAAAAAAAATTATATATATATTTATACATATATATATAGGTTTATATATATATAGTTCTGCTGTTTTCAACTCTTGTTTACTAAATTGTCTCTTAGCTTAGACTAATTTCCTTTAGCTAATTTTAATTGCCGCCTGGCAAAATGTTTATGCAGAAAAAAAAAAAAAACTATAGACTATATATATATATAGTTGATATAAGTACTTGGGCTTGTGCGTATTTCTTGCTTTTATTATTTGTATTAAATATGAACTATGTAGGTATACATGTATATATATATATAGGCTTGTGTATATCAATTAAATATAGGAAACTCTTTAAGCGGCGTATACTTTTCGAAAGCACCTAAGAACTAAACAACTTAGTATTCTATGAAAATATCAAATAGTATTTGGGTTAAAATTTTTCAAATTATGAGCGTTAGCCCCCATCTAAGCCCTAGCCCCCGCTTAACTACCAACTAATTGTGTGTGCTTGGGCCACCCTGCGATGCGCCTTTTGTGTGTGTGTTTTTTTTTTTAATCTCATTTCCCAACAAAAAACAAAAAAATAATAATTATTATTACTATAGAATTAAACTGAGCACTGAAAGAGAACAAAAACTAAAGAAAATCTAAAAATTCACGAAAGAGGGAAATTTCAATGTTACGATCATCTCACAAAGATCTTGGCATCCCTACAACTCCTCCAGGCAGCGCACATTGGTGAGCATGATGCGGGTCAGGCGCCAGACCTGCTTCGCAGCATTCTCGAGGGCGCCCGGAGACTTGCCCTTGAAGAGATCCATGTTGGGCAGGAAATAGTGGGGACAGCGACGGCACTGCAGGCAGGATATCAGCTGCAGGAATATCCCATTGATTCGATCCGCAATGCAGTTCTCCTCCCACTCCATTTCCCTCGGATGCTTCTCGCATTCGTAGAGCAGCAACGTTTTCAGATGATACGACGTCACGGGATTGCCGGGCAGATCCAGATGACGATCACGTAATGTCTTCAATATGCTAAGGCAGCGACGGCGACTGGCACCTGAAATGCAGAGAAATATCATTTAAATAAATAAAATTAATGATAATTTATAAAACATTCCAAATAAGCTATCGAACTATGGATACAGAGAGAGAGAGAGAGAGAGAGATAGAGGGAGAGAGGGAGAAAGAAAGAGAGAGAAAAAGGTCTCAATCTATATAGATCTTAAATTCGCTTTTTCATTAACACAAAATTTGTTCAGTCAAAAATTTATCGTCTTATACGATATATTATATATTTGTCTTCCACTTTAACATTCACTTTAACCGCCTGTTACACGTTATATACTGATATATACTATATATACATAAATATTATACTTTATATACTACTTTTTTTCACCTTTCATATTTAACATGTACTTTATCTGCCTGTCAAATGCTATTTTATGGCGGCATCCAGCTTTTTTAACTTGACTGTCACATAAAATGTAACAAGCAGTCACGTTTTTGACATTTAGATACAAGTGAGCGTTGCCACCTAGCCATAAATTGAATCGCAACGCACAGTAAGTTTGAATTGATAATCGATATGGTTTTCTATAAATATTATTTGTACAATTTCATAATACCCCAAGTGTAGATATTGTTTGTCATTGATTATTTCGACCATGCTCATGCCCAATTAGTCATTTGAATGGCACTCAAGTGTCGAAAAAGTGTGAAATGTAGGAAAACATATTACGAAATTTGATAACTACGCTGACTAATCGGTTTCGCTCAAAATTTGTATTTAATTTGCTGATAATTGACAGTACGTATATCGTAAGAAAGGCCCCCAAAACAATCAGTTTACAGGCCGGCTCCAGGTTCAGGTCTTCGGATATTTTGTGAACCGATTTTGATTGATCAACCCACACAACGTTTGGGACGTCAAACAGCACATAAATCATGGACTTCGAGTGTTAAAATTACTAATCTCAAACGGTGCCCGATAATCATATATTGGGTGCGTTGATATGATGTCTACCCATGGGCTCTACACGCTAACTGGGACTAAAATAGTATGTTTGCTCCATAGCTGGGAGTACTTGAAATTTTATAATAGAGTTCCGCTTAAACTTCTTATGAAAAAAAAGTTTATGGTCGATTTGAATTACTCTGGACTATTTGAAAGGGCAAACTCTAATTTAAGGTGAGAGTTATCGATAACCGATTGTAGTGAGTTCAATTCACAATTGATTTGTTTTCCAAAGATTGATTAACTACAAAATTAAGGGAATTTCGCACAGGCTGATTATCGATAACAATAATTATTTATGGAGTCAATGATTTTATTTCAAATTATCACTGCGAGTTTATATTTTGAATGAAGTTGGACACAATTTAGATACAATCAGAAATAGGGGGAAAACAATGGATAATAACGAACAAATTTGGATAAAGTTTACATGGAAAACAATCGGTGCATAATAATTCACATTAATTTCATGCTAAATACGAGATAGGAAGAAGTTTCATTAATGCGAAATAAAGAAGCTGATAAAACAAATTTTATTATAGTCGATACCCGAAAACAATATAGATATTGAGAAAAAAAAAAAAAAAAAAAAACAAACAACGAAAATAAATAAGCACAAGATCAGATATATTCGCACGTATCTATAAGATTAGGAGCAAGCGGTACACGATAACGATATACAATTGAATAATATTGAATACTAATAGATCAGCGCTTCATTAATATACTATAGAAATGCGCAGACTGATCAAAGCATGAATAAAACAAAGACGCATCGAATGTGACAATGGAAATCTGATAAGTGTGACAGCAAGCGTAATCGATAGACGATAGGCGATAACGATATTGTAATGGATACAGTCGCATTGACAGTTAGTCGAGGGGCACGATCGCTGGCTGCTAAAGAAGAATCAAGCAATTATTATGCGACAGCCAGCATTAAATTAAATGTCAAGTCGCTCGACTAGCATCCAAGAGACACGATTCCAAGATTCCAAGATGCGAAGTCTCGAAGATCGGTGATCGAGAGAGATCGTTGAGAGGGCGCATAAAATCAAATGTGAGGGCTTGAGATTTGATTTCGATTTGGGTCTTTGGCTAAGTTTTTATCTTCTTTCATATTTTATTTCGCTTCTTCTTTTTTTGTTTTCGCTTTGTCGTCTCTGGTGGCTTTAAAGGTTTTTTTTTTTTTTTTGTTTTAGCTTTTTATTTTTTGTATTTGTATTTCGCTTGGCTGGCTTCTTGAGACCGGGCCGGCGCACCGTTGTTTTTATTTATTTGTTGACTTTATCTAATCGCCGAGATTTAAAATATTTATAAAATCGTTTAGAAATTTATTTATGGCTCGGTCACTGTTGGCATTTGTTGATATCGAGCCGAAAACCCGTTTCTCCGCCGCCTTATACCGATCGACTTCAGCCCAACTTCGTTTATCTGACTCAGATCAGCGTGGATTTGTGCGCGTGGAGACATCAGCCGGAAAGGCGGCCAAAGGTGGCTTATCCAATAAATAGTGCTCGGCCTAGTCCACACACAGATTTATGATCGCTGCCCATCATGGAGGCCGTATCTCATTGCTTATCGCGCTTCGATAAACGGATGCGTTTTGCTCCGCCGGGCCACAGACGATCGGTTGCCTAAACGTTTTTCTCCCTTCGCAGTCTAACTTAATGGAAATTGATTGGGAATCGATAAACTGAATAGAAATAGAAGCTGATCGTCTATATCGTATGTATTACTAATTAGCTGGCATTTTTTATAGCTCAACTAGACACTTCACAGATACTTAGAGTCGCATAAAAGTTGAGTCTGATTCGATCGTGTCTCGTGATGATCAATAGTCTCGCACCTAACTAAATCTTTTTAATTGCTGCGATGATTAGATTAGGCAAGTGTTAACTGATCTCTGACCAGTGAAGCACCTGTAAAAACTTTAATTACCTTCGTTTATGATCAATTAAGTTACTAACTGCTCTTTAAAAGAAACATCTCTACCATGATCAGTGGAGATATTCACAGTCTTCAATCTGATCATGTTTGGCTTTTGTCAAGGAAAGCCGTTAGACTAGTCCTCAGTGCGATCGGTCGAGGATTAGATGCAGTCATTGAATTGATCAACTGATCACAAGATCTTCACGTTGATCACAGGTTCAACAGAGCTCGGCGATCAGAGCTAATCGAATGCAGTTTGATGAGAGTCCAGCTTATCGAATGGATCTTGTCGCTAGCCGTCGCAGCGCACACATACACACACATCTGTATATATATATCTTGATAGCTGATTTGATTTACAAGCAATTATATGAAAACTACAGTCGCTGATTTGTTCGAAATAAATCAATTAAATTTAAGTGTGTCGCTGATTATAATCACATTGACGGGGAGCTAGCTGCTGTTGAAGATCGGTGGGGGGTGGTGAGGGGAGCCAGGTAGCCAGGCAGTTGCTCGATTTTCTTCATTTGAAATTTACTATCGGCTATCATTTATTATTCGTATTTTTTTTTTGGTTTAACTCGATTTGAGACGTTTTTGTTTGTTTGTTTATTTTTGTTGACTTTTGGAACGTACGAACGTACTCTGACACTGACGAAAACTAAAATCATATTTATTTTCCAGTATGTTTGTAAGAGAAGAAGACGAATTATTTTTATAAAACAAAATCAAAAGCTGCAAAATTGAATGATCTTCTGAAGTCGCATTATAATCAAATTTCAGTTTGAAGTAAGCAAATTTGTTTTCTTCGATAACAAAACGAAGCTCAAATGCAGATATGGGAATCACGAAACAATTTGTTTTATCTGATAATTAAATCAAACTATTGTAGTAGTTGGAGATCTAGATAAATAAAAGCTTTGAATACTTTTGGTATAGACATTCTATTTAGTTATGTGCAGCTTTATAACAATATTATTTAAAGTATCTCTAAATAATTCTCAAAATATATAATTTATCTATTAAAATTATATACCTGAACTATTTAAGTCACCCATGCAGTATTAGATCTCTGAAGGCAACTCAATCTATTGTACTATCTTCTATGTAATATACAAATATTATATGCTTTTACTAACATTTTTATCTATTTATACTCTAATACTGTTTGCTATATGTAAACTACTTCATTATACGAAATAAATACTACATACATACATGTATAGGATATTTAAAAAATATAATAATAATTTTTAAAATAAGTAATCCCCCAATACATTTTCCTCTATATGTGAGCTACTTCAAGGATCTATGTATATGGTAACAGAACTCGTTTCCATATATAGTATATAAAATACTATAATACTATAATATACACTCTACAAAAGATCCATATATACATGGGTTTTGCTTTTGGAATGTATTCCCATGTTTTACCTATCTATTGGGCATCTCAAGTCTCTATTACAATGAGTGGAATACTTATATACATGGTATATATATTCTGTAACTATTATATGTAGTAATCCATTAAATATCCCATGCTAAGCATCTTCACTGTCTGGGTGAGCTCTCAATTAAAATTAGCTTTGCATGCCGTCGGCGAATTTGATTTGCTTCGCAGTTGAGCACTCACCTTGCAATAGCCGATTCTCGGCGTCCGTAAAGCTGAGCACCCAGGCATCGCCCTCCATGGCGGAGTTCTTGCCCTGGAGTGCGATGCACTCCTTGGAAAGCATATCGAAGCCCTCAGTCTTAACCTCTGCTACAATGTTGGGATGCGGCCAGGGTATGCCGGGCAGCGGCCAGTGCGACGCCGATCGCGGCCAGAGGCCGGCGCACTTGAAGGCGGGCGTAATTTGGACAATGATCCGCTCCCTGATCCGCAGCTTCACCTCCGTGGTGTCGGCGATCATTTTGACAATGTCGCGATAGGCGCACTTGTCGCACGCCTGCGCCACCAGCGTCTGGAATCTGGAGCGTATCTTGCGCGCCGACAGATAGCCGGACGCTGTGATGAACTCCACCCACAGCGACATGGAGCGTTTGCGTCCGTCGCTCAGCTTCAGCACCGCACAGCCGGGCAGAGTGCCGTCGTCCACAAAGTTGAGGACGCCCATCTGATTGAGGTAGATGATGATTTCGAACTCTGTGGGTGAGATCACTTCCAGGCCCTCGAAACGGCCGTTGTAGTCGTTCAGCGATGAGATGAAGCGCGGCTCCTGCACCTCCACCTCCTTGAGGACGTCCTGGACGATGCGGCATACCTCCTGGATCTGCTTGTGTATCTGCGCCTTGCGCACCTGCACCCGATCCGCGCAATATTTGTTCATTTGATAAACCATCTTGGACTGTGCCGCGATCATGTCCGACGGCACCAGCATTATTGACCCGGGCGACGACGTCGTGGTGCTTACTCTTAACTCTTTCTAGATATATATGCACGAGTATATATCCGCATATATATGTATGATCCGTATAAGTATTTGTATTAGGAACTGTTGTTTAGAGATATCTTAGCTTGTTTGAGAACAGTTTTAACATGGTTTTAGCATTTGCTTCAAATTCACTTATCGCTTATCCAATTTGTTTGATTCTCTTAGGCACAGCACACAAAAAAATTGATAACAAAATGCAATTGTTTGGGTGTGTGGAACGTTGCGAACGCTGGCGACGGCGTTTCGTTACTGTCGCGTTTTCACCACAATTCAAGTCACTGTTTTGCATTGAGTTTCGCACGCGTCGCAGTCGCAGTCGCTGTCACGGTCGCAGTCACAGTTGCAGTCACAGTCGCACTCAACTCGTGTCGCGTGTACTCGCGCCATCAACTCCAAGACATTGACTGATTTCGTATGGCGTGCACGCCGCAAGAAAAGTATCTTTGGCAGCCACAGTCGCAGCCGCGGTCGCGGCCGCAGTCGCCGTCGCAGCGCTGCCCAGTCTCCATCTCGTCGAACTCCCCAATGAGTAGCAGCACTGGCAGCAGCAGCGAGTGCGAGTGCGAGCGAAACAGCGATAGCCCTGACATAGCCCGTTTGGCTTTTGCCCACCACACTCCATCTCGCTCTGGCACGCTCTCTCACTCTCTAACCACACCTGAAGCAGCGAGAGCATGCGTAATGGCTGAGCAGCAAACTCTGTCGGCGCAAACCAGTGTGAGTGTGCCTGTGTGCATGTGTGTGTGAGTACGCTTGCCTTTGTGCTGGTTTCTTGTGTTTGTTTAATGCTCTTTTGATTGTTTGTTTGTTTAATAATGCGCTATAATGGCGACCACACTGCATTGGGAGCGCGAGAGCGAGCTGCCAAGAGAGCGCCTGGCTGTTAGCTTTAGCTGATATGCTTTTGCAATTATACTTTCACTCTTTGCAACCACAACAACCCCGTAAATGCATTCCCTTCTATATAGCCCATCATTTCCATTTGCTTCTGTTGCGGCCGCCGCCGACGTCGCCGGCGGTTGACTCCGCCTCTTTTTTGCGCTCACACAAGCACACAGAGAGTGGCAGAGCGAGAGAGCAAGCGCAAGAGAGAGGCAGCCGGCATATGCGGCGCTCACACAGATAAGCACCAATACACAGAGCCAGCGTTGTTGCTATTGTCCACACTTGGGGTTGGCCTGTGGGTGTAGTTCTTTTCTCACTCCCTCTCTCTTGTTCTTTCGTTTTTCTTCATTCTTTGTGGACTGTAGGCATTGTAAAAGTAGTTGTTGACTGCTATTCGCATTACAGTTAAATAAATAACATAAACAGCGCTCCAACAGTGGCCATTAACATGCGTGATTTATGTTAAGATGTCTGCGCGCGAATCTCGCAACGTAAATACAAAAGCAACTCTCTTAGCTTAGCGGACATACCAAATGAGCTGCAACTGTAATTATACTAGTTACACTCTGATGTTAAAGAACAAATCTTTAGAAACTAATTGCGCTGTTATTTATAACTTGTTATTGCCACAAAATAAGCTTAGAAAATAACAAAGTAACAAGGAAGTTATGTTAGTTAAGTTGGCATAGCTTTTGTTGTTTGATATTATAATATTTATATTTGTACGCGCATACATACATATGTATGTATGTGTATAATATATGATAATTATTAAATAATATGTACATGTTTTAATGCAATTAACATTGCTTACACAAAGAGAGTAATTTCACAATTTATATCACCTTTTTCATTCGATTCTACTAACATAACATTGTATAAGTAGTATTTTTATTAGACTTGTGTTACTTAATCACTTGATTTGTTATATGTATAGGTATGTTATATATACAAAATAAAATATATATATAATAATCATATAGAATACAATAATTAGAATATGATTTAAGTATTTTAGCTTATTACCATAGTAGAACAAATCTTTCAAATTTTGAAAAATATTTTAAGTATTATATAAATTTTGTATTGTGCCTTTGCTGCAATTGTATATAGGAATACCTAAGGGTGCCTATTACATTTTGGGCCTAAAAATCAACCTTTATTTATTTATCTCAATCAACTTATAAAAAAGTGTAATTAATATAAAACTAAAAGTGTAATAAATATAATAAATTAATAAATTTGTAAAACTACAATTATATATTAAAACAAGTAAGAGGACTCTAGTCGAGACTGCTCGACTAGGAGATACCCTAAACCCTCTAATCTGATATTCACTCTGCACTTCTTTTCGGCACACATACATACACACGCACGTATTAGAACGCGCTCTGCTAACTGCGCAGTAAGCAGCGACTGCGCTTGGGCTGCGCTGTAGTGTGGGCAACATTATAAGAATTTCTTTGTTGAATAATTTAATTTCTAGACGTACAATCTTAATGAAACTTTCAGAACATAATCATAATGTTCAAATGTATGTACATTCCAAAGCACAAGTCTCTAGTACTTGAAATACGTCTTTTACAAAGGTGAGGGTGAGGGGGTGGATATAAGGGTGGGGGGAAAATTACAACAAAAATCGAAATTATATAAAATATATATAAGTCTACATTTAAAATTTGGAAGCTCTAGCTCTAAAGGTGTAGGAGATATAATTAAATAACTAGCATTCGATAAGGTTTTTGATCGATAATAAAATATCGGGAGTAGTTATCGATATTTAAAGAAAAACTTGATATGCGCGTGATATACACGGACCTAGGAAAAAAAATTTCAAGTCTCTAGCTCTTATATCTTCTGAAATCGACGCGTTCATACATACGGACGGACGGACGGACGGACGGACAGACAGACGGACAGGGCCAAATCGACTTAGCTCGTCGCCCTGATCAAGAATATATATACTTTGTGGGGTCTGCCACGCCTCCTTCTGCCTGTTACATACTTTTAACAAAACCATTATACCCTGATTTCCCATTTTCAATGGGTTCAGGGTATAATTATGTTATGTTAAAATAATACATAAAATTCCAAACAATCTTTATATATTATTTAATCTTTATATATTATATTTATTAATGAATATATCCGAATAATAAACTAAGCAATAAACTAAGCATAAACTGAGTAGCAGCTGCCTATAGATTCCTTAAATATGCACACATAGAGTTAAGCGTAACTGTAGTAAAAATCGATGCTTTGTTGCATAGCCAAGACATCCTCTCAAGTTCCGTACAACTTCTTTATATATAACATAATTTCCTTTTTTTTTTCGTACGCCCATTAATGCACATCTAATGTGATTAATGGACGCTTAACACGAGCTGCCAGTCAGAGAGTGGGCGTAGAGAGAGACAGAGAGGGAGAGAGAAAGGCAGAGCGACAGAGCGACAGAGGGGAAGAGCGGGGGCTTGGCTAGCTGGTGTCATATCTAGCTTTTAATGCGCAGAGTCTGGCAACATTAAGTTCCACTTTAAGAGAGTGGCAAACAAATTATTATGTATAATTCAGTTAAGAACTGTGTGCCGGAACCTGCATTAAGATAAAGCTAATTAACACCTCAGACCCGACTCGGTGCCGGAGCACCCTAAGTTGGCTCTAGAATACGCTTGCCACATGCGTCTATCATTTTTCTCTGCTCTGACGATAAGCGGCGACTAGGCAGGAGACGAACGCGGAGACGGAGCTGGGGCAGGAGTCGGAGCTGGAGCTGGAAATGGAAATGAGCCGTTGGCTGATAATGTGCGAGAGAAATGCGCTGGGAATCGCTTTAATGGCCGCGTAAATGTGGAAAATTATCAAAGGGACACGAACTTAATTGCGTCCATTATCGGCCTTTATGGCATATAAATTGGAAATGAATTATGCAGCCAGACACAAAAGATCTTCATTAGGCCAGGTCTTGGCCAATGGCCAAGTGGCCAAGTGGCCAAGTGGCCAGCGACTGCAGCTTCTGCTCTTTGCCTTTGTCTGTCTCTGTCAAGGTCGTCTCGCTCGCTTTTTGGTGCACACAAAACTCTATCGGATAAGATAAAGCAGCCATTGATGCTGTGCGATTTATGCGAGTCACGCAGCTCTCTCGATCCCATTGACCGGATCATTGGCCGCTAAGTGGAGGCTGCACGGTAGTCGTTGCGTTTAATTAAATTGTGTATGTTGTATGCCAGTTTGTGTCTGTGTGTGTGTGTGTGTGTGTGTGTGCTACCCCTGGTTGATGGGACGACTTCATTCGCGGCAGTTGCTACTTATCAGCAGCAGAAGATCTGCAATGATGAGCTCCTGCTGCTGCTGCTGCTCCTGCGCCGTGGCACATACGCTTTATGGTTCTGGCCAGGCCAAAATGAGCAAATGGCGGAAAATTAAGCAAGCGACAAAGCGGGAGCGGGACACACATAGTGAGAGACAGAGACACACAATCAGAGAGATTGCAATCGCGACAGCAACAGCAGCAGCAGCAGCAGCAGCAGCTGCAACATGGCCACAACAACAAGCTGCTGCCGGTGCTCCTGCTGCTCCTGCTCCTGCTCCTGCTCCTGCTGCTCCCCCTTCAGCAACTAAGTTCAGCTCTTGTTATACCCGCTCACTAACTGAATAAAAAGAGTTGTATTGCTTTTAGGCAATTTTAATATCCTTGTCAAATCGAAAAACCCTTCAAGTAGAGACCCTCAAAGTTTCACAAGATCTTTTACGTCAAATTCCACTGCAGATCAACCAAGATAGATATATAGACGAGTATCTTGAGGCATTAGCTTTGCAACTGAGCTACTCTCGAACTGACCCTATGTGAAGAGGTATTACACAGTCGTTGACATCCGTTTACTACGTTCCTGCTCATTTCTTCTTCTTCTTCGATTGGGCTTCTTTGTGTTGACACTTGCAACGTGGACATGTTCATTTGTGTTTTAGCTGAGCGAATTATTTGCGGTGCAGCAACAACAGCAGCAGCATCAGAATAATCGCAACAGCTTAAAATCTGATAACATCTCTTGATTTTATATAGATCTCCAAATCGAGAAAAGATAAGCAAAAGTGACTAAAGGTAACTAAAGCCTAGCTGAAATTACCAATTAGATTATGATAAGAAAATACTTAAAATCTAAATAGAATAAGTCTGATTGCTCTTCCCCATCTCTACGACAAATCAGCTGCATTCAGCACTGGAGGAGGGGTAGCGAGAGGAATGAACTCCATAGCAGGAGTAGTCATAATTTGTCTACATCCAAATAAAATCTCAATACCAAATCTACTGACTTTTATTCATAAATTCACAAGCTGAGCTCACATAACTAAAGTTTGATATGGGCTTCTTCTATTCGATATTATAGAAAAAGATCAAATGTATCGATTATTGGAAGGAAACTTAATATGCGCGTGCTATTGATGGACCAGCGTATAAAAGTCTCAAGTATCTAGCTATCATAATTTTGCAGATCAAAGAAAGATATGTAAGCGGACTTATGGACGGACGGATAGACGGACGGACAGATAGACTGGCAGACTACAGGTGGACAGGCTGACGGATGTATGAACTAACGCAGAGGCGAATGAACGGACGGACGGATAGGCGGACGGACAGGCAACTGTCAGCTGACTATCATCAACGGATGGACGATCTGACGAATAGACAGAACAGGCAGGCAATCTGTCGGATACGCTATAGGTGGGTAGGCTTACGGACAGACGGATGATCGGATGTACGGACCAACGGATAAACGGAAGAACGAACAGACGGATAAGATAGGCTGACAGAATGTCAGATGAAAACACAGACTGTCGGAAGGTCAGACAGGCTATAAATAATATAAAAGTCTTGTTAGTCTTAGCTCTAGAATGGTAGACTTGAAGGATTTCGTCCAGCGATAAAGGATGTTAGCTTTGAGCCAATTGGCAACTAAAGGCAAATGAAGGTCACGCCAATAGCTATTGCTACTTCTCTCCCTTTCCCTCTTTCTCTCTCTCTCTCTCTTTATCGATATCCTATCTATACCCTATGTATCTATCTATACCCTTTCTTAGGCTTGCTCTCAGCTCTAATCTCCACTTGGGGCACTCAATAAGGTACAAATTCAATGGAATCGCATGCTGCACATGGGAAAAGATGAAGCAGAAGAAGTCGAAGACGACGAACGAACTTAAACAGAAGCGAACCTTAATTAGGGCAGCGCTCGAAATGCCACCTAAAATCCGACTTATTGACAATATCGCATCGGCTGGAGTTGGTACTCTCAATGTCAGTAGATAGTGAACCCATTTCAAAGGCATACACACACACATACAGAGAGAGAGAGAGAGAGAGAGAGAGAGAGAGAGAGAGAGAGAGAGAGAGAGAGAGAGAGAGAGAGAGACACACAGATAGACGTACACTCGTACGATCATCGATCATTTTCCAATTGAGCTGGCCGAGCTCCGATAATCTGGCGAGCTGCCAGCACGCATTGCGTTTCATTGTGCAGTCGAGTTTGTCATTCGATATGATGGCAACGCTGACAGCAGCAGCCCAACAGATGAAGATAAAGATTGGGAATGAGCTGAGCTCAGCTGAGATGAGATGCAGGCAGCAGGCAGCAGGCAGCAGGGCAGGAGGGCAGCAGGGCGAGGCGACACGAGCTGAGCAAGCTGGCGCTTTGGCCAAAGAGGCCAAACAGCTGGCGACATTTGACCTGAACGCTGCCCGTTGTTGCCCGTTGTTGGCCGCGTCGAGCGCGCTGCCCGCCTCATGTGCTGTGGCATGTGCAAAGGTCAGCCGGTTGCAGAGGCAGAGCGACAGGCAGTCGAGGGCATTGGCATTAGCATTTACCTGTCTGCCCTGTCTGCTCTGGCCAAGTGGCCAAGTGGCGCCTGCATCCCGTCGCGCGTTGTCTGCATATGCGGAATATGCGTGAGCGTGGGGCATGCAACAACAACAACAGCAACAACAACAACGGCAACAACAACGGCAACAAGAGTCGCAGCATCTTTTTGGACATGTTCAGACATTCAAATCAGTGCCAGGTTTCAGCTGAGAATTATCCACAGTTGCGGAGCAGCTCCCCATCCCACCAACTGTGGGGCACACACACACACACACACACACGTGCAACGACATGCGGTTAAATATGCTTAAGTTTTTCCGCGGACAACTTGAAATTAAGTAGATGCCACAGCAAGCAGTTGCAACAGTTGCCGTGGCTGTTGCCATTGCTGTTGTTGTTGTTGTTGCTGTTGCTGTTGCTGTTGCTGTTGGCCTGCCTCCAGTTGGGGCACCCATGCAGTTACCTTAATTTATATATTGTTTGGCTCTGTGCAAATATCAACGCGCCTCATCCTCAGCCTCAACCACAGCCACAGCGCAGCGTTCGGCTCGTTCCTGCTGCTGCTTGGCATGTAGTTAATGCAGCTCCTTAGCCATTATCCATTCATTATGACCATTAGGCTTTGTATCACTGCTTCTCCCTCTCTCTCTCTCTCTCTCTCTCTCTCTCTCACTCTCTGTCCCTCCAGCTGCCTCTCTTGCCGTGCCATTTGATTAATTCGCCTTTAGACCACATGACATCAATTGAAACCACTTGGCATTCTTTAGCGTGTCATCGGCCAGAATCTGCTTGCGTACAATTACCCGTCGTTGCGCGGCAGACAAGTATACATATAAATATATAAATATACATATGTTAACCAAATATCGACACATAATAAGAGAACAAAAATGGAATATATATAATTTCAAGGTAAATTTCAGCTATATAAGTTTATGTCATATGATTTTATGTTATGGAAAGCAAATAGGAATTTAGATGGACTAGTTTCGCTGTTACATGTTATCGATAAATCATAGATAAATATAGAGTTATCGGAAATAGTATTACCCTCGCTTGGCTGTCGTTCAGATACCAAATTCGAAGGGAATGGAACTAAGTATTGCATTGATATCTCAACAATAACAATGTACTAGTTAATCAATTAATCTCAACAATAGTATTAGTTTCTTTTACAATATATGGAAGTCGGCATCTATTGCATAAGAGCTGCAGTTGCTTCTGGAGATTTTTGCAATAGTAATTAGCAGCTTACGTGGAAATTGACTCTACCAAAATAGTATACGAAAGAGGTAACTCGTCTCTCTCTCTCTCTCTCTCTCTCTCTCTCTCGCTCCCCCTCTACCTCTCTCCATCTCACTGTCTGCAGCAAAGTCTCTTTGGGCTTATCTCATCCTGTATTTAAATTATGGCAGAGAAATCGACGACAGCCTCCGCAAAGCTGTGGCTTATTAATGCAATGCCCCTACCCCGACGGTCCCCTCCTCGCCCCTCAATCTCCATTCAATTTGGAATGAATCGTGTGATAATTTAGCTCGAGGATCGTGCGACATGGCATGGATGAGCCATTAGCCATTAGCTGCTTGTTAAGGCGCCACAACAAAACAGGGAACAAAGAGAGGCAGAGGGAGAGACAAAGAGAGAGAGAGAGGGAGAGAGTGCAAGACATTGTCATTAAGCTGGAAGCTGGCCATAAACATGAATATGCTATTATGGCCAGCTCTTGAAGCACTTTGAGCGTTATCCTCGCTGATTAAAAGGAGCTCCAAGTATTTGTTTATTCAATTAAAAGACGTCGTCTGCTCCACTCCTCTCGAATATCCATCAACATGAGATGCCGAACGGCATGTCAGAGAGAGAGAGAGAGTCAGAGCGAGCGGAATGCCAAGCCATAATCTCAATGCCAGATCTGAGATTTCCCAACATAAACCCAACGAATTTATGACTATAAAAACATGTCTCCGCTCGTATTCTAAAAGTGTTTATTTTGATGGCCACCGCAGTCGGGGCGCTAATTAGGACGTGCTCCAAGCCCCAACTGCAGTGGAGACTGCAGACTCCAGTCTCTAAGTCCGCATCGCAAGCCGAAGTCGCGTCGTATCATTAAAATCAAAATCAAAATCAAAATCAAAATCAAAATCAAAATCATGCAAACGTTTAACAGCGCTACAAAACTTGTCGCAGATCTCCATCGGCGATTAAGTAGCGGGGGCAGAGCAGGGTGCCGGGGGCGGTGTCGGGGTGTGGTTTGGGGCCTGGGCGCTCTATTGGGTCGTAAAAACGCGCCGTTACAAGCAGTTGGCACTTGGCAGTTGGCAGTTGGCCCATAAACTTTATAAGCTGATTGCCCAGTCTCTGTTGCACTGCAAGAGCTGACTTGAGATACCCTGTTTTATGCGAGACAACAGAGTGGGCATGCTGTGCCAAGACACGATAACAAATATTGAAATGGATGTATATCTGCACTCTATAACTATATAGACTTTAGTTTGCTTTCAATTTATGTAATATGTGAATATAATATAATATAATATTTATATAATATATATGAAAAGTCAATAGTTCAGTTACCTATATATGTGTAGCATATGTATCAGTTTTTCAGTTTCAGTTTTTTTTCGATTTACGCAGGGATTCAAATTATTGAGAATTAATGCGAACGAAGGAAATTGAATTTTGTTAGATTTATCGCGATTTTCCATTTACAAATTATCGAGACTCGATTGTATATTTGTATTTACAGATTTTAATAATTTTTCTATTTATATACTTCACATATAATTAACAACTGAGGCTGCATATGTAGCCGTCCCGCTTCAGTCTGCTTCTCATTTCATAACCTAAAGTATTTCTTGCTGTAATTTCGTCTGTCTCTCTCTCTCTCTCCCTCTCTCGCTTCTTTCGTTGTCTCTCGTTGTCGCTGTTTCCAGAAATGGCTCACAATTTGTAATTGAATGCATGTAAATTGATTTCGACTGCCAACAGTCGTAATGTCAAAGATTTTATGTACCTACGAGATGTGAGATCTGAGAAACCACGCGAACTGTCAACCCAAAAAGCAGCCAACAACAACAACAACAGCAAGCACTGGGCTAAGACAAACTGTTAAGGCTCGAGGAGTGATGCGTTATGTGCTAAATATTATCGCCAAGTACACTTTAGGCCATTAGCAGGCCATTTAGGCGACGGCTAGCCGGACCTCAGCGCCGACTTCAACTCCGAATGAGATAATTTTGTGAGAGCTGCTCGGGCTGCTATCTTGAATTATGTCAGTTTTGTAATTTTATGCGAATCTTGTTAAATGTGCGGAAGATCGTTTTACCGTCCCCCACTGCCTCCTACCCTCCCTTTGCCATTGCCTGAAACACGCACGCAACGAAAGACTTAGGCAACGAACTCGCGACAGGCAGCTGCATGCAACGCCGTGTGCCGCAAATGGCCATGAAATTGAGCATTGCGGCAACAACAACAACAACAACAGCAACACGGACTGTCAACTCTTTAACAGAACAGCAAGAGCCAAAAACAAAGTCTAAATATTGCCCCTAAATTTAGTTCATATCTGAAGTGCTCTGGCTGAGCAAGCAAGAGTGATACTATTCCCGATAACTCTATTTCAATTGTGCCATCATTTATTGATCCCATTTTGCTATTGATATATCGTATGTTGCTTGCCATTTCATTGAGTTTAGCTTAGAGACTGCTTTAGTTAGTTAGGCATAGCCACCGACTCCTTTTCAAGCATCTTTGCTATAGACACAGGCTCTTCTTTAACTTCTTCTTCTGCCTCCTCTGTCCACCTTTTATAGTGCATTGCATCCATTGCAGTTAAATGCAACAGTCTATATAGGTACTTTCGAATGTTAATGCTCTGATGAATTCACGAATAAATAATTTTCACCATGATGTGAAAATAAATAAATGTATGTACATACATATATCTCTCTAGATCTCAATGTTTATATGCATCCATATACATATCTGTATGCAATTCCATATTGATATTGAAAAGAAATCAATTCAGCTGTGTTTTATTGTTTTTTAATAGGCTTGCAGCGGGTCTCATAAATATGACTGAACTCGTGTAACAGGAATCAATTTGTATTCCATATCATTAAGTGGAAGTCTTGATACAAGAAATGAACCTAGAAATATAGAGATTAAAGACAAAATAGCTTTGCTTATAAGGCTATCTTTACATTATCCATATCAATTTCAAATAAATTATTAGCTGTGACAACTGAGTTTATACCTCTATACAGTAAACTATATGAACTCAGTTATATAGCCAGCTACGCTTATCAGATTTCAATATAGCAATTAGGATATATATGGAATATTAAATATATCGCTCTATATCTGAGAAAAATTACTTAAACTACATTCTCAGAGCATTAAATCTTCGTTTTGATCCGAGTTATCAGAAAAATTTTTAGCTCACTTGAGTTTTTGCTTTTGTGTCTTTGGCGCCGTCTTCAAAATCGCATAAATTGCGGTTATTAACGCGCGCTTAGGCCACAACTCATGTCAAAATGTATCAATGGGTTCCATATGGGGAATATTTATATTTCTGAGCGGCTTTCGACGCGAAGGCGCGCGCGCGCGCTCTACAGACCGCAGAGGAGAAAAACCAATAAAGGCCCAGCAGCTGCAGGCGCAGAGGCCCGATATCGAGGCCTCATGCATAGGATAAATTATTTCGGGACAAGCAAAATATCACTTCGATTAATTCAAACAAAGGCGAACGCAAAGCTGGAACTTGCAGCTCCAACTCCAACTCCGACTCCAACTTCGACTCGTTGCTGGACTCAGCGCTTTGCCGCGCCCAATGCAAATAGAGTTGGCATTATCGAGACGCGGGGGAATTTAAAAAAAAAGGAAAAAACACTACTCAAATAAGAGAGAGAGAGAGGGGAAAAGCACCAACGGCCTTACGGCCAGAAAAGGATAAAACAGGCAAAAAAAAAACAACACAAGAAGAAGAGAGACTCGGTTCGTACGACTTGTTTATTTGGTATTGAGCTTAATTTGGACATGATAAGTTGCCTGGACGGCGTTGCCGGCAACGGTCGGCTCTGCCTTTCAAGTCTCTCCCGGCCTTTACAATCCAATTGATGTTTTACTCCACGAGCCCGACACGAAGTGCCGAGCGGGATGCCACTATGCTGATCATACCGATCGTAATGATCTCTGCTCTGCTCTGCTCTGCACTGCACCGAGATCACTTGCTAAACCGAATACGCCCCTAACTAGTTGCAGTTAGTTTGGATATTAAACATTGTATTGGTCTGCGGTGCACATGATCACTGATCGCTGCTGTTCAATTTGAACTCAGCTTAGTTATGATCGAAGTGTGTCGAGAAATGGAACTTGGAGGCATATTGGCTTCCGCATTATCGCAACGATCATCAATGATCTTAGCTTAGCTATCCAAATATGGCGAGTAGATTGAGTTGATCGCACTGATCTGATGAGAATGTTTGCTTTCACCCACTATACTCTCGCCTGAACAAGTTATAGCAGTAAAAGCTAAAGTTATTAGCAAAGTTACATGAGCTTAAAGAAAAGGAATTGAAGCCAGAACAAAGCTAATAAATTTTCATAAAAGTTGGCCAACAATTTTAGCTCTCTTCAAATAATTTAGAATTCGACTATCGATTAAAAAATTATAAAAATATAAAAGTAAAGTAAATAGAACTGGCAATAGAGTGTAATATTAATAGATTTCTAATTGATTTTGATCTCAATGCAATCTAAGCTTTCTCGAAGCTCCAATCTGATTGGTAAGTGTAACTGAATATATCTGATCAGCGATTATAAATTTCGTCTGTAGATCGTTTGCTAATAATTGAAATTTGAAAATACTTTGCAAAGGCAACACTTCTACAGTGAGAAGAAGAAGTGCACACACACTTACGCATATATGCATTTATTTAAATATATATACTTCAATATGATGAACGATCGTGGATCGCATGGAGCGCCTCTTCACAGCAAAAGTGTCTTAAACTGCGTAGCCGAAACACATGAAGAAAAAAAACACACACACACACACAAAAAGAGAGACAAAAAAAAAAAACAAAGCAATTTAGAGCAATTTCGATTAAAATCAATATTTACAAGTCACGAGCGCCATGGACGAGGCCTCTTGACAAAGCCTGGGTGGCTCACGCACCTAGGCGAGCGAGCGGGTCTTGCGGGCCGAGGGCCGCTGGGTGGGGCGAACGAGGCCAAAATTACGAATTTAAACATGAAAAGTTATAAATAATGTGACGATGACGGAGACGGAGACAAGATTCACACACACACACACACACACACACGTACGCACAAACGAGTATAGTGCAACAGTTGGCTGCGCTCGCACTGCAGATACTCTGTAATATAAACTGCGTTGCATTAACAGTTATCTAACTTAATTGATATCGATACTTTGCAAATGAAATCGATTTTCGGTTATACTTTCTTTTCCTTATTTCTCTCATGCAGTGCGATAAGAGAACTCAAATGCCTCAGCTCTGTACAGGGTATTTGCTGCACGATCCCAATGCAAATGCATCGGATCGAGAACGAGAGCCCCACATACAGCTGAGCGCTGACAACGGCCGAGTTTGTGCTCAGAGTCTTTCGTGCTGCGATCCGAAATAAACAAGGCGGTTGCCCCAAGGCGGCTGACGTTCGACGTTCAACATTTGGAAACAGACAGCGGCTCGACGGGCAGGGCGGGTAGGGCGGGCAGGGCGGTCAGTTCGGCTGCAACGTCAGTCGCTGCTTTGTCCTAAAGAGCTGTTGATGCGTTCCGGGGCCAAGCGAAGTCAGCAAAGTCAGCCAGCCAGCCTGCCTGACTGTTGATGTTGGCTGGTTAGCTGGTTGGCTGGTTGGCTGGTTGGCTGGTTAGCTGGTTGGCTGGTTGGCTGGCTGGCTGGCTGGCTGGCTGGTTAACTGGCCTGGTTGGGCCTTGCTTGGTGTCTGGTGTCTGGTGTTGTTGGTTTGCTTTGGTAATCACCTTTTGTTATAAACACTGTAATTAGGGCTTCATTAAAAGGGTGGTCCCCGCTTGTCTTCGCCTGGCATGCCAAGCGGATGGCTGAACGTTGATTGAAAACGTCCCGTTCCGATCTGTCCATCCGTCCATCCGTCCGTCCGTCCGTCCGTCCGCTGTGTATCGTCGTCGCTCGAGCGTTTTTCGGTATCTGTTGGGGTACGCTCATGTAGCGCCGATCAACAAGCGTGCCACGCCCACAGCGCACGCCTCATAAATAATAAGTGAAATGTGCGTGCGGGCAGGCACAATATGTATCCACAGCCTGCACAGTGGGGCAAAGACTTCCTCTCTCCCTCTCTCTCTCTCTCTCTCTCTCTCTCTCTCTCGCTCTCTTGGTCTCTGGCAGACTGAGTCGACCTGAGAGCTACTGTTTCTTCCCTTGCGGAGTTCAATCTACTTTTTTGGAAATGCAATTATCATTCAACGCTTTTCGCTGTGCTGGCACCACTGTGCAATGTGTGGCAGTCAGAGCTAAACAAATAGCGAGCCCAACATAATTATAGCATGCACAAAGTGTTTTTTAAGAAAGGGCGGACAGTTGCTGCGCAGTTTATTCACCTGCCGTCCCACTTGGGCCCAGGGACCCACCGCAACGTACAAATTTCACGCCTTGCAGCTATTTGCGGAAAAATATGTATGAGAAATCACGGATTTGGCTGTCAGACTGCGAGATACCCTGTAAGGATTATCGGGATTGAAAGAAGCGAGAGAGAGAGAGTTAACGAGAGAGATAGTGAAAGAGATAGTGAGAGAGAGAGAGGGAGTGATTGTGTGTATGTGGGAGAGAATGAGACTGACGGAGAAAGATATTGGGATTTGAGTAAGAGGGAGACTGAGAGATATAGTAGGAGGGAGTGAGATAATGAGAGAGAGAGAGAGTGTGTGTGTGTGTGGCAGATATAGTGCGAGAGAGAGAGATATTCCAGATTGGATCATTGCTTAGATCTAATCTTCTTCTAATCAAGGAATCTGCCAGTAAAGAGTTGTAATTCCGTATCCTTAAATAGCTAGATTATTCCTTTTCTGCCCTAATCACTTTGCTCCAGTGCTAGCCCATTCGCACGCTTTCTGTAATTATAGGGTATTCGCCAGCCTCACTAGCTGTTTGCTCTGATAAACGCCGAGCGGTTTATCATTTTTTTGAGTCGCCATAATTAAAATGCCATCAGGTAGATTCTGTGACGTCAGAGCAGCTGAGTCAATGTACCTGCAACAGTTGGCTATTGATCGCTTGAGCGGTTGAGCGGTTGATCGCTTGATCGCTTGATCGAGTGCATTCGATAAGGCAACAAATGGAAGAAACAAAAAACTGTCACCAACATTTCTTGTTGTCTCGACTCGAGGCTCGAGGCTCGACGCTCTCCGCTCTCGGTGGGCATATGATTTATGCACTTGTCGCCGTCGACGTTTGTGCGGGCCAACCGACTGGACCTTAGATAAATCGAACTGATATCGAGCTCGAAGTCGAAGTCGGAGTCGGAGTCGATGTCGAAGTTGGAGTTGGAGTTGACCAGGGAGGGAAATTGTGTCTAAAGTATGTTCTGAGAAATTAGCTGCATGTGTTTGTTTTTTTTTTTTTCTATTTAAATGTATTTTTAATGCTAATAGATATATTTATAAATACATATAAGTATATGTATGTATATGATGTGGTGTAGATTCTTATAAAAACTATTGAACTCATTCATAAATACAGAAAATAGATTCTATGTGGAACTTTTGTAACATCCATCGCCCATTGAATCAACTGAAAAATCAAGCCGTCCATTTCTTCAGTGAATCAATCCGTCTTTCCATTCGTCAATCACACCTGTTGAGACTAGAGCCCTGATAGGTCAAATTCTCGTACTATAAACCTATCAGTGGATCATCAGATATCAGCTACTCCCCATTGGCATACGACAGATCATTGAAGAGAACTGAGACCTAAATCAATGATAGTCAAGATCAGTACACTAAGACCTAAGCAATGAACTTCTTTAGAATATTAGTCTATTTCCATCTGAGAGAAAATGGAAATTGCCTAAAATAATTACTTAGGATATATACAGCAAAAGGCATCTATTTAGTATATTTACTATAATCATCTTCTGTATAATTTATTTTGCATAATTTTTACTAATTTCCCACAAACACTTTGCTTATTTCAGGCATTAGTTATTCGTTGTTATTTAGCTCAATGATTGAGTTGGCCTTTTGTCAGCTCATTTGTTGTGCTCATTATGAATGTTGTTGTTGCTTTCTTTGTTTGTCTGGAAACACAGCGGGTTGTCCAGCTGATGACCCGACGTTATCCATTGATAAGCGACTGGCGCCTGGCCAAAAAGTCGCTCGATCAACACGACAAACTCTCCAAGTTGGCAGTTGAAATGTTGATGTTGATATTGAATATGGAAATTGAAATTGAAATTGAATTGAAAATGGAAATGAAGTTGAGAATCGAATGGGATTGGGAATGGGAATGAGAATGCAAAAGAATCGAGTGGAACAAGAACAATGTGTCATTTTAATGTTGATCAAAATGATTTTTATTGTGGCCATTCGACAGAATTGGTTGTTGTTGTTATAGTTATTGTTGTTGTTGTTGTTGATATTCGTTCTGGCCAGGGGCGCTGTGTTCGTTGTCACAGTTTCTCCGCCTTCGTCTCCGCCTGCGCCTCCGTTGCCCGCAGGGGCTATAAACATTTATTGGTTACGGCTCATTTGGGAAGGCACAAAACAAATAAACAGTCGCAACAGACACATGGAAAACCACCTGACGCATGCCAGAGAGAGAGAGAGAGCGAGAAAGAGAGAGAGAGAGGGAGAGGAACAAGACAAACAAACATACGATTCGATCGTTGGATCTTCAGGTTCTCTCCTCGACTCTTTGGGTTCATCCTTTCACTTTTAATGAACCTAATGAACAGATGCATAAATCATCATTCGGGAAGCCACAGAATGTCGTTAGTTTGTCGCGCTCATTAATGGGCCAGCCCTCTAGGGGGCAGCCCGTAGACGCCGTCCAGCCAGCTATCCGGCTGTCATACCTTTTCGGTGTGGACCCCTAAGTACCACGCCCATTTTCAGCTGCAGTAGCATTTGGCTCACGGTTCACGCTTCACGACAGCCCAACAACATTGTGAATTGTATGGCTATTAATCTATTGTTATGGGCCACTCGGAAATTAACTTGCCACATCATTTCTTAGACGAGCTGCTCCCGTTGCGAGCCGCAGGTGCAATCAACTTATTTAATTTGTTTATACTGCGTCCGAGTGCGTGGCCCAGACTTCTCTTGGCATTTACATATATGCGCCCGGACTTAATTATGCTTCAGTCAACCAAAGTCTTAAGCGAACTGCCCAGACCCAATTAAATAGAGCGGGGTTTGGGTGTCGAGTGAGGACATGGAGAGAGGGAGAGCATAGAGTAGAGATCGTCTAGCTATGATGCTGAGCAGGCGTAAGCGTTTCTAGTTTTAGCTAGCCTATTTTAAATAGAATAAATAGATGCAGACTCAAGCAATATAAAGGGAAGATCCATTGAGATCGATTATTAAAGTTGCGTGGGGAAGAGAATTACTGTGAAGTAAAATAAGTGCTGGACAAAGCTCAACTAGCATATGCCTCGACTAGAGAGCCCACAGTTGACTCGGACTTAAGTATGCTTCAGTCAATCAAAATCTTAAGACAATTGCCTAGATCCGCTTAAATAGAACGAGGTTTGAGGTGTCGAATGACCTTGAATTGACCTTGCTGACCTTGAATTGAATAGTACGGAATAAAGTATAGATCGTTTAGCTTAAATGCTCCGCAGGAGTTAGCATTCCGAGTCTTAGCTAGCCTACTGCTTAGCCATAGATCACAGATAGCTTAGCTTTGAGCAAACAATCCAAGTTTAAGATCACCCAAACTGAAGTGAGGTTAGAATGACATAGAAATAACTGAAATATACAATTAAAGCTACGGCTGAAAGAGTTCTTTAAGAGTTCTTGGATTGCACTACTAGCATATATCCTGACTAGCATTTCAATCATCCAAGACTAGGTAAGAATAAGCTAGGCAGACAAATGAGTGTGGATTAATCGCTTCAGCTACTTATTCCAATCCTGAATATATTTGCAACACTATATGAGCTTATGATTGATTCGGTTCTTAGATCCCCTTGATAGTACCAAGAGTGCATCAAAAACTAACTTAATTGCAATGTTCGGCTTCAGTTAGAGCTATTTATAGGTACCACGTAGCATAGGCGCTAAGCTACCCGAGACAAAGAGTGTTCCATCTACCATATGCTGTTGCATTGCAGTTGGGCGAAAGGGACACACAATCCACAAGGCACGACTTGGGCGCTATTCACAATGGACTGGTCGTGCCGGTACTTCAAACTCTCCGTTTTTTAATCACGTGTCAAATCTGTGCAGCAGTTTTGATGGTAACTTAAAACCAAAGTTCAAATTTTAGAGGGTAGACAATCGCAAGCAAAGGAAGTCACAGCGCGATGAACGGGGAGCGAGAGAGTGAGAGAGAGGGAGGGAGAGTCCTCTATATGGGTCTGCGCAAAGTCAGTGAGCCCGATGTAAACTGATTAACAAGCCCGATAAGCAACGAGTCTCAAACAATTGCCATGCACTCGCATTTGCCACTTTTTTTTTCTTCCTTTCATTCTGCTTCTCCTTTTTTTTTCTGATGGCCACAATGGACCTATTGTTCGACCTTTGTTCCGGTACCTCGCCGTGCTGTGGGGCGTTGCTGTTGTTATTGCCACAGCTGTTCTAATAAATAGCATAATGCATCGAGCAGCCAGACAATAGAGCCGATGCTTAAGACATCAATGAGTATGTTCGCAAATTGGGAAACTAATGCAATTTGTGGTACCACAAGAAATGCGCCATCTAATAAACTTGTCTGCAAACTCCAATGGGGAAAGCAGCGAGCTAGACTTGCAGCTTGACTGCCCAAGTTTGCCTCCAAGAGATCTCAGCTAAATCCACTGAAAACAAAAAGAGTTTATAAACATGTATGTAAGACTACTTGAAATCCCATACATATATGTATGTATAGTGTATATATATGCATTGATCAGGATGAGCGAAGAGCCATGTCCATACATCTTTGTGAACCACAGGAGCTGGAGAGGTATTGAACGATATATTATAATGCAGCGCCTGTTGTATGAGTGTTCAGGCTAGTTTCCTTCTTGATAAAAATAAATATTTTGACTGGATAGCATATTTTTTACCTGGATAACATAAGTGAAATATTCAAGCCAAACACCGTCTTCTTAGTACAAAGTTTCTCTAGGATGGATTACACAGCTTATGAATACGTCCTATCTAAAATACCTCTGCATTCACTCTATAATATTTATGAGCTGTGATGTTTGATTACATTTTATTATTGAGTTTTTAACCTGTAAATCTCATCCAGCCTCAGACCAGAGTACTCAGACTTGCTGTTTATTATACAGCTTAGTAGTAGCTGTAATAGCAGAATCAGTTGTAGAGGCTTAATGAATAGTTGAGCATAGCAAAGTGATTTGGGAACTGTAGTTAATTGAAAGTCATGGAAACTATGGATCAGATTAGGTTAAGGACAAATGCTTAAAACTCTATCTACAACTAGAATTAAAAAATATATATATGTAAAATATTCATATATGTATATCTACATACATATAGATATATGTATGTATGTAAACTTTCTGACTATGCACCGATGTAAGTGCCTGGTTAGTGCAACACTTGCAGTCGCATTGGTCTGTAAAGTCTCAGGCTGGCATGCGGCAAAGGTCCATATATGGGGTTATGTACTGCCATATATACAATGGGCCCAAGTTGAGTTGTTTCGGGGCGTAAAGCGACATGTTCTTGTTCCACTTAACGATACGGCACGCACACACACACGCACAGAGAGCGACAGAGAGAGAGAGAGAGAGAGGGAGAGTGAGTGAACTGGGTGCTACTGCCCTACTACCGCCTGTGATCCCTGATCCCAGATCCCTCGAGCACCTTAACTTACTTTCGACCGTGCATGCCGCGCATTAAACCCATTCGCATTGTTATTATTGTTGTTGCATGTAATTGTTTTTGTTGCTTGTGTTTGTTTATTTGTTGTTGTTCCATGTCGTGTTTAGTTGCCGTAATGCCTACATGCCTCTACCGCTCCGTCTGTCTGTCTCTGTGTGTGTGTGTGTGTGTGTGTGAATGAGTGTGTTCGAGGCGAATTTGTTTGTTTTATGGCCGCATAAAATTTAATGCCGCATAAAGTTATCGCCTAACGAGCTCAATGAGCGCACACACAAACACAGAGACACAGAGACCGGCTAGAGCCACCCTGTGCACACAGGACACCCTGTCGAGAGAGACATTGCCTCTTGGCCCCTCCACTGAAACGTTTTGTGAGCAATTTTAATTTGCGATGCATTCCCATTGCTTCGCAGCTATTTTCAGGCGATGCGACACGATTTTTTTTCGTTTTTCCTTTTTTTTTTTTTTTTTTTTTTTTGATTTTTGTTTGTTTGTCTGTCTCGATTGGCGTCTTGTAATTTGAGCGTAATTCACGTAAACAGCGAATTCCGATGCTGCAACGCTGCAACGCGGCAGATGCCAGGCAAATGCAGTGGCGGCCGCGAAAGGGGGCTAGCTAAGAAGATCAAAGACAAAATGACCACTGAGATTCCTTGCTAGCGATAACAGATAACAGATAACAACATTTCGATAACTATTGCTGTCGATAACTGCCGTAAGTATATCAAAGACTAAACTCTATTAAGTAAACTTAGCATATATCGATAGCTAAGTGTTTGGCTAATAGGCTAAGCAAATAGGCAAAACTATTCGAGAAGATTCGATCTCTATCGATAACTTCATAGATATAACGGCATAGCAAATGCAAAACATATATTATACAATACATATAGTATAGTCTATCTCTAATATATATATATTTGTTTTTGCAACTCCGCCCCCCTGTTATGCATACCACGCCCCTGGGCGCGTCGCTTGGCTGGGCAGTCAATTTGCTTGACACCTCACGTTCATCAATGGGCAACAGAAGTAGCCGCATGGCTTGTCACTTGTACGCCAGACTGGAGCTCTCATTCAGGCAGAGTCTGGCTGCTGGCTGTTCGTTGTTCGCTGGCTGAATGGTCCTTCATGTTGTCCTTGCCGACAAACATATCAATCTGTAGCTGTCAATGTGTGCGTAATTATTCCAGCAATTTGTTGCTGCGCCAATTGAAACTGCATTCCAACAGCAGCAGAAGTAGGAGCAGGAGCAGGAGCAGGAGCAGGAGCAGGAGTAGGGGCAAGTGCTGAAGCAGAAGCTGGGGCAGCAGACGGAAACTGCTACTGTTTGCTTTTATTATCTCGCTCTCTTTCGCTCTTCCTCACAATCAGAGATTCTGCCTTCACGCTCTTATATCATTTTTTTAAAGAATTATTAGTTCATTCAGATCTCGTTCTCTCTTTCTTGTTCCGCCCTTTCTCTCTCTTTCTATCTGTACCCATCTCTCGCACTTCTCACTCCCTCGCTTTCTCTCTTCTTGCATCTCCCTTTCCCCAGCTCCTTTCTCTTTCTCTATTTCTAGCTTTATATCTCTCTTTAATATTCGCTCCCTTTTCACTTCTTTCTCTCTTATCGGAACGATAATATATATATATACTGATAGTTCTCAATCTTCCTGTCTCGCTTTATAGCTCTATATTTCACTCTCATCTTTATATTCCCTCTCATTCTCCCCCTATCTTTCATTGTCTGTACCTATCTCTCACACACTCTCCCCTCTCTCTCTCTCTCTCTCTCTCTCTCTCTCTCTCTGTCTCTCACCCCCATTTCATTGCTTTGTTTTTTGCCGTCTCTCGCATGACAAACTGCACTGTCGCCTTGGCAATTGGGAAGCCACTGCGAGGATCGCTTCAAGTATTTCGAATCACTCTGAATTTTTTGCTGTTTGTTTTCTGTGCTGAAATGTGTGAAATTTATTGCCAGCAATTTGGTTGCATGTCATTCCAGGGCGATGCAATGCGATGCGATGCGATGCGATGCGATGCGATGTGATGCAGCGAGACGAGACGCGAGACATTGCAACGCGTTGCAATAATTAAAAGCGGAAATGCATGCCACATGCGAGGCCGGGCGCAGTTGATAGTGGCGGGGGTGGGGTTAAGGGTGGGGCGCAGTTGCATTGGGGCAGGCGGATCGGCAATTGGATTGGACTGTGCCTGGTGCATGTCATTAGCCGCTAATGGGCTAATCCATCAAATGATGCACTCAGCGATCGCAGCGATCCGCTAGCCGATCCAGCATTATAAATGACCTGCAATCAATTTTGGGGGCCGCAAAAATCAATTGAAGCTGAGTTGACTTGAGCTGAGTTGAGTTGAGTTGAGCTGAGTGTTGCGGCTAATTGATGGATGCGCCCCGTCGCACATATATCAAAATAGCACCTGGTCGATCAAAAATACAGGTAGCCGATCAGGTAGCCCAAGCAGCAGTTCAACTAGCGGCCAACGGGCCAAGGAACTGGGCACGCGCGAGAGTCATTTATCATGCAGCGACTCCCAGACTCAGTCTCAGCCTCAGCCTCAGCCTCAGCCTCAACATCAACTTCATCGTCAAATCCAAATAACGTGCGACCCCCGAACTCGAACTCGAGCTCGAACCGAAAACCTTAAAATACCCGCAACGGTGTCCAACTCCAACTTCGACCCCAGCTGAGCGCCCTGCTCGCTCTTCTTCTTTTCCCTTGTTATTCGTATGGCAGTTATTGGTGGGCGTCTTTATATTGACATTTTGGCAACGCCCTACGTTTGACTCAGACAGGGGTCAGTTTATATTGCCAACTTCAGCAAATACTCCCAACGAAATCTGCTATATTTAGAGCTTCACATGAACTGAAACAGACAGGAGTGGAAGCTGTAATAGTAGTAAAAGTATTTTGTAAGAGGTAGTAGCAGAGTAGTGGTAGAATAGTAGTAGAATCGTAGAATGAGTAATAGCAGAGATGTAGTAGAAAAGTAGCAGAATGATGGTAGAGTAGTAGCAGAATGGTAATAGGTAGTCGTAAAGTAGTAGCAGAGTAGTAGTAGTAGAGTAATAGTAGAGTAGTAGCAGAGTGATGGTAGAAAAGTGGTAGTAGAGAAGTAGTAAAGTTGTAGAATAGCAGTAGATGTGTAACAGTAGAGTAGTAGAATAGTAATAGTAGAGTAGTTGAAAAATAGTAGAATAGTAGTAGAAATGTAATAGTAGAGTAGTGAAATATTAATAGTAGAGTAGTAGAATAATTGTAGATTAGTATATAGTAGAAATGTATCAGTAGATTAATCATAGTAGAGTAGCAGAGAAGTAATGGAGTAGTAGCATACTTTCGTATGAGCAGAATGTAAGAATCGCAGCAGTAGTTCGATCAAGTCGTAATAGTATTAATATTATAAGCAAATATTAGTAGTAGCTATATTGTATAGATTGAGCAAATTGTAGTAGCAGTTGTATAATTGTACGAGCTTATAGTAGTAGCACGATAAAATGGTAGTGATAGGACGAACAAATGTAATAGTATTACATAAATGCTCAGACACATGTATGAGTGCATGTGTGAATGGGCTTCAGGCACTACAATCACTTACAGCAAATCAAAACTCTTCTCTCTATCTCTCTCCTTTTTACGCTCTGTAACACCCGCTGCTCTCGCGTATTTCAGCTCTTACAGCGAACCCACAATTATACCAGTACTTTGAGTGGTGCTAAACAGTCAAACCATCCATAAAGATAACGACATGCACACACACACACACACACATAGCTATATTCCCACACAATGATCGAGTTTTGTTTTTAGTCAAATGCTCCGCTGTGATTTGAATGCCTTTTTATGAGCTGGCGCCTGCCTCTAAGGCAAGAGAGTTGGGGGAAGGCTGTGCTACAAATACATCGAAAAACAAAAAGCGAGAGAGAGAGAGAGAGAAATAGAGTGAGAGCGAGAGAGATCACCTGGCTAGCCATAAAGTTTTAATGATGTCCCATTAAATTGGCTGGACACAACACCCAAGATGAAGCCATAAAAACAAAAACATCAACAAACAACAACAACAACAACAACAACAACAAAAATGCAAACAGAGGAAAACGCAAAATTAAGTTGTTTCGAAAGCGATACGAGGATCGTTAAACTCGGCTGCCGCCGAACAGGGGTACGTGCCATCAGCTTACACACATACATACACATATGTAAATCTATCCATATAGAAGTGATATCAGAGATACGACAGCAAATTAAAATCCTCCCAGATTTGCCAACAATCGCTATCGATCGTAGAGCAATTCCAACACGAAAGCAACGCGGCTAGAAAATGGAAACCAACAAAAAAAAAAAAATAAGGTAAAGAAAAAGGGTTATCCAAAGACGCATCCCGAGGAGCCATCAGGAGCCGAGGCCAATTCTTATGAAAAGAAAATCCAAATTTAGAATCACAATTCCAGCCGCAAGACTTGTTATCATTTTAATCCGCACAAGTTTTTTTTCTTTTCAATCCTTTGTCAGCGAGCATGGCTGATAGGGTATATCAGCTTTTGATGGATTGCTAGATCCTAAATTAAATGTAATTGAAACAGCAAAAGACAGAGAGGGAGACAGAGTAAATCTTATAATTTCCTTCTCTCTCTCTCTCTCTCTCTCTCGCTTCTATTATCTATCTTCTCTATATCCTCTATATATCATCTATTCTATCTACTTCTAAGCTCAGTTAGAGTATCTACGAGTCGCCTATTGCCGCTGAAAACCCTTTTTACATTGTTGTATTCATTTTGCGCTTCATATTCTTTTTTATTCCTTTGAATGAAACCCGAAACCGAAACCGAATGCAGCAGCCGCTCGGCACTTGCCATACTCCAAGCCCAAAACCCGAGCTGAGTTGGAATTTTGTTCATTCTTTCTTTTTTTGTTGGGCTCTGTTGCATCAAGCGTGAAAATACCGCGAAATGCGCCCTCTCCCTTTTCACTCAGCCTCTGTCTCGCTCTCGCTCTCTCTCTCTCTCTATCTCTCTCTCTGTCTCTGTCTTTGTCTCTGGCTTCGCTCTGCTTTGACTTGCTATGCGAGTGCTTGAATTTAGCTTAATGCTTTTTTATACCTCTTGGCCAAGTTATGAACTGGGCATTTTGCCTTGCGATCATACAAAAACCAATGATTATATATAAGGTATAAATTCCTGGGAAAGTAGAACAGTTGACTCTTTCCTTGTCATGTCGACTATTCGCCTCTCTTTTCGACTGCTCATATCTCTGTCTGCCCGACTTCTTTTCTTTCTATCTAAAACCTAGGTTGTCTTTCCGACAGATCTCTACCATTATCCCAAATAATCGATAACATTTTTATATAAATCTATACAAATAATTAATTTGTTGTTTTAACATAGCATATAATCCAGCTCAAGGCATTATTTATATAGATTCTACCAAAGTATGCACCCATAACGAATCATTCTTGAATATTTTTCTGCTTTCTATCTCAAGAACTTTTTAAAGCTAACGGCACTTAAGGTATCTACTAGTCGTTCACACTCAACTAAAGCGCTCTTACTTGTTATTATTTTCTTTCTCTTTCACGCTCGGCTCTTCTCTGGTTTATTATTTTTGAAAATATTATCCAAAAACATAAACAAAAAGAGCGTACGACTGAGAGACAGAGAGAGCGAGAGAGAGAGAGGTAGAGAGAGGGGGAGAGACAGAGGGAGAAGCGTTAACATGGCAACAATCGCCTCCTGCTGCGACATTGAGTTATTGTTATTGTGAACCTTTACGACACTCTCCATTTGGGCGACGTCTTTCTTTCGGCTGCTTCCCGTCTCTTCTCCTGCTTCAATATTATTATAATAATATATCTGTTATTGTTGTAGTTGTTATTAGCGTTATTGTTATGATCGCTTTAGTTTGCCTACATTATAATCAATTCGAAATGGATCCTACGCAGAGCAAGGCCTAATTATCATTCATCTTTCGATTCCATGCAATAAATGCTTCCTGCTGAATGTGAGTGCAGTGTTGGTAAGCGTTAAATCGCATTCAGCTGCCATATATGCTGAATGGGATCTTCTGCGAGTTTACGGTGTTGGTAAACTCTCTTATAACTATAATTGATTAGAAATCCACCTCGACAATATCTAAATGGAAATCAAATACACAAAATTATATTCAAAATTGTGCAGAACTCTTCCAAATTCCTTCTATAGTATATGCCTATGACAATCCCCATAGAGACCTATCTACCCTATCTATCGATCTATCGCAATGTTCAGGGCATTCGCTAGTCGAGCATAGCCGATTCGCTTAATTACTATTCCACAATTATGTATGCATATTTATGCTGATGCGCTAATTGAGCAGCGTTACCTAAGTCAGCGTAAGGCCCGCCCCTTCCTTACCTTCTCCGTCTGCTGAATGTGTCAAAATGCGCAACCTCATCAGCGTCAACAGTCTCTCATCTGCTGCTCATCTAATCAGAGATTAAAAAGCCGCCTCCCACGGCGACACCGCCCACTGATTGTTTCCTTCCGAACACTTAACGCAGAGACAACCCCGGCAGAAGTCCTGTAGTCCCTTCGCTCGTCCATCCTGCCGCCCTTCCGTCGCCCTCAGTTGCGTAATGTTTGCGTTGTGTCAAAATGCAAAATTCAATTGTTTAGCCCTTTGTCGAGGACGCTCTGGATGAGTTGTGGAAGTTGAAGTAATTTACGAAAAATTGACATAAAAATCCATTTGTCAGCCCCTTCAGATTAAAATCAAGGATTTAAAATGTAATTTGATTCATGGCTCAGTCTACACGCTCTCTCTCTCTCTCTCTCTCTCTCTCTCTCTCTCTCTCTCTCACTCTCGCTCGCTGTGGATGCGATCAAAAGAGCAAAGCGTGACCCCAGAAAAAAATCACACAAGAGCCAGACCAGAAAGCGGTAATCAGGAAGCAGGAAACAGGGTACGGAGTACCAGCTCTACCAGGCACAATGATTGCAGGAACAACACCAATAAATGACAACAAACACACCCCCCGTTTGAGGGCAGGCAAACGGGAATCGGGTGTACTATGACTCTACGGGTTTGGGGTTGCTGGCAACGGGCTGACTCCTGGCGTACGGCAGGATGATGCGATGATGCGAGGATGTGAGGGTGTCGCTCGAGTGCTCAAATCTCCCGAGTGCTATTTTATGCCAAAGTGTGCCAGACGCAGACCAACTGACGGTGCACATGGATGGACCGAACGCCGACTGCCGACTGCCGACCGCCCCCGCCTGCTTCTAGTCAGGACCAGTTGCTGTCGCATCTTCTTTTGGGGTTTGCGTAGAGCTTGGCGAGGTTTGTGTCTGTTTTCGTTTCTTATTTTTGTTTTTTGCTGTGCAACCGGTTGAGTCCATTAATCATTTTCTAATTTGTGGAATGCAGAGTGTGTGTGTGTGTGTGTGTGTGTGTGTGTGTGTGTGGCGGAGTGGAATGCCGCTGGCCCAAGAGGGTCGCTCCCCACGGGCGCACTGGGTTACAGTGGCTCTTCCTTCCTTCCTGCTCCCCGCCCCTCATCCTCCGATTCCTGCTGTTTGCTTGCTCTGACACTCCAAATGAAATTTTCACATCTGTAATTTGTTAAGTGCGTTTGTTATTTCCATCGAATTATTTTACTTTTATGGGTTAAGTGCTTTTTGAATTATGTTTGAAACGCTGCTGCTGCTGCTGCTGCTGCTGCTACCTCGGCACATCCTTGAGGGTTGCCACTGGCTGGCTGGGGCTATTAGGCAACCCTGGCAGGAAATATGCGTAGACAATTCACTTAAATTAGTTGTCTGGGAATTGGCTGGCAGCTACCCCTACCCTCTCAGGCATACCAGGAATCCGCATCCAGCAACTGGTTCAAAGGTCACACAGCACTCGCTAGGCTCGACTCCCCGACTCGACTCTCGGGTAATTACATAATAGCAAACACATTGAGCGTACCTAGTACATGCATCTATCTATATATAAATATAGCTGCAGCTGCTGGTGGCTAGAATTGAGCAATCAAAGCGAGGCTTAGAGCGTCAAGTCTTACCAACTGAGTCATATTGAGACATGTTTTTTATACGTCTATATTGAAAGTCTTGCCTAAAGTTAGTCAAAGAATCATGAGTTATTCCAAAAGACATTCAACTAAGCTTAGATAATTATATGAATCCCTTATCAGAGAGAAGCCCCCTTTCGAGAGTCTCGTCTTCTCAGATAAATCCCATTGTTCCTTCAACTAACACTGCATTTCTCCTAATCGAACCATAGGAAGTATTTCATACTATAAATTTACTTCTTAATATGACTTTGCCCGACCCTCCTTCCGTTAAGTTTAGGGGACGTTGCTTAAGCTCTTGAAAAAAAAAGAACTTAATACGAAAATTGCTCTAGAATTTCTACCATCTACTCGATTCATTTTCTAGAACATCTTGACAAAGTTTTCTATTGTATTTTACTTTTCCCTAAACTTAAGCAACGTGTAATAAATATAACCAAAATAGGATTTTTTCTATAAATTCTAGAAGACGAAGCCATTGGCTTCTATAACTTCCAGAAAGATCCATTTTCTTTCTGTTTTTTCCTGAAAGCTGTACTGTCTAAAATACGTTAACTTCTTGGAAAATAACCTGAAGTCTTACAGTAAGCTCCCACTTCTGCTGGAAAGTATTTCCCAAAGCAACTTTAAGCTCCTCTCTGAATGAGCTTTCTTAAATAGTATATGGGAAAAGTGCCGAAACCCATTGCGGAATCTCATCAAATAATTTGAAACTGATGAGAGGAGTATTACTTCCTTGAGTTCCTCCTCCTCCTCCAGATATTTGTGCTTTTAGACAAAGTCACATCTGGAAAGTTGTAGCAACTGTTGAAGGACAACCCCAAAAGGGGAAACCGAACACTTCCAGGTCATAAACTTCGTGAGTGAATTTTAAGTTGATTTCATTTGATTACTTCATTTGCGACAACAGCAACAACAACAGCTAATGGCAGAATTATAGCCATTGATTTTGCGACAAGTGAATATTTGCGCATTTGTCTAGCCTAGGGCTTTGATGTCCTTTTGCAACCCTCCGACTCGGACTCCGCCTCTGCCACTGCCTCTGCCACTGCCTCTACCTCTGCCTATGGCTCTTGCTCTGCCTCGACTGTTGTCGGATGTGGATTGCCGATTGCCGATTGTCGAGGGTGTCATTTGGTAATTGTTACAAGCTGCCGCATATTTGGACAGCCAGTCGACCCACTCAAAACAAACAAACGAGCAGCAGCAACCCTCGCAGCGGAACATCCTTGACATCCTTGCTGTAAGCGGATACGCACAAAGGACACCGCACGAGGCCAGACAGGATCGGGCCGAGCACTCGCAAATGTCATTAGTTTACAGTTGTCTGATTCCATTTCAATATTGTGATCGATGATGACATAAGAGAGAGCTCGACTCGCATCCCAATTATGGCATGCCAACAGGCTCTCTCTCTCTCTCTCTCTCTCTCCCTATACTAGTACTACTACTATATTATATAGACTAACATTTGGTAAGATGCCAACACTTGAACAGGGTCGATTGAGTCCATAGACTCGTAGAGGAACTCTTCTATCACCAACATAGTTATGATATATCATCACTATATTCATATATATACATATAATATCACTATTATTATAGTATATCATTATTCGATTTCCATTGAGTGCTTAGCTTCTACTTAGCCGAGAATGTCTATCTATCAGTCTGTCTATCTAAAACTTTATTATTTATCTTCGGGTCTGTCTATCAATTCGACTACATACCAGAGACAATAGCCAACCTATAATATTATGGGATGGAAGTACTCGGCAGTGCGTGGAAAATTTGTATTTTCGTTCGAATGTCAACCAAATGAATTCGATTGCTTTTAACAATATCATAGAATCAATTAAATTTGGTACATTTCTACTATCGGTTTCATGTACCGCCTCACAAACCTCTATACCACTATACCATCTAGCATATACAATCACTGGCATCTAATCGTAGTCCCCCTCCCCCCCTGACATGTTCCATTGCCCGCTGTTTATATCTAAAATGCAACTTTGGGCTTTTATGATCTAATGTTTCCCAGAGAAAATGCGCTTCGCATGTAATGCAAGAAGATGAGGCCGCCGCCGCCCCAGTCGAGCTTTTCCAGACATGAAAAACTGTCGACATCTGCAACTGTTGCTGCTGTTGTCAGCAACTGTTGCTGCTGCTGCTGCTGTTGGGACAAGTGACGCCAATATGATTTGTGATTTACAACAGGTTTCAATTAACTAAAAAAAAAAAAAAGTCGCCCGACCGCCCGTCCGTCTGTCTGTACCCCCCACAAAATGGGGACTGAAGCAGAACTGGTGAATGCCCTCACTTAGAGTATATTCGTGCAGAGGAGCTAAATGAGTTTTATGGAAAATTGAGCAGTCTGGCAAGGCCATACCGAATGGCAGCGCTTCATAGAAAGCCAATAGAAGTTAGGAAAAAGAATTCGCTGATCAGAAGATTTGTTTTGTCGTTAGCAAAAGCCAACTGCCTGTCAACTTTGACATGCACTTTGACGATTGGCGGCGGCGGCGAATTGGGAGCTCCTCTGTTGAAATTTTAATAAAAAATAAAAGTAGCTGTTAAATTTGACAGAGACGTGAGATTTTGACAGACACATGAAATACGTTTACATTATTTAGCTTAGGTATCAAAAGAATAAGAAGCAGAAACTTCAACTATATGTTTAACAGTCAGCTGAAGCCAAGTTGGTTTGAAGTAGATGTTAAATTTAACAGACACATCAAGAAATTGAAATAAGAGAAAGACATCATCTTCAAGTTAAGAACAGATTGTTTGAAAAGCCAATTGCTGTTCTTTGAGCTAGTTCATGTGAACTATTTACTTGAGTGTGTACTTCTTGGAATGTCTTAGAGAGCCTCACTTTCTTTTCAATTCAGCTGAACTAGTTCATTTATATATACTTTTCATATAGAACTAGTTCCAATATTCATATGTGAATTAGGGAAATTTAGAAGTCATACAGGAAATATAAAATATACATATTGAATGATGATCAGAGATGTATGTGTGATTGCTATAGTATCAAGTCTATCTATGTATAACATTGTTAGGGTATTATAAACTTCGTCTTTGGCTTCAATTCGTTTCAATTTTTTGTTGGTTTTCGCATTTGGAGAAGTGAGCAGCTGAGAGGCGTTGACAGGGACATAAATAAAGGACGGTTAAGTATCAAGTAATACTAGACGAATAGTTTGAAGTCTCCCCACACTCACTCACGCTCTCTCTCTCTCTCTCCCTCTCTCTCTGTCTCGCTCGTTCGATCGATTGTAAATGGAGATGCAAGCGGCTGCCCCTTGGGGCAGTTGCAGTTGCAGTTGCAGTTGCAGTTGCCGGGCGACTAATTGAAGACAAGGCGGCAACGATTGCGGCATAAATTAGACAACAACGAGCCAAGCAACAAGAGTGCCATTAAGTGGATGCCATCGAGTGGCTGTGCGGGCGGCGAGGGCGGCACGGGGGGGCGAGCGACCTGGGGAGTGGGGGCAAATGAAAATGTCTGATGGATTGTTAAATGTGTATGAAATGTCGTGGCGACATATTTCAATTAAAAAAATGCGCCAAGCAACGGCGACGCCAACGACGACGCCAACGACGAAGCCAACGGCGACGTTAACATTGCTGTTAGACTATAACAGATACCCTGTAAAATATGAGGCACCAAGTGGATAAGTTTCTGTTAAATATTCAAATATATTAACAAAATGCAGCAAACCAAAACTAAATGTGGCTCTACCCGTTCAGTAAATGAACAGGGTATATTGGTTTGCTACCCGTCCGCCAGTCCATCTGTCCGAGAGCTCATCTATCTGCATGATGGCGATTCATTTCGCTATTGCAGCAGGAAATTTGAAATTCGAAACATGAACTTATTGCTATACCCATTACGCCTATTAAAGGTGTGGCTGGGCCGAGCATAACACGATTACAGTGGACCCTTGGCTAACGAACATAATTCGTTACAGCATCTTATACGTTATGCGAAATATTAGTTATCCGAGTCGTTCGTTAACCGAGGGTCTACTGTGTTTAAAATCGATTGAAGCTAAGCTCACACTAAGCAGATATAGATATTTATATAGATAGATAAATATGTATGTTTATAATGTGATACAGAGATATCTCAATAGGAATCATTTGGGGCGTGGCAAAACGGCAAAAGCTCTTCTCAGTTTTAGACTCAGATTTATAGAAAATTCCGCTAGTGAATCACTATTGAATTCCTCCAGATATATAGCTCTGCCTGTAGAGGAAACCAACAATGAAGGGGCGTGGCCAGCAGGTAACTATTAACTGTTCGAGTGTGATTAAACGTTATGCAATATATTGTACTTTTATACAATATTATAAATGAGTAGAAATTGAATTAAATGAAATATCTGTCCACTTCCATTTACAGGGTATGCCAGCAGTCTAGCAGAGCGCGCCACTAGTGGCTGGGCTCATTAAATTCAGATGGCATTCGGTTAAGGCAAACATAATCCGCTCATAAACATTTATTTGTTGCCCAAAAAACTTGACAGCGCGCCAGCACACAGTTCACAGCCCCCGCCCACAGTGGCCCCTTATTGAATAGATAGAGAGAGAGAGAGAGAGAGAGAGAGGTGCTGCCCACCTCCTCATTTACAGGGTATTATAAATCACGTGCTCTGCGCTGCAGGATTTGGTCGAGCTCATGAGCTTGCTGCTTCTAACCCGCCTCTGTGCCAGCGCCCACCAGCGCCACGCCCCCTGTGTGTGGGCACGTGTGGCGCACTTAAGACTCGCAACGAATGTTATGCAACACTGGCCAAATGCTGTCGCTGCGCCTGCTCCTGCTACTGCTCCTGCTGCTGCTCTCCTCTACCAGTCGCTCAGTCAAAAATCTAATTTCAAGCACCAGAGAGCAACCGAAAAGCCGAGCAGGTTGAGCTGCTCGGGTGGCTGGTTCTGGGTGCTTGTGCGTGGTTGTGGGTGGTTGTGGCTCCAGTGCCAAGGCCGTGGTGAATTTTTGCAAGCGTCGTCTGTTCCACTTCGCTGGCTTAACGATTTTCACTGCTGTCAGAGTTTTGGGCTCTGTCCATTTGATGTCTTAATGCCCGAGACTGAGCAACGCATACCCTGTAAATCAGTCAGACAACCACCCAACCACCACCCTGCCGCACCCCCCTGTCATGTCATACACTTTTAATCAAATGGATTTGTTTCTATTTTCTATCTAATTTTCCAGCGGGGCAGCCACCCCAAAAATAGATGCACTGCTGCCAGGCGGCAGCCACTCCCCCTTTTCGTCTGCCTTTGGAGAGGTGTCAACGGGGCGACGGGATTTATTTATTAGTTTTTTTAGCTGAGCTCTCGAGGTATTAACTAGCCTAGGTGCACCAATAATTTACAAACAGACAAGGAGAGAGAGAGGGAGAGTGGGAGATAGCGAGATAGGGAGGATAAAACTTAGAAGGAGAGAGATATAGCTAAAAAGTGAAAAAGCAAATAGGTAAAGTTATATATATTTATAGCAAGGGGTGCTAGTCTTTGATAAACCATTATTTACAAAGAAAAATCAAATTATAGCAAACTAAAGTTTCAATACTGGGAACAATAAAAGCTTACAGCTTATCCGTAGCACAATCCAAAATGCAAAAGCTCTCCAGGCCTTTAAAAATGCCGCCCAAAACTATGCAATACAATTGTAAACAGCCAAAAACAGAACCAAAATGAAAAACTCCAAACAGCTTATCCAGGACTAGCACCAGCTAACCAAGCTCTAGAGCAAGAGCTGTTGGCGCGACAAAGCAGTGCTGAACAATACCGGCAAGAAGCGCGCCAAAGTATCGATAACAGCGAGGTGGTAAAGCATATCGATATAACAACAACTACAACAGTGTCCGAACGTAAGCAGCTGCACAACGTGAATGCATGCCTGTTAACAGTTAACAGTCCGCTAGTCGGTTTTTTGTAGTCGCTCAGTGCAGGCGTGCAGCTCGCCGTGAAATTTTTTGTATGTGCGTTTTTTTTTTCGATTTATCATCTTTTTTTCGAACGACGCGCTTGGAATTCAATTTGTGGTTCGTTCAACAGACGCGAAGTTAAACCGAGTGTAGCCAAGTTAAAGAAGCCAAATTAAAGCATTTGATTAGTAAGTGTTAAACAAATGCAAATAAAATGCCATTGATGAGCGACGGAGGAGAAAAGTGAAAAGCAAATTTTCTGCTACGCTTGAGAACCGAAACGAAACAGCAACAAGAAACAGAAGAAGAAGAAGCAGCAGCAGAACAAGACAATTGAGCGAGACGAAGACGAAAGCGAAAAGCTGAAGAGAAGTAGAGAAAAAGATCATGCGTGCTTGACGACGACGCTGGCAAGGCCAATACATGCAGTAGAGGGGCGGACAGCGGGCGAGACAACAACAACAATAAATAGTGCCAAACACAATGCACAAGATAGACAACAAGAAAACGAGGAGCAACAACAGTATTTGTATTTCCACATAATTGACAACGAGCGCCTGCAAACGTGCGCACAAGAAGCCACACAAGAGAGAGCCCACGAAATTAGATGAAGAAAATAAGACACAAAACAACAACAAAATTACCGCTCAGCATTGCTCAAGCATATGTATATGTGTGAATATATATATGTGTGTGTGTCTCTCTCTCTCAGTCTCTGTGTTTTGAAAGTACAGCGAAGGCAACAGGCGTCTAACAGTGTTGTGTGCAGCAGCTAAGCTTACCTTCAGCTGGGCTCAGACAAACAGGAGACACCGCTACGAAAACAGTGTTGTGTGCAGCAGCTGCAGAAAAAAGTAGTATTATGACGAACTAATGCAAAGGAGGCTCTTAACAAGAAAAACATTGCAGGAAATGTAGCAACCAATGCAATTAGGCAATTAAAACTGTGTTCAATCAATTTCGATTTTGAATTGTTAATATAAACATATTTATTATATTGAAAGTGCAGTAAAAACAGTGTTGCGTGCAACAGTAAAACTAGGCATACAAACAAACGAGGATTGAGAAACGAAGCCTTGCGCAATACATTTTAAATTCCACTCCCTCACACACACAAACGCACACACAAAGATGAAGAGCTTTTGGCTTTTGCTAGCGCTGCTGATCGGCACTGCGAACAGCCAAGAGGATTTGCTCACAACAACAACGACAGCGGCGTCGCCTGGCAGCGCGTCGGGTCGGCCGCCTCCACCGCGTGTTTTGATAAACAAGTGTTGCCACCATGGCGAATATTTGATTGGCAGCACTCTGGAGTGCGTCGCTGGCTCGTCTGAGAAGTGGGTGCCGCTGGTCTATCTGAAACAGCAGAATCGCTTCTTTGAGCCCAGAGGCGCCAAGCCACGGTTCATGAAGTTCCTGCCGAACGTGCGGCCGCCTTGCCAGGCGCAGGGCCAGCAGCAGGAGCTGTTTAGTAGCCGTGACGCGAATGTCGTACTCCTGACCAATGGCACGATGAAGGTGCACGAGCGTGGCCTGTTTATCGAGCCCTCTCGCTACTGTGTGGATCAAGGCGTGGCGCTGGTCTGCCTCGACAAGGACAAGAACAATGATCTTGAGACCCCAGCGGCTGCTGATGGCACAGGTGCATCAGCCTCCACTGACGATGCACTGCGACCGGCCAGCTCGACAGCGCCCATGCTGCGTCTGCGCAAATGCTGCGGCAAGTGTTGCTACTACGATACCGTGGCCAAGACCTGCAGCGTCCTGACGCCCGCCGAGCGCAGCTCGGACAGTGGGCAGCTGAATCTGCCCAATCTGGAGACAGGCAGTTACCAGACTACCTATGAGCTGCCCGATTGCAAAGGCAACGGCACTGGCTATGCCATAGCCGGGGACTGGCACGAGGCGACACTGAACCGGAGCAGCGGTTCCCTCCAGCTCAGCCACACGAATTTGACGGCTGCGCAGTTCTGCCTGGAGCACACGCAGCGAGCAGGAGAGGTGAAGATCATTGCCTGCACCCAGCACTTTGCCGATGACCACAACAATGTCTCCTATGGCGGGGCAAACGGCAATCTGCAAAAGGCCGTGCTGGACGTGGGCATCATCATATCCATTATCTTTTTGGCGGCCACTCTGGTTGCCGGGTATATGCTGCCGGCAGTGCATCATGCACTGCACTGGCGTTGCCAGATCTACTACGTGTTCTGCCTGCTGGTGGGCAAGATTCTGCTGGCCATTGAGGAGCTGAGCACAAGCCTGGAGCCGGGCACAGCAAGCTGTCTGCTCATTGCCATTGGCATGCAGTTCTTCTTCCTGTCCGCCTTCTTCTGGCTGAACACGATGTGCTTCAACATCTGGTGGACATTCCGAGACTTTCGGCCCAGTTCGCTGGAGCGCAATCAGGAGTCGATTCGTCTGCGTCTATACTCCGTCTATGCCTGGGGCTTGCCCCTGCTCATCTGCGCCATTGCCGCCTTTGTGGATCAGCTGCCGGAGACGGAGACCTCGATGTTGCGGCCGGGCTTTGGTCAGCCGTTTTGCTGGTTCGACAATCGCTCGCTGACCATCTTCGCCTACTTCTACGGCCCGATCGGACTGCTGTTGTGCGCCAACATTGTGCTCTTCATCTCCACCACGCATCAGCTGACGTGTGGACTGTGGAAGCGCGACGATGTCAAGTCCACGTCGGAGAAATCGGCGCTGGGTCGCGTGTGCCTGAAGCTGGTGGTGGTGATGGGCGTCACCTGGATCTGGGACATCATCTCGTGGCTGGTGGGCGGGCCGCATGGTGCCTGGCTGTTGACGGATCTCATCAATGCGCTCCAAGGCGTCTTCATATTCATTGTGGTCGGCTGCCAGCCGCAGGTGTGGACCGCCTGCAAGCGCATCTGCTGTCCGCGCCTCCGACACGACATCACCAACACCACCAATGGCGTGCAGCACTCGAGCAGCTCCCAGGGTCTGCCCTCCATGGCCAATGGCACCGAATTCACCCAAAACATATCCATGAACAACACGATAACAACCATGACACCTGCCAGCCCCACCACAGAGGAGGCCCCCACCTCGATACCTGCGACGTGCAGTCCAACTACCCAACCCCCATCCATACCCCAAGGAGGAGCAGCAGCAGCAGCAACAACAACAGCAAAGATACCCCTGGAGACCATTTGCTAAGGTGAGCTATTTGATCAGTATTCATATAATGGGACTCATAAAACTAGGAATTAGGAACTAGACATTGTGCGGGCTGCAGACATAACTGTTGATCTAGTCGAGTACATAGTTTATATGATATATGTACATACATATCATAGGCTTAGACAATACAATTATGTAAGGAATCTCTCCAGACGGTCTTTAAGACCATACCCAACTTTATGGCCAGCACTGTGCTGATAAGATTATGAGCGTGTGCGTGTGTGTGTTTGTGTTTGTGTGTCTTGGACAAACAGACGCACAGGTAAATCTTGTAATCGAGACACACCTTTAGCAAAGATAAACAGCAATGCAAATGCAAATACAAATATCCAGTCATAGAGCCGTCAATTGCCTCACTTTCTTTCGCTCGGTGGCAAACAGAACTTAAAAGCATAAATAACACAGATATCATTATTTAAACTGAAAATTCCATTTGCCTGTCGCTCAGATGGAGTCAACAAAGCTCTGTTTGTCATGCCACGACGATGAATTCATCGCGCATCTATGGCGAAGATTTAACAGCTGTATCAAATTATTTCGCATTAGTTGCTCTCTAATGAGGTAATACGACCCCAGCTGAAGTTGCGAAACCTAACAGAGAACTCGAGGGAGTTACTCATTGGTGAATAATTTAAATGAATAAATTGCATACATGTGTGGGAACATATTTTATATATAATTCAGTTGCTATATCTGTCGATCTTTGAGAGAGACTTGGGTAGATGACAATCCTGGTAGACAATCCTTGTACGACTGATTTATATGGCAGCGATAGTTTCTATACTGTTTTGATACGACTTTCTAGATAGCTCGACTAAAGGCAGCGAAGCACGTAATTGCCAAAGATAACTCACGAAGAAGAAAAACGTCTCATATTATGCCCCGATTTCATTTAAACTAGTAGAGTAGACTGGAGTATATTGTTTAGCCATGTATATGTGGGATGCCTGATAGAGCTCCTAAAGTCAAGTATCATTAAATATAAACATTTCAGTTATAGACAGTTTCTAGTCTTCTACTATATGATGAAGTATAAAGTATAAGAAATGTTTTCCAACTACTTAATTGACTAACCCTGAATGAGTAATTTATATCACTCTTCCTGCTTACGAATGAATTGGTCTCTATTTAAAACTTTATTTCACCATAGTTAGTTATCTGAACTCTGCTAACTGTACTGCTTGGCATGGATGCCTGAATCAGCTAACAATGATGAGGTAGCTCTTATATGAATTAAAGCTAGAAAATGTATTATTTATGGATCAAGTAAATCAATTCAACTAATCGAATTAAATAGATATAGATATAGATATAGATATAGATATAGATATAGATATAGATATAGATATAGATATAGATATAGATATAGATATAGATATAGATATAGATATAGATATAGATATAGATATAGATATAGATATAGATATAGATATAGATATAGATATAGATATAGATATAGATATCGATATCGATATAGATATAGATATAGATATAGATATAGATATAGGCATGGATAGATATGAATCAATAAGGATCTATGTATATGTAGATCCATCCATATCCATGAATACGGATATGAATATAAATGTAAATAGATTTATGTTTACCACGCTGCAAACATTTCCCACTCATTTTCTGCGCTTCACATGGAGTCAATTAAAATCTGCAAATGGGTTTTCTCTATTTTCTTTTACTGCTCTTGAGTAAGCGCGATTCATCCATTAAGTACGCCCACACAGTGATTGCTGCCGGGTCTGATTCCCTGTGACTTTTGCAATACGCCCAAAGATGGGAAATGAAAATTGCAATTGCAATGGAAACTTGATGGGAAATAACAGGACATATGGAAATCAACGGCAGGCAGACATATGTGTGTGTGGTTATTTCAGTTTCGGGAAATTTTCCAACACTGTCGGCGAAGGCGCCGCGGCGCCTGCTGTTGAAATTCTCGTGCGTGTGTTGACCATGCTTGGCCTAGGCTTGTTTAATTATTTTACAGCTATGCGCCAAGTTTACAATTGCGTCTACTGCTGCTTCTTCTTCTGCATTTATTGCGCTGCGAACGAACCACTTGAGAGTGCCATAAAAATCAAGACGGCGAAGAAGAAGAAGAGCAACAAAAAGAGGCGTAGGAATGTGAAATGTGAAATGTTTTTCATTGTTTTTCAATGGAAAAATGCTTGGGCAGTGCCGTTGGCTATTCGGACATTTCCTGTAGATTTCCACATGGCCATAAAATAATCAGCGCAACCCTTGACACACACACACACACACACACACACACACAGAGACATAGTGTGTGTGCGTGTTTTTATGGCATCCTCTTGAGTCAATTTAAATGTTATGCATATTGATAGAAGAAATGGACACACGTTTAACACGCCGTGATAAGAACTTTTTACTTGATTCCCCCCGAGCCATCGGCGACGACCTAACACCCGGAACACCAACCACAACAGCACAGTTCCCCCACCCCTCCTCTCAATACAAGAGAGTGTTGCCTTGGACGCTGCTGACACAGTTGGCTAACAAGAAATATGTGCTCGACTAGCAAATACCTCGCAGGCCTGAGATACTCCCAGCCTAAAGAGATCTAAGAGGTAATTTCATCAGTTATATGCAGTTTGGATAGTTGATATAATTATAATATTATATAATAGGACTTTTAGCATTTTTTATTGTTAGCAACAGAAGAAATATTTCAATACTTTTTGCTATATATATTTTGGTCAGTATTTGTATTACTACCATTATTTGTATACATATTTGTGGGAAATGATCTGATAGAACCTATATCATTTTATAGATGATTATATAAATAATGGGTTAAGAATTTGACTATTGTACAATGATCTGATATGATATGAGCAATGAGCAATATCATCATCAACATCGTGCTGTTATATAAATCAATGGTAAACTGGATCAAATTATTTCTGTATTAATATATTTAAGTATACATATCTGTATGTATATATTATCCATTCCATTATCAATTCATACCTTCATTGACTCACACAAAATGAAATCAAATTGTTCTGCGATTTCGTAACAAATTTCGTTCAATTCCCCCAAAACGAAATCGAATATCAAGCATAAATCACCAGATATAGGAAATATTTATTCACGACTGTACATCAATTAATTGCGAAATATACAAGCATGATTATACCAAAAATTTCGAATGGCTACAGGGTAGAATGCGGAAAACCATAATGAAATCGAAATCGAAACTGAAATTGAAAATGAAATTAAAATGAAAATGATTTTTAATATACAATATACAATATATATGTATATGTAAATATATATACATACAAACATACATATACTGATTTGTGTGTACAAATTTGTGGACTGCGTCACTGCAGCAACAGAAACAGAAACAGATGTCGGAGCTGCCACGGGGTGGGTGTTACATGCGGGGGGAGGCGACCAAGGGGGGCGGTTGGTATGTTTACCAAGCCAATAATCAAGGCGATTCAAAATGTGCCGAGAGCAAATGAGTGTGCGTGTGTATGTTTGTTTTTGTTTTTGTTTATTGCGGTGGTTTTACCCGGTCAACACTCACACACACACATAACACACATGCACACTATATATGAATGTATCACAGCTCCGGCTTTAACCTGCCCCATGGGCCATTATCGTCTCGAGTATTATGCAAGAAACATTTTGGGCAATGCCATAAAGTCGACGCATCCACCGAAAAAAAAAAACCGGGCTTAAAACTGTGCCGGGTCACAAGCACTCTTAACACGACATACAAACATATATACATACATACATGTGTACACGTCTGTTCGGTTAAGAGCTCTCTTCTTATCGAGCACATGTCACGGACGGTCTTCAACTCACAATTAACATACATATCGTGGCACATTAAAGCTATTCATGGGATTCTGTTTCATTTTTATGACTATATACATGATATCTTAACTGCTTCTATTATTCATAGTTGATAATTGAGCAGTTCTACTTAAATGGGGTTCTTCAAAATTAAGATAGGACGGGAAAAGTTGCACTTACAAATCTCAAATTTAGCTCTTTCACTAATTAATATGAGTGTCTCTAGAGGTTATTCTAATTGGCTTAAAATTTATAAAGCAAACCGCCTTTGCTCTAAAAGGAATACAACTAAATTTATGTATATTTGTAATATAAATATATTGATGTCTAGAGATCTTAAGGATAGATGAAAGACTCCCTCCTGCATTCATTGTATTTATTGGAATTTAATTTTAGATCAGAGAGTTCACCACATGACTTAAATTAAAAAATTAAATTAAAAATTAAAATTAACCTTAAATATATTTTCCGATAACATCTAAAATTTGTACCATGTATTATGGTATATTGGCTGTAGTCAATGGCGGGATCCTACTAGATCGCTAAAGTACAAGTCTTACGACTTTTAACACAGGGGATCATTTTTAAGTAGATAAAAAACCTCCTTTTCATATATCACACCTTACCACAGCCAAAGGAAACATATGACAGCCTGCTATATCACTAAACTCAAGCGACTGATTGATCCCAAGTATATCCTATTTTGATGCCCAAACTAAATGTTTATAAATCGTACCATTCTCAACGATATTTGCTTGCTTTCACTCAACTCGTCTTCAATTTAAAGCAACTTTCCAACGGAACCCATTGAGTATGCATAGACCACATACGAGATAATCGGCTGTTTATCTTTGCCCAGAATAGCTCGCTGTCAAGTATTCAATTCATGTACCTAAACCATCAATGCAACAATATCGAGCACTTGTTTACAATTTATATGTCTGCATGTATGTATGTGTGTACAATTGTTTAAACTATATACATACATCTATATAGTACCTATCTATACCTTTCAGCTAGAGCCAAGCCATGGCTGATTGTCGGTTAACTTTCCAACACTGTTGTTTACTCAAACCAAATGCTATGGAAATTGTTTACTATAGAGACTGCGACTTGGTCTATGACTATGACTACGACTACGACTACGACTACTTGGAATTTGTTTTCCTCGTTTCCTTGTGCATGTTTATAAACAATTACACCTTTATTTACCTGCATTTCCTCATTCAAATGTGAATGCTGTTGACTTTTTGTTTAGATTTAGCATTTCTTGGCCCCACTGTGCGTGCCACAGCTGCCAGCGAGCGTTGCAGTTGCAGTTGCAACTTCGTTGGCTTTTTTGCATAATCCCCATGCAACGTGTCACCGTCACGCTCAGCAGCCGTGCCGCAGTCGATCCGCAGATCTAAATGAGCTATATCCATATGGAGGGGCACTGAGATAGCAGACCGAGAAAAAGAAGAGAAAGAGTGAGAGGGAAAGAGATGGAGATGGAGATGGAGATGGAGATGGGGTCAGGGGCAGGGGCGGCGGCAGGTGCAGATGCAGATGCAGGGAATGAAGCATCTTTCGTCAACCGGTACGCGCATATCAAAGTCTTCTTCTTCTTCTTGGTGTTTTTGTGGCTGTGTATCTTATAAATACGAATGTATCGGATAAATGCGAAAGTATCTTATGGATGCGAATGCGAATGCCAGCTCGAGTTCGAGTACGTGTCTGTATCTTTGAGTACTTTTTTGTCAAATAAGCAAATGCAGCGAAAATGCAAAGCGTACAGCATTTACACACACACACACACATGCACGCACATACATATGTGTGTGTATGTATATGTTGAGGTATAAACAGACTTCGTTCATTAATCGAGTTTGGCCGCAATTTTAATTTGTTCGTTCTGCAGTTTTTCAAGTTATAATTGCAATGTGGCCCATTTACATTTTACGCTCAGCTCTTTTTATAATACCCTCAACGAAGCAAGCGTGGCAGAGACTATATAGTACAATAAATGTATGTATGTGTATGTGTGTGTCTTGTGTCTGCCTGAACTCCACATTCCTTAACATCAAATTTACTGTGAGACCATGATTAATCTATGCAAGATTTTCTGCAGATCATCAAGAGATCAAGCCACATACATAAATATATACATATGTATGTATACATATATCTGTGTAGATACAATCATATATGCACTAGAGCATAAAAACTTCGTTAAACTCAAGTAAATTGTTCTATCCGCTTTTAATTTGCGGCTCAAGTGGAAGTTCTTAAGCGAGGGCAGTTTCAAAAAATGTATAGCTCAGAAATATGTAAAATGATCTGAATTTATAATTATAAAAAGAAGAAGTGTATATATAGTTATTAAATTTCCTGTTTTGTTGTATATACATACCTGATAATAGTCACCATATTCATTTCTTTTAAGTTAGTAAAAGTTTAATGAACTTGTTGAGCAGCCCTCGCACGTTCATGTACGTGAATATCTTGGTAATCATTTGTTGCCCTTTTGTTGTTTCTTCACATTTTGCAGAAAACTGAGACGAGCGACAATGCGAAAGTAAACCGAGTCCTACAACAACTACAACAGCAGCAGCAGCAACAACAGCAACAACAATGACAATGAAGGCAGCAACAACAGCAACCACCGCAAGCGGGCAGGCTTGCGCAATAGCAGAGACAACAACAACAACAGCAGCAGCAGCAGCAGCAAAAACAACAGTAATAACCGCAATAAGCACAACATTCAAGCACGCGCATTGACCGAACGAGCGAGAGGCCAACTTGACTGCCCAGCCCCAGGCCCCAGGCCCGAGCCCATGCCCAGGCCCATGCCCATGCTCAGCTGGCCAAGCTCTTTCTTGCAATGTAAGTGTATTGTGTTGAGCTGTAAGTGCGCAATGTGTGTGTGTGTGTGTGTGTGTGTGTGTATGAGCGAGTGTTTGTGCTTTTCAAAATCAGTTTTTAGCCGCAGTCAAACAAAGACGAGCAAATTACTTACAAACACAAACACACGTGCATATGCGACTGTGAGTCTGTGTATGTGTGAACAGCACAAAAGAAATGCCTTAATTTATACAAATAACGGTGTGCAATAGGATATGGGCTGCAGTAGAAGGGATAAAGCAAGATAGCTGTATATGTATATAAGCATATGTACATACATACATACATATGTATGTATGCTTGTACAACAAATGCAGAGCGCGAGTGCTGATTGAGTGAGGAGAGCAAAGGCCTCGACTTGAGCAATTTGCTATTCTAATTGAAAAGTCACAGGCAGAGGCAGCGGTAGAGGTAGAGGCAGAGGCAGTGTTGCAAAACGCCACTGGCAGCCGGGTAGGCGTCAAGGAATGCCCACAAATAACAAAATACAAGACAATGCGTTGCTATTGTTGCAAAGACTTTCAAATGGCAATTAATAAAAGCAACGAACACACACACGCACATACATACATACATACTTTCTAAGCATTTATGCATGTGTTTTGTTTATGAAAACGCAACCAATAGCAACAGCAGCAGCCACAGCAACAACAACAACAACAACCGCAGCAGCAGCAGCGGCGCCCAGCCACAAGGAATTTATTGTTGAGGCATTTTTTTCATGCTTAGGTCTTTTATTATTGCTGTGGCTCTGCTCCCTCTTCATCTATTATTTCTTAGTGCTGCTCTGTTTTGTTGGTTTTGCTTTTCTTATTTTCAAGTGCTACCGCCGCTTGTCAGCCACAAAAATGCTTCGAGTGTGAGAAAACGGCAACATTTAAATTAGCCGATTCTGATTGGAATTGTGGTTGCGCTGCATTTTACGTCATCGCACGTACGAAAACGTTAGCGTTTGCGTGTGTGTGTATGTGTGTGTTTGCTGTGTATACATATACATACATATGCATGTGTGTCGCTGCTTTCTGTCATGTCGATTGCTTAATCTATTTTGGAATTCTTGTTGTTTGCTAATTGGAGTTTTGTAATTGGACTTTGTTTATTATACAAAATAGCGAATACCTAGCCTAATAAGACTTTTTAGACTTATATAAATATGTCTTTAATTGATTACTAATGCAAACTTGCTATTTTATTTTTTATTTTAGAATTTACCATCAACTGATTTCAATTGGAAGGAGTGGATCTTGTCGTTTGTGGAACATGGAAGCTGTGGATCTTTTATGGCTTGCCATTCCAGCTAAAAGCAGAGGATGTAACTGTAAACACTGGAAATCAAATTGTTTAGGTGTGTGAATGTGTGTGTGTATTGTTTTTTAGCGCGCGTTTAATTAAACAAACATTGAGAACGGTTAAATAGTTTACTTTGATATGCACACATACACACACACAAGCACACAGCAAAGTCATAACAATAACACACACACAGGCCCAAAAGTTCAACGGAATGAAAACTGATCAAGGTTAAATGGCGCAGAGCAATATAAAAAAAATAATAATATAAATAGAAGCGAAATACAAAAAAACAACAACCACAAATAGACAAAAAGCAGAGATAAAGAAGATGCCAAAAGAAGAAAGCGCGTTTAATTAACCGGACGCACAAACACACACGCGATGCACAGTTAAGTTGGTGCAGTTGCCAGACCTGCGCGCAGAGCTGCCAGATCAGCTTTGCTCAGCTGTTGCAGTTGTACGACTTGCAAATGCCCTTACCCCGCCCTAATTTAACAAAATGTATTTATGTTTACATTTACAAAAAAAAAAAAAAAAAAAAAAAAAACGCAGAAACTAAAAAGAGTACAATTATCAACCATTTTTTTTTTTTTTTTAATTTTTTAATATTTTAATTTATTAGTGCGTTAAACGCATGCAAAGAAGATAGAGCAAAAAAAGTTAAAAATGCGTTTTGAAAACCAACAAAAAAGAAAAACTATAGAAAAACCCGAATGTAAACTAATTTTTTTTATAGTTGTTTAAGAACATTTGTATTATGCTAGCTGTATTCGTATAATTTACTTCCAAAGTGTTCAGGCCAAAAGTAATTTTCCCCTCTATTCCCCCTCCGCATTCTTATACCGTGAACGTCCTATATTTAAGTACATTTAATTTTGTTTATTTGATGTTTTTTCTTCGCTCTTTTAAACAATTTGTAAAGAAACTACAACGAATATTTTTAAATTACCAACTGACTGAGGCAAAGGCAGCGAATACATATACAACTAGATTTCTTATATATATATATTTATATATATATATATACTTTTTTATATAGAGCACTCGATTATAAGATATTTCTGATACTACGAACAAACAGTCAATTGTATATAACTGTGTATATATATTTTGTATTAACTATTGTAATTGAACAATTGAACAATTGATGCATGAAATTTCATTAACACATTTACTCGAATAATCATATATGTATATATGTATGTAAATATGCATATATATCATACGTAACTGATCAATGAATATATTGTAGAGCATAACTAATATATAAGCACATTATTTTTACATACACATACACAGAATATATATCATATATTTATATATATATATATACATATATCTTACAAGTATTCCAAAAGAAGAAAAAAACTTAGCTCGAAACAATTTGAAATTGAAAAAGTCTGCAAAATAAAAAATATTATATAGAGAAAAAACTGATAAATATTAAAAAGATATTATGTCAAGTGAATTGCAATATTTTGTATATTTTCTTTCATATATCTTTGATGATTATTTATGGAGCGTACCGCCCTCCGATCTTCCTATCTTTGCGCATTACTTAAAATTTATTGCGCACGAAATTTCGATGTGAGAATTGTTAAACGAAATCGAAAACTGAAAACTGAGCAAATAATTTAATGAGCTTTTCTCTCATATATATATTTATATATATGTATATAGGGAAGTGTGTGTATATATCTATATAGCATGTATGTGTATTATCTAGTATTTCGTATTTGTGCATAAAAGAGTCATGACTAACTAGCGCAGGCAACTATATATCATGTATTTATATTTATATTTGTATTTATATATAATATTCTTATCTAAAAATTAAAAAAAAAAAAAAATAAATAAAAAACAAAAAAATAAAAAGAAAAACCATCCAATAAACTCAATCAAAAGTAAAGTTAAATGTTTTTCAATTGGAAATAAATATATATATATTTATATATTATATATATTATCATTTTTGGGACATGGGGAATTTGTCATCATTTTCGTATGCAAATTGGGTCTGCAGGTGTGGCAAGACGTTTGCGACGTCATTAGACTTAATGGGGATTACGAGTGCAAAAACAGGTTTCCTTTGAAAGCACTTCAAATGCTTCGACAGCGCACATCATATATATAAATAAAGATCAGTGCAGAAAACAAGGCAGAAACCGGAAAGTATGCGTCAGCCAATTGAGATCGACTAGCAGATACCCTGGCAGGCGTTATGGCGAGTTTACTTTATGTAGTCAATCTCTTGAGATTATCTAAATAATCAATTATCAAACTACTTTAGTTTTCAATCGATTTTTTATTTTAGTATTAAATTGATCTGCATCTGCTATAATATATACATCCAAAATTCAAGACTTTAGATGCTATAAATAGAGATCCAGATCGACAATTGATATATACATACATACATAGACAGGTCTATATACATATTTATATTATAAGTATCTGAACGAACGCTAATTCTAGATTTAAGTAGCTAATGTACCATATTTGGGCATATAACTATTAGTTTTTAATATATATATATATATATGGAACACTATATCAGTCTACTATCTGACATATGCGTATATATAGGTGTTTCCTTTATAATGAGCATCTAACATCGAACTTCGATCATTATTAACTAAGCAGAATATTTAGAGAAGTTTAGTATATTTATATAACAATCAGATATTTAAAGAAAATTGTGAACAGCAGATAGATACGTAAAGCCTATTATAGTTGCTCAATATAAATATAGTCTATAAACATTTCTTATCTACAATACCATAAAACCAATATAAAATTCTACAGAAAATCATAATGCCCACTTAAGGCAGGGTATACATGCAGATAAATGTATTTTAGGAACTGCAACAAGTAATGCTCAGATAATAGCTGTATGTCTACTACACTCAAGTTTTATTAAAAGAGATAACGCGAAAAAAGTGAGCGAGTTATGTAAGCAGATCATATATCATATAATATGTGTATGTGTAAGCACTATATCATTTTTAGGGCACATATGTATATGTACATATATACAAAAGTAGCGATGCGAATTGCTTGAGAAATAATGTATAGCTCAAGAAAGAGCAGCAAAACGTTTAAACTGGATATAACTATACGAAAAACCTTGGTATATGCGAACAATCTGTTGAAACTGTATATAAAAATGATATTATATATCAAATTGGGTAATGAAAACCTTAGGGCTTTGTAAATGCCGCCGAATTATAATATGGGATATGAATATATACATACATATATATATATATATAAGTATCACATATACATTATATTCATATATATGTATAAAATTACGATTTAATAAAAGAAACGAATATACAAATTCGTATTCAGGTGTATATGTGTGGGAACAGTCTGACAATTGGTCTATATCGTGTAGTCGTATATTTGTGTATTATATAACAATTATATATGTACATATATCAAACAAAATAATAATAATAAACATATATAAAAATCACGTAGCGTGTAATGAAATGTATAAGCATAGATGGTCATATATGTATAGGTTTACATAGATCGAAGACAATTACAGATCGTTAAAAAGAAATGCATTCACATGAATCATATTGCGAATGATGTACATATACATATGTATATATGTATATACGTATATATAAGATAGAATAAGGTTTAACAAATTAAGGCATAAGAGTTAAGTGCTTGATCTTGCGACTAAAGTATATAGATATCGAGGGCCTCCGCTAGCTAGTCGACATGGTACTCGGTGCGATGCGGCGATCCGCTGCGCTTCTCGGCCACAAAGGGGCCGGAGATGTGCGCGATGCTGGTGACGCCGCGCAGTCCGGTGCTGCGGAAGTAGATAAGCACATATTGTTCGCCGTGGCGCAAGTCGACGTCGTCGGCGAAGTCAAGGCGGACCAGCTCCTCGTTGGCCTCCTGCTGGCGGCGCAATCGTTGCCGGTTGCGATGATGATGGTGGGAACGATGCGGGGTCGGCGCTGGCATCTCAAAGTAGTCCCTCTCGTGATTCGAGTCCGAGGAAGTGGGCGACTCAGCCTGGTTGACATACTCGTAGGCCACATAGTCCGCCAGGCTGGCATAGTCGATGCCATAGATGGCGATCCAATCGTTGGGCCCCTCCTCGAATTCCGCGTGCTTGCGGTACTCAACGGTATTCTCGTCGCCAATCTTCCACACTGAGACCGGACTAAATGTAATGCCCGGTGCACGATAGTTGGGATACAGCTTGATCGTGAAGTCGCTGGTGACCGGCTTATGGTCGCTGATGTTGTAGGCGGGGTGGGATTTGTAGGAGCACTGCTCAATGGCCAGCTGCATGCCAGGCTGCCGGTTGAGCGGCTGCACGGCGTACATGATGCGATCTGTCCATGCAGGCCGGCGCTTCATATCGTATTCGGAGGTGCCTTCCTTAAACTTGAATGTGGGCGGAAAGGCGGGCAGACGCTCGTGCAACACCTGGAATGCCTTTTGCGTACGCTCACGTACCTGATACAATTGATCCCGCTGCAGCAGCTCCTCGTGCTTGGTGTCGTCGCGAAGGGCGTCGCGCACCTCGGTGGCGCTGTCGTTCCCCTCCAGTCGAAAGTTGAGATCACCGAACCAGAAGACGTAGTCGTGATCGTAGATCTCACGATAGCGCTTCACATGGTAGTGATGGCTCTCAAGAATCTGCTTGTAGTCCTCGATGCGCTCGTCCAGCTGGTGATCGTGCGCAGCCAAGTGGGCCACCACAAACACCAGGCCACAGCCGTAGAGCGTGAAACGCACACTCACTGCTCCCTTGTTGCCCCAGATGCCGCCAAAGCCAGTGCGCGTAAACTCCGCCTCGATGTCCTTCAGGTGCTCAACATGCGGCCGGCGGACAAACATGGTCAACAGCAGGCCCTGCATCTGCTCTGTCTTGACGGCGACATAGTTGTAGTCGCGCAACAGGTGCTTCGCCTTGTGCGTCCATGGATCCTCTTTGAAGAGGCCTAGCACCTGATGCTGTGGCTGTGCGTTCACCTCCTGTAATCCGATTGCATAGATGTCGGGCAATTCCTGTGCCGCATCGCCGCTGGCTTCGCCTTGCAGGCCCAGCAGCTGACGCAGCGAAATGTTGTCCGGGAATCGGCTACCAACATTCCAGGTGATCACATAGACTCGATACGTTTCCAGTTTCTGGCGTGCGCTCGACTCCACTTTGGGTGCGGCTGTCTCTGTCTTGCTCATGCTACGTCATAAACACATACACAGACACACATATGAATAGATTACTTATTAGCTTTTGATTCATACCATATTGTTACTTACATTTAACGAGTTCTTTTCTTGTTTTTTTATATACTGTTGTTGCTGCCTTTAGCAATCGGATGTTGCAATTGGTATTCGATTTGGTAATTGCAAATATAGTTTGATTGCTGCTTTAGTTACTAAGCTGCGCTATGAAGTAATCAGCGTAATAACGTACGCAATGTGCATAGTAAATAAAGCAACACAAGCAACAGCAGAGCCCGTTTTTGAACAGCAATTAAGTCATAAACAGCTGTTCGCTGTGCGGCGATCGTTATCGATAGTAAGCGATACATCGCAAACTGCGGTACATGCACTGTTAACTCGATTTTCAAAATTCTGCCTATAAAATAAATAATGCAATTTGAAAATGCATCATCACCTCAATGAGACAAAAAATTTTTACAAAATGAAGCTACCTGAAAATTTATTAATTGTGACTAGTTTTTAATTAGTTTGAGCTTTTTATTTCGTATACAGCACTTACCCTACGCAGTCAGACCGTTTTACAGCACTGCGTTCAGTTTTGGGTTTGTTTTTGTTTTTGTGCAACACATATATATTTTTTTGTTTTATTGATGCACAATTGATAAGCGCTCATAAAGCCGTAAAGCAGAAAAAATACACACCCTGACAAGCAATATCAGTTTTAAACATACAAATCAATTCTGCAATGCGTACGCGGCCAGGTCGTGCGTTTAATTGAAGACAAGACGCCGATATACGCGGGGCTGCGGGAATAACAAGGCGAGCATAACAAACACAACAAAAACTAATTTTGGTTTTCGACTTTTTTGTGTTGTTTTTGTTTCTTCGCACATTGACGTCGTTGGCAGCAGTTGCCGCTGCCTGTTTTTGTTGTTGCTGCTGCGGCTGCTGTTGTCGTTGTTATGTAAAAATATACAAGAGCCAATTGTGCGCACAGCATCATCCTTGAAAAAAGTTGAACTGTAAATCAAAGCAGCCTCTGCATTGCTTAACAAGTCACGCGATCTTTGCGCTTTCAATTATTGGCTTGAGCCGCAGTTGCAGCAGCAGTAACAACAGCAGCATCGCCGCTTGCACAGTTTATTTTTAAACAGCCAACAAAACTATATAGTTGAACAATATTTTGAATTGAATTTGTTAATAAATAAATGCAATTGCAGCGAAGAGATGCCAGCGCCACAGACGATTGCAGTAAGTGCCGCTGCCATAACCACGACCAATGTGCCCAGCGCAGAGGCCAGCACCAACGCCGCAGCGCCAACTGCAACGGCCTCAGCTACGACGGCAACGGTAAACACCACCGTCAGCAGTAGTGGGCGCCATCAGTTGCGACCCGTTAAGTACGATTATGCGGACTCGTTTGCCTGCACATATGTCGTTTCGGTGGTGGCCGCCTCCGTAGCCGAGCTGGCCACGTATCCGCTGGATCTCACAAAGACCCGCCTGCAAATCCAAGGCGAAGCGGCCAGTGTGGCCGCCATTGCCAGTACCGCTAACGCCACCAGTAGCGTCACCGGCGGCGCCAAAGCGAATGTGAGTACTTTGCACATATTTAGGTATATATTTTTTTGTTGCATACTTTTGGTATTTTGGTGTTTGTTATTGTGTTGGTCTCTCATGCATGCTATCTTTTTGATCCTGGCTTTTGCTAACAACCGTTACCCTTGCAGGACCGTTAACCCAAATCGAACGACATCCGTCCATCCGCTTGCCAGTGTTGACAAACGTCCACAACTCGTAGTCTTGTGCAGCCTGCGAGGATAACTTATCGATACTCAAATCCATGATAAGCGCTTCGGCGTGCCGAACTTAATTTTAGCCTATTTATTTATTTATTGTTTTTTATTTCATTATTATTATTATTTTTTTTTTTTTAAGTTCTTATTTTTGATCAGTCATGCGTCTTATCAACATGCTGATAAGATAAATGTGGTGCTGGCATTTCATTTTGTCATCATTTCTTTTTCTTATTTTGGGGGGGAGCGTCCATCTGGGCGTGAGATAAGGTTTTCTAGAGAGCTTCAGACTAGTTGACTGCCATAAACCCAATCGACCAACACCAACCACCCACCTACCTACCCCACTAGCTGCCCGATATCCATAAATCCATCTCTCTGTGCGTTTGTTAAATGTGGAACGTAAAATGACAAAAAAAAAAAAAAGAAAACCAAAACAAAACAAAAGCTTGAATCCACGTTCTATACATGTACATGTGCCTGTATGTATGCGTGTGTGTGTATGTATAGGATAGGTATATGTATATGTATGTATATACACAATATGAGCTGCACATATATATATGTTATGTAACTGAACCACAACCCCCCATTACCAGATGCAATATCGCGGCATGGTCGCCACGGCCTTTGGCATTGTACGCGAGGAGGGCGCCCTCAAGTTGTGGCAGGGCGTGACGCCGGCGCTCTACCGACACGTCGTCTATAGGTGGGCATTCAATCAATCAATCAATCAATCAATCGATTGCTCAAACAATCAATTGAACCAACCAGCTACAAACCAAGTACTATTATTGAAATTCAAATGATCTGTGCCACTCTTTAAGTAGCATCCGATGCGATTGCCTCAAGCATTCCAAAATGACAAATTCGCTCCACATGTGCCAGTTGCAGCTAGCTTGAACTAATCTCGTCCTCCTCCATTGACAGTGGCGTGCGCATCTGCAGCTATGATCTGATGCGCAAGGAGCTAACCGAGAATGGCAGCCAGGCGCTGCCCGTCTGGAAGTCGGCTCTCTGCGGCGTCACAGCCGGCGCTGTGGCTCAGTGGCTGGCGTCGCCCGCGGACCTGGTCAAGGTTCAAATCCAAATGGAGGGCAAGCGGCGACTGATGGGCGAGGCGCCGCGTGTGCATGGAGCCGCGCATGCGTTCCGCAAGATTGTGCAGCGCGGCGGCATCAAGGGCTTGTGGAAGGGCAGCATACCGAATGTGCAGCGTGCGGCGCTAGTAAATTTGGGTGATCTGACCACATACGACACGATCAAGCATCTGATCATGCGTCGCCTGCACATGCCCGACTGCCATACGGTCCATGTACTCGCCTCCATTTGCGCCGGCTTCGTGGCTGCCATCATGGGCACTCCGGCGGATGTGGTGAAGACGCGCATCATGAACCAGCCCACCGACGAGCTGGGACGGTAAGCAAAAAACCTCCAGCAATGTCTTCGACTCCCATTCTTAACCATATATCATTTTGCAGCGGCTTGCTCTATCGCGGCTCGGTGGATTGCCTGCGTCAGACGGTTGGCAAGGAGGGTTTCGTTGCTCTCTACAAGGGATTCCTGCCCTGCTGGATACGCATGGCGCCCTGGTCACTCACCTTCTGGCTGTCCTTCGAACAGATACGCAAAATGATTGGCGCCTCCAGCTACTGAGAGCCCTTAGTTATTAAAAATCAAATACTAAATGCTTAGCATTGAAAAAGAATCAAAAAACAAACCACAAAACAAAAAGGATGAAATTGCAATCGATTTTTAAGCAAAAAAAAAAAAAGAGAATCCTGTTTAATTGTTAATAGTATATTATTTTCTGGTTTTTGTTGTAAACAAGTTAAACAAGTGCCATTCGCTTTAAATGGTACAAATACTCTGAAGACTGTTTTTATCTATGCCTCCCCATTTGATTCTCGCTATCCTCAAAATTCGGCTGATGATCCACAGAACTAAAAGATTGATCCATCAAACATATAAATATATATACAAATAGAATCGTATGCAGAACCCATATATATAAAAAATGCAGAGAAAAAATTGCAGATTATAAATAATTTGTAAGAAATCTATATACATATGTATTGTTTAGGCAAATATATATATTTCTTAAAAGAAGTTTTAAAAACACGTAATATATTGTGTGCGGTTTTTTTTTAACCTTAAATATATTTTTTATGTCTTTTAATGAATGTGCTAAATATACATATTTCCTAAATTTTTGGCCTTTCTTAATATTTTGAAATTAAAAAAATATATATATTTATTTAAAACAAAAAGTAAATACACATATATACATATTATACATTATTCCTAAATGTATCATTGATTATATAAATTATACGGATTTTAATGTTTATGTTTTGCATTAAATATTTAAAAAATAACGCAAAATAAATGAATACCTAAATATATTTTTAAGCTTCTCTTCTTATCGAATATATTTTACTAGTTATCGATATCAGTCGGAGCAGTTCGTTCATTTTGTGTAGGCGGCAAGCTAATTTAGAATACTTGTGCCAACTGAAGCTGGTCACACTGCCGCAGACGGCCAACATTTGGTGTAGTGTATTTAATAAGTGCAAAGACGACAGACAAACATTTTCTACACTCCACAATGTTGTTTAAATCAATTATACCGCTGGCCATTTGTGCGCTCACCTTCAGGCCATTTTTGGCAGCCGCATCAACGGACGAATCAGCAAAGCCGGCCGATGAGAAACAATTCGCCGTTGAACTCGATCCGGAAACATTCGACGAGGCCATCGGAGCCGGCAATGTCTTTGTGAAATTTTTTGCGCCATGGTAAGCAATGAATTTTAAAACGAAAAGAAAAAAAAAAACGCAACTGGCGCATCGAGCAATATGCAAACTCTGCAAGATTTCATGGAATTGCAGTGAACCAAGCACACGCACACACACGCATGCAGACAAAGCCACGCAATCTTAAAGATACGTACATTCATACATGCGTATGAAAACATAGGAAAAACAAAAACAAAAAACACATTTGCTTGTTGACACATATGGATGCACGCACACACGCTTGCAAATTCATCTGTGTTGACTTAGTGAAGTAAATAAATTGCCGCTATACGACTTGAAATTATTTCTTGTATTATTTACACACATATGTTTTTGACATACATAGATCTACGCAAAGAGCTAATAAATGTGAGGCTAATTATATTTCTATGTCTTACTCTCTCTCTATCTCTTTTCTTCTACCACTTTTATTAAACTTTTTTTTTTCGTGTCACGATATCTTCCAGACTTTAGAATTTTTCTAAAAAATGAGAAGTTATTTTTATTCCCTTTCTCATTTTTAATTGCCTCTTATTCTAATTTTAATTTCGGGTTTCGTGTCACGAATGCCGCACTCGAAATCTAGCGATAGCATAGAAGTACACTTTATACTATATAAATATTTTATGTGACGAATTGAGGATTAAAACTCTTTTTTTTTTTTTTTTTTTAATTTCAAATACCACGTACTTTGATAAGGGCGCTACGAGCGGTCAAAGGGGCTTTCACTTAGGTTTTTTTCATTTTAGTTTTTCAGCTTGACTAAAGTCAAGAAGTGCCTTTGATTGACACACACTAAGCACGCACACTCACATGCACACACACACGCACACACACACGCACACACATTCGCTCACGCATATACGATTTCAAAATTTACAATCGTACAGCAATGGCGCTGTTATCTGCGTTTACATATAGACATACAGATATTTAGACGCATATCATGAGCTCTTTGTATTCAAAAACTGGTCGATGCCCGCTTTGTTATACCCCTAATCCATAGAGTGTGCTTTGTCTACAATCATACAAAGCTTCCACACTTCTTATCTTAAAAAAAAAAGCAACTTGTAATAGTTAAACAAAAGCTAATTTAATTTAATGAAGGCGATAATATATGTATGTAAGTAGAAGTGTTTCGAAACGATTTTATGATTTGTCGGCTTGCAATATAATTATGTCTATTAAAATCAAAGCTAAAATCGAACTATTACGGATTTTAAATACTTTTAATTAAATTTCGACAAAGAATTGACTTTGGGAACTCGACAACATCTCAATCGATTGTACAACTTTCGTTTCAGGTGTGGCCATTGCAAGCGTCTGCACCCGCTGTGGGAGCAGCTGGCTGAGATCATGAACATCGATGAGCCAAAGGTGACCATTGCCAAGGTGGACTGCACCAAGCACCAGACGCTGTGCGCCGACCATCAGGTGACCGGCTATCCGACGCTGCGTCTCTTCAAGCTGGGCGAAAAGGAGTCCGTCAAATTCAAGGGCACACGGGATCTGCCTGCCATTACGGATTTCATTAACCAGGAGCTGAATACACCAGCCGAGGAGGACCTCAGTGAGCAGCAGCTGCAGGAGGGCGGTGACAAGAATCCCAATTTGGGCAAGGTCGTTGACCTGACCGAGGACACGTTTGCCAAGCATGTGTCCAGCGGCAATCACTTTGTCAAGTTCTTTGCACCCTGGTGCAGCCATTGTCAGGTAAGAGAATCCATTTGCCTTTTACTCCTGAACACATATTAATTGCATTCGATTGTGCAGCGCCTGGCACCCACCTGGGAGGAGCTGGCCACAGAGCTGATCAAGGAGCCGGATGTAACGATTTCGAAAATCGATTGCACACAATATCGCAGCATCTGCCAGGACTTTGAGGTCAAGGGCTACCCCACGCTTCTCTGGATCGAGGATGGCAAGAAGATTGAGAAATATGCCGGTGCCCGTGACCTGACCACGCTGAAGAGCTACGTGGAAAAGATGATCGGTGCTCCCAGCACCAACAACAACGACCTGGACGATGCGACCAAAGAAGCGCAAGATGAGGCCAAGAAGCAAACGGTGCAGCAGCTAAATGGCAGCGAGGAGTTCGAGAAGGCCATCGCCGATGGCATTGCCTTCGTCAAGTTCTATGCGCCGTGGTGCGGACATTGTCAGAAGCTGCAGCCCACCTGGGAGCAGCTGGCCACAGAGACGGTAGGCATTGTGATTGCCAAGGTCGATTGCACCTCGCCGGACAACAAGGAGATCTGCGTCGACCAGCAGGTCGAGGGCTATCCGACGCTCTTCCTCTACAAGAACGGCAAGCGCCAAAACGAGTACGAGGGCAGTCGCTCGCTGCCGGAGCTGCAGGCGTACGTCAAGAAGTTCATTGGCCACGACGAGCTGTGAGCTGTACATCAGCATGAACGCCGAAACCAGCTCCAACACCAACATCATCTACATCAAATGGTGAACAAATCCAGATACGGAATCACATGCGAATGTTATAAACAAAATGGAATGCAGTTGCAGCCTCTGTGAGGGAAGTGTAGTCATCCATTTAGACAAAAAGAAAGATAGAAAGAACATAAATCAATCAGAAATAATAATTAAAAAATCTAATTAAAATTAAATGATCAAAACAAAAACAATTAAATGTACGCCACAAATGTAAATCTGTTTGTGTTGTGACTGTCCTATTCTGTTTGCTGTGCATTAGCTTCCTATGTATTTTTTTGTCTTTTTTTTTTTTTTTTTGTATTGTTTTGAAAAGTTTTGTTCACATGTGCCAAATATTCAATTGCAATTTAACTAATATATGTATTTCTCTGACAACTTTGATATTGTATCGTGAATTTAATATTAATTAATTATGATGTAGAGAAATAGGCATATATACATAATACATTTGTAGAAATCCGGCATATTTGATCTCAACTTGAGACATTGAAAACCAATTTGTTCACTTTGTTGTTTATCATTTATAATTTCTTGTTTTAAAACAATTCCTAAAATTTATATATATTAAAGAATCCAATAAAGACAATAAGGACTTTAATCTTTTATTACACTGCGATTGCGATCTGGCAATTAATGTTTATCATTTATATTGAACGAAGCAATATATGAGGACTGTTTCTTTCGAAATTAATTTTTTAAATATCACTTTCAATTTTGTTTCCTTTCAAGTAATGCCCATCATTTTTACTAATGTTCTTTACGTAAATTAATTTTTTTTTTTTGAAAATTGCGGTTTCATATTAAATACTATTTGCTTCTTGACGTTTGGTATTTTGGTTTTTGCCTTCGCTAAAATACTTCCAGGCAGTGTTTCTGGCTCTGTGTTTTGGTATTTTTTCAGTCACTTATTATATTATATTTCATGATAATTACTTACGTTTGTCCTGTGCGAAGAACGCTCTAGGTGTACTTTTTATTTTAATTAATATTTTAAATTTCTTTTAATAAACAGGATTTTCTTATATTTTAATCTAGATACTAAATGTTTGTTAACGTTCGGTATTTTTGTGTGCACTGCTTTTCAGGGTTTTGTTATAGTGCAATTAAAACGGTCACACGGCACTGTCACACAAACGCAATTTGTTGTTTTATATTGCTTGAAACTGAGATTCACCAATTGGGCATGTCCTGCGAGACGAACACAAACTTTCAGCAAGAGTTGTCAAACCAATTGAACCTGGGCTAGTAACGGAGCTTGTGTCAGCTTGTGTTTACCATGAGGTAAACAGAAGCGAGTGCAAAGATTTTTATGAACGCAAATAGTAACGGTGTGGCCGCCTCTGGTGGAGCTGCTGCCTGTGGTGGCGGTGGTGGTGGAGTTGCAGCAGCAGCAGCAGCCGCTGGTGTTGCTGGCGCTGCTGCGGCAGCTGGTGGTGCAGCAGCCGCTGCGGCTGCTCCTGCTGTTGCAGCGGCTGCAGCTGGTGCGGGCGCTAGTCCAGCTGCTGCAGAGCCCAACAGTGGTACCAATGGATCCCCTGCAGCAGCGGCAGCAGCTGCAGCCACCAATGGCACAGAGGGCAGCACAGCCCTCAACGATGACCAGGATGCCAAGCGGCGCAAGTGCCTGGAAACAGACGAAGCTCAAGATGGAGCGAGCACCGTGAGTATGCAAATGGCAACTAGTCCCCGCCCCTAATCCCACAAACAGAATCTTGACAATCAATCTAAACTGATATTTTCGTATGCGTTTATGCGTATAGCAGATGATTGACCCGAACAGCGTGCTCAATAAGATCGCCCACATGTATGCGGAACAGCTGATGTCGGACATTGTTCTGCTGGTGGATGGCAAGGAGTATCCGGCGCACCGCGTCATACTTTGTGCGAGCAGCGATGTCTTTCAGGTGATGCTGATGAACCCACAGTGGAACGAGTGCAGTAAGCACGTGATTGAGCTGCATGAGGAAGCCTGCTGCTCGGCCGTGTTTCCACAGTTCATCAAGTATCTGTATGTGGGCCAGATCGAGGTGACACTGCAGACGGTGATGCCAATGCTGGCGTTGTCCGACAAGTACAATGTGCGGGATCTCATCGAGCTGTGCATCGGCTATATGACGAAGCATGTGGCCAAGGCGGCGACCAATGGCTTCCTGGTCTCCTGGCTGCAGTATACGCTCTCGTTTACGCCCACGCACAATGATCTCACCGAAACGCTGAAGCGTTTCCTCAAAAACAATTTGGAACTGGTGGCCGAGTCCAAGGACTTTGTGGAAATGGATCCGGCTATCCTGCAGTTGCTGCTGCAGCAGAACGACATCGTTGTCACCAGCGAGTACAAACTGTTTAGCATCCTGCAGACGTGGCTGCTGCATCGCCGTAAGCTAATCGAAGCCCAGCCGGGCCTCAGCGCCGAGAAGAAGGCCAGCAACTTCATGGAGCTAATCGAGCAAACTGTCATGCACATACGCTTCGCCATGATGACGCCCCGAGAGCTTTCACTCGTCGTTCCGTTCATGGAATATCACAAGAAATTTCTGATCGATCGCATCGCCATCGGCCTGAGCTATCAGTCCGGGCAGGAAGATCGCGTGCGCGAGGTTCGCGCAACTGAAGGCGGCCAACTGCAATTCACTCCGCGTCTCTACTGGAACGACACGTGGAGCCTTGGCATCAAAGTGCACAACTTCGACAAGATCGAGGACTACAAAAACTATGTCACCTGCTTCTTTTCGCAACGACACATTGCGGAGACCAAGGACGGTGAGTGTTGTCGATCTATATGTGCATATATGCAACTATTGAATAGAACGTAGAGTAGAGAAGGTAAAAGTAGAGTAGAACGTGGACCAGAACATAGAGTAGAGTGGAACCTAGAGGAGAATGGAGTAGAGTAGACAGGACACGAGTAGAGTAGAACGTAAAGTAGAATAGAGTTGTGTGAAGCGTATAGTAGGGTGGATCGTAAAGTAGATTGAAACATAGAGTAGGTCGGAGTAGAAATGGCAAGAGTAGAGCGAATCGTAGAGTGAAAAAGACTAGAGTAGAGTGGAACGTAGAGTAGATTGAAACATAGAGTAGGTCGGAGTAGAAATGGTCTTGCCAGAGCGAATCGTAGAGTGAAAAAGACTAGAGTAGAGTGGAACGTTGTGTAGAGTGGAACGTAGAGAAGAGTGAAACATAGAGTAGGGTGGAGTAGAAAAGACAAGAGTAGTGAGAAACTTAGAACAAAACAGAGTACAGAAGAATGGAATGGAAGTGTAGTGTAGAATGGAACATAGATCTTTTCTACTAGTAGAATGATTGATTCTACACTCTAGTCTAATTTTAATAGACAATAGTAGAGTAGATAGTGGAGCAGCATGGATATTTCTTTAATAATTAAACTAGAGAAGCTTACGAAACAGAGCCTTATTAATACAAAGAGGCCATGTATGCATTATATGCAGTGTATAAAAGCATTCTAATTTAAATGTTGATCGTTCCAACTGGTATCGTTGCCTTTATTAAAATTGAATTTGATTCTCCATTAAGACGGCTGCATGATCTGGGAAATCGAGTTCTTTCCGCGTGGCGTCAAGTACAACAAGGCCAAAATGGTCTGGGGCGAGGACGTGCCCGGCTATGCGATCAACACGGTGCGGCTGCGAGTTACGTGCCAGCTGAAAAATATTGGCGAGGAACGCTTCAAGGTGCGTATATACCCCAAACGGCAGTCATACCAGAGATTCGCACTTTAATGCAAATATCGAATTCGCAGGTTGCCGTGCTGATTGTTGGCGTGCAGAACAAGATTGAGCACATACGCACCGTGGTGCATCGCACGGAATACTTTTCGGATAATGCGCGCGTCATCAATTTGGATAATCTGCTGCCCTTCGACGAACTGGAGCAGACCTCCCGCAACTTGAGTCCACACTTGACGGGCAGTCAGCGCAATACGCTCTCCCTGCACGTTGTCATAACGCCAATGGATGCGCACACCTGCCGTGATGCGCCTCCATTTCAATTTTGAGCCAATCAACCAATGAAAATAGACTTCGCGATGAACATCTACCAATTCCTTGGAATGAAATGCAGAAGATTGCAGACTGCGGACAATGGCGCTTGGCTTTATGCACTAGCATAAAGCTGAGATCTCTCTCTCTCTCTCTCTCTCTCTCTCTCACTCGCTTCATTTCTATTTTGAGTTAATCAACACACACACGCACACATTTACAAAATAGAGAAAGCATAATAGTAGCCGCCCAGCCCCTGGTTGATCCTAGTCGTTGGAAGCTTTTAGCTTCGATCTGCTCGAATTGTGTGCATACACCTAGCTCTATGTTTAACTGTACATATATATGTATATATATAGACAGTATATATATATATATACGTATATATAGATATATATATATATATATATATATAAATATATATATCTTCCAAATAGTTTTAAATCCATTGTATAAATGAAAACCATTTGAAGCGCAGCTTTTCGTAGCACATCGATGCGTCATATATCTACTTTTTCTGCTGTAAAAATTCCAGCTTAAACATGGTATATATATGTATATGCATATATCTGTATATTTAACTTTCAAGTAACGGTCTATGGGCGTGTCTCTTCTGCAATATTTTCTGTTTTCGTTTTTTATAAATTCCCTAATTTGTATCATAGTTTTTATGTTATTTTAATTATATTCATTAATTTGAATTCAATTTAAACTTAAGCGTTTAGCTAAAAGGGCCATTTATTTAATGTTTTTGTAGTTGGCTTTTTACCTTCTTCAACTTATTTTTCTGTTTTAGACCAAAATACAAATATATTTACTGATCGCAATGCCAAGAAACATTGCAACTAGACTATGGAAAGGATAAATTTCTAATAAACGTTGATTTGTATAGAAACGAATGTGAGTTTTTAAATATTTTAATATTTTAAATATTTTATAAGCCACAATGTATTTGCCAAACAGTTGTCAACAATTGCCATTAACTTTAACAGGCACTTTATCCTCATTGCGCTGGCGTTGCCAGATTCCGGCATATGTTTAGCTTGACACTAGCATGATTTCTTTGTCATTTGATTAACGTGAACTTTGATCGATAAATGAGATAGCAGTTCGTCTGTCTCACCAGCTTCATCTACTTCTTCTTCTTCTAGGGCTTTAATATCTGCCTTTTCAGCTGACAACCTAAGGAAAGATTCATAAATTTTTACCGCTTGGTATACAGCAAGATAATGCCGATCTATGTAAGGCTGTTACCAACTTATGTTGCTGCATTAGAGAGATAACTGTGTATTTGTAAACGACGACTTGGCTTTTGTTCTATTGTAGCATTAACGAAACCAGCTTAAGCCGACAGTTATAATAATCTAGACATATATACATATATATATATAAATCCAGGCATATATAATGTCCGAATATGTGTCGAAAAGTGCCCATAGATAAGAAGAGTAAGGTACAAAGAGCTTCAGGTAGCGCAACAGGAAGGGAGAGAGCGAGTGTAAGCGAGATAGAGGATGAGCGATATGTTTATCAATAGACAAAAAAAAACAAAACCATTGTTTATCTAAATCAAAGTCTGTATATCCTATATGCATACATATGTATATATGTATATATATAGAGCTGTATATCAACGATATATAACGATATAATTGTAAGGCATTGCCAACACTTCTGTTGCTTGCTTTGATTAGGTTTCTTTAATTAATTGTGTAATAGATGCACTCATTGTATATTAAAGCAATCAGGGGGTATATACATATATACGTATATACATGCATATATAATAAACCAGATGTTAAACATATTTTATATGTCAATTTGAAACATTTTCTCAAGTGCAAATATCAAAAGATCAGAGATATACATACATACATACATATATGTATATCTACTAGTCCCCTAGGCTAATTCTGTAACGATCTGTGCTTGTTTGATATCTATTTAAGCACTTTCCATGTTCGGCTCATAAATTGTGTTTATATTCTTAATTTATTCACTCAAACTGCAATCACTCAATTTTTAGTGTGTAAATAAAGAACTCAAAATCTAGAATAAAATCAAGCTTAGTTTTAATTTTAAATCAAATATATATTGCATATATAATAAGGATCCATTCCTAGGATATCTTTTACTTGTAATTACGACTCTTGAGAAGAATTTCTTTGCGATAAGGCTTTGCACTATTCGGAGTTTCCTATTTGTTCTGACGTCTTTTATTTGAGCACTAATACATATTTAGTTAGACGTGTCGTGGGGCCTAATCAGGCACCTCGTGCGCCGTTTGCCAAGAGACTGCGGGTGCTGGCCACGCCCACTCGTGCGCTGACTTGCAGATATTCTTAGCGATATCTGAGTGGGTTGTTTAAGTTATTTTATAGCGCCATGTTAAACCATTATTACGGCATTTTGGCCAAGAGTTCTTTCCAATCTTCAAATACCCTAGCTGCATTGGGGGAGAGTGGTTAACAGATAAGACCTTCAATGAGTTATTTTTATTGCTATACGATATCCAATATTGATTTGACAGCAAAATTACTGCTCGCATTTCAAAAATAAAATCCGATTTAATCATTCTGGTAGTTTCTTATATATACTTCTTATATATACAATTGATTCATATTCCTAGGGTTAATGTTTTAGTCAGTCAACCAATCATTATCAGTCCATCCAGTCAATCAGAATATATAACAATCAATCAGTCAGTCAGTCAATCAAACAACTTATATAATATAAGATGTATACCAGAAAATATTCAGAAATCAATCATTCATATATCACCCATCAATCATCAATCAATTTCTAATCAATCACCTATCAATGACCAATTAATGACTAAAAAATCATTAATTAATCGTCAATCAATGGTGAATTGATCACTAATGCTTCATCAAGCATTCATCAATCATACACCAATCAATCAGTTATAAATCGATCAATCCGTTAAGCAGTCAGTAGTCAGTCAATAGATGCAATCCAGATTGGATGCTGGGTCATCAATCACTCAGTTGATCTGTTCAATCATCCATTTAGTCCCATGTCGCAAGCGAGTTACCTGACCCGTCTGACATACCCAACAAGGCGACTTTTACTTTTGAACGTCTGTTTATCTTATGTGTTTGACTACTCTTCATCCATCGCTTTACAGAACACCGTTGTAATTGGCTCATATAATAATACCAAATAGAACGCAGAGCGTGTTACCAGATGGTAAATGCTTATGCTTAAAGTGGCATTGACTGCTCTCGGGCTGTATTAGTCGAATTTTGGCAACGACAGTCGTCGCAACAGTGAAAAATCAACTTATCTAAAATTGAGATATACTTGGACATATGTCTAGACGTATATCTTTGACAAGTGATTTTGCGATTATTCGAGTCTCTGAACCCTTTTTTTTTTACGTGCTTCGAATATATTTATATATATAGACATAAGTAATCTTGTGCCATGGATAATCCGGGCTATGTGATAGATTGTGATCGCGAGTTCGGTGAGTTAAGCCCCATGAAAAATGAGCTAATAAAAGAAAACACTTCTCGGTTCCGAGCCTGCTTGTAATTAAATTGTGTAAAAGTGAAGTTTCGCTGATAAGAACTCGAGGTGCTGTTCCACTAATTAATATAGAACAATCGGCTTTATGTGAGCTGTAAAGCTAATTAAATTCTCATTAAAGCAAGACAGAAATTCTTTGATTGTCCATACTCTGTAAGGGGTGCTTAGGCGGGCTATATTAACTAGCCAAACTGACTTGTTATATATATGAAAAGTATCGCTGCATAGTTCTTTAAGTAGATAATTCTAAATATAATGGATTTATTAGTTCTATATACATTTAGAACTAGCATGATAAAGAAGTTTCTTTAGTTCTTTCTTTTCAATCTTATCTTTCACTATGTTCCTTCCACTTTCAGTCAACGAGGTTTCAAGGGTATCTCTTTGTCGACTCATTGTCACTTTATATTGTTAATGAAAACGATTTTTTGTGTTTGTTTTTTATTTTTATTTTTTTATAGTTCATTCTATGCTTTATTATTGCCAAAATGATTCGTTTATTTTCCACTAAGTACACACATAGTACATATACGTATATGTGTGTGAGTGTGAGTCTGTGTGTTTGTGTATTTATATTATATGCAGTTTATATGATTTTCTCAGTTTTAAATACAGTTACAGGATACAATTCTATGTCGTAAAGCCATATTGTTTTTATTTTTATAATTATTTGCCTCAACTTGATTTTTTTTTTTTTGTGTAAAAACATTTTTTTTTTTTGTGATAATGTTTTTCTTTGGTTTTTTGATTGCGATTTTGGTATATGATATAGGGTTTATTTCTTAAGGCTTCTTTTTTTTTTGTGTTTGTTTTTTTTTTTTTTTTTTTTGGGGTGCGCATTTGCAGTTCCTTTTCTTATTATGAAGGTGCGCCACAGCAATTTATCAATTATACAAATATGTAAATAGTTCTCGTATATGTTTATGGAAATGTTATACGTCATATGTCATAGGTCATATATCATGTGTCATGTGCCATATGTTATATATATATAGATGAATATATATATGGGGTACACTATATAGAGCACAAAATAATGCATGCTTTAACCAAAAATTAGAAAATCTCCAGCTATGCAAAGACAACAATTTAAGTTCAAATCGAGATATATGTATATATGTATGTATATATAGAGAATGCAAGTACACTAAACACTCATGAAAAAAATTATATATATATATATATATATATATATATATATATATAGAAAAGGTACACATTTTATATACATATATAGTTTTTGTTCTAAATTTCAATATAAACTTTTACTATGTATTATAATAAGTTTTCTTTTTGGACCAAAATGAGTTTTTTTTCGAATGACAACTTTACCCAAATATTTATAGTAATATTTTTTTTTCGTCCTAATTGAAATTGAAATATTTATTTTCTTTTAGGAACAAACACTTTATCAAAACTTTTTGCTGATACTAAATTCTACGGTATTATATATGTATATATAATATAATTGCAATTTATATATGTATACATTCAATTTCAAATTTGTCTCACTATAACTTTACGATGCTACACAAATCTCAATGCAAAAAAGATTTATTGAAGAAAAAAAAAAAAAACATGCTTACATACATATGCATATCCAACATTCTATATGTCGTATGAGTGTTTTTAAAAAAAAGAAAAACACGCACTACTATTTGAAAGTTCCATTTCGTAAATATAAATGTTGTAGCATACTTTTGAGAGCGCGAAAAAATGGATGAACTTTGATATTTGTTCACTCACAATTTCTATGCGTAACTGAACTGAAGATTGTAGTTTCCACATATATGTAAATATTCTTCTCTGCTTATATAGGTATGTAGTTAGTTATATGTGTGCTGTGCACTTGGTGTTATATTATATATACAAATATCGTATAAACATCGTTAACAATTGTAATCCATCTATGAAATATTCATGCCAAGCCGAACCCTCTCCGAAATCTTTGATGCCGTGAGTGATATAGTGATATACATACGTATAGCTATGTATATGTGTGTGATATTTAGTGAGTGTGATTATACCATATATGTATATATACTATATATCTTTCGATTTTAACTAGTTATTGTTGTTGCCTTAAAGCAGTGTCCTAGGTGGGGTGTCGTTTGCTTGCCGCAGTGAGTGACGCTCTATTGGAGTGGGTCCCGTCTAGGTACATATGTCAGTAAGTACCTAACTAACGTTCGCATGCGATACTATCGCATGCACTATATATGTATCATCTATGACTATTATTGAGTATTGCGTTCGCCGTGTGCTGCCAGTGTGTCTCTCTCTGTGTGAGTGTGAGTGTGTGTAGAATATCTGTAGGAATCAATGTTAAGTAAAGCCCCTCTATATATAAATATATATATATATATATAGTTGTTTTCTTTGAAATATTTGGATATATATATGTCTGGGTGTGTATATATTTGTATATACGTAGTGGGAGGTGTCGCTAGGTGCCGTGCAGTGCATCGTCTATGACCTCTACCAGAGCTGTTCTAGAATTTCTTTGAGCGCAACTCCATTTCAAATCCATTTAACATCAATATCTGCTCTAAAATGAGCATGAAGTTCAATTTAGCTGCTCATTTGACTAGCTGTTAAATATTAACCAAGCTAGTTAAAGTGGCTGTTAACATATGTCAACTCTCTGTTAACTTGTTGACCCACTCTTGTCGAAAGAGTGCAGCAATTGACAATTCCTCTGTGAAGAAGCACAACTAACATGAGCTTTACAAGGAACTTTAGCAGCTGGTCAATTATATCAAATCATTTGCCATTTAGATATAGAGTTCAGTGTGAACTGGGCCTAGAAAGAAATCTGAAAAGCCAACTCTGATATATATATATGTATATGTGATATATATATATATATAGTCATATCTGATGCATCTGCTAGAGTGCAAGTATTTGTAGTTGTAGTTGTAGTAGTAAAAGTCTCGCTATAACTGTGTGATATGACAGTGTCCGAGTCTCGATCCCCATCTCATCCGGTGCCGATGCCAGATGCTTAAAGTAAAGTATCTTTAGCTAAACTTTGGCCAAATGTTCAACGTGTATCTCTCAGCGAGTGTGAGTGTGTCTGTGTCGGTGTGTATGTGTGCGTGTGCGTGTAAGTGTGAGTGTGGCTCAGCTGCTTACTTCTCGAAGATGAGCTCGCCGGTGAGGAACGGATTGAGGTAGGTCTGCGCATCGTAGCCCGATACGGTGGCTGTGGTGGCGCGTCGTCTGGCCTGTGCACCACCCATGCCGCGCCGCTCGCCGTGCGCATGGCTGTGGCTGTGGTGCGATAGGCGTTTCTCCCCATTGCTCGGACTGAGGATGAGCGGTATGGGCATGGATGTGTAAAGCTGCAGCGGCTGCTGCAGGATGGTGCCGGCTGCCGGATTGAGTGGGGCATCCATGTAGCCGAGTGGTGCAGCCACCGTTGGCTGCTCGCTGGCTGCAGTGCTGACCGTTACAGTGGCTCCGCCAGTTCGCTCCGCCAGCTTCTTGGCACCGGCTCGACTGCGATGGTGCTTATAATGGCCACGATGAGTCTTCCGCTTCACATGCTGAATGTTGCCCTCTGCCGGGGGTGAAGTGTCTAGCACGAGGGGCAGGTGGTGCAACGAGCTGTCCCCATTCACTGCTGGCTCTAGGCGAAACGGGTCTCTGCTGCTGCTACCACTACTATTGTTGGCCAGGGCGAGGGAGGAGATGGAGGCGGAGGACAACGACGAGGCAGCCTGTAGAGCCTTTGACTTCTGGAGCGGATCACGTGGTTGCTGATGCGCCTGGTAGATGGTGGCCGTGGCGAACACCTCCTGGAAGCGATTGCTTGCCTCCAGCTGCTGCAGCTGCAGATGCTGCTTCTGCAGGAACTGCTGGCGCTGCATTTGCAAGTGGTTCAGGATGCGATACTGTTCGAGGATGTGCTTGTAGAACTGCTCTGCGGTGACTTCCGATGAGTTTAATAGGCGTATGGCAATCTTTTCGGGTATCACAATTTTGTCTGCAAGCAAAATGGAATATTGTTGAGAAAAAATCAGGTAGAGCGATACCCGCAAAGTCTACTCTCTGATTAGTTTAACTGTTACTTTCAGAGCTGCTATTTATGTATGTGTATTTACGAAAAATTTGTTAACGATAATTAATTATATTGTTTCCTATGCAGATACAAAGGAAATAGATCCAATCAATGAGTCTTATTTTTGTGAATATATCAGATATCAGATATCAGATGAGCTCTTGGAGTTTTTTAAGCTTCGAATCGCGAAATGATAATTGATATTTATCTGTTTGCTTGACGTGCAGCTATATTTATCGACGGTATTCATAGAAGAGGTAGCATGTCAGGTCTAGTTTATTTTGAAAAACAATTAGTCCAAATCGATATTTATCGATTCACTTAAAATGCATCGATATTATCGATCTGTTGCATTATAATCTATATTTATCGAAGAACTAATATTTCTATCTAATTGGATAGGTCAAGTTCATACTCACAGTCACACATAGAAGACCGATACTTATCGATTCTATTGTGAGCCAGTACACCCATTTTCTCAAACTTAACTCTTAAAACTTCAATAAACCCCAACAAATTACCATAGACTTTGTTCAATTTTATTGTGCAGCTATATATATTTTTGAACAAATATTCCAAATGAATCTCAAGCTATCCCAATTTATTGCTTTTAGTGCAAAACGAAAAAATTTCAATCCTTGTAATGAACTAAGAAAAAACTAGATTTTATTACCATTTCTAAATTGTATTCAAGTCAAAGTCAGTACGAACTCATATCCAGTTGACTTTAATAGATAAATGTGGAATAGGAATGGCTTTAAGTGGGCACAGCTTAGACTGGGTCAAACTATTTTTAAAAACATTCAAATATAGGCTGACTAGAGTGGACTTCAGAACTGGTTTATTACAGCTTCACGCTAGCTAAATGTGTTCTGAAATGAGCTCGTATAAGAGTGTGTATAAGTGCGTAAATAGAAGATGATCTGAGAGTTAATAGATTCAGCTCTAGAAGCCGAGCTTATACTTATATATGTAAATGAATTCGCTTTGAATTCTCTTTTAACTTCAAAGTGCTCTATAAAATATAAAATTATTAAAATTATTTAACTCTATTTATCGACTCTTATCATTCAGTTATACACAAATATATAAGTATTGTGGAACTTTAATATATATTATAAACTACTCAATTCCGAGTTGCCCGCAATCGCCTTGCAGACCCATAAAATTTGATATCTAAATTTTAACGGTACTTCAACGATGTTTCCTAACCACACATTGGCCTGCTTTATGATAATGCATTAGTGTTGGGTCAAGCATTGGGCAAATTTTTCGGGCTGAGCCAATTTCATGGGTTGTGACAAAGCGTTTATTGAACCGCAAAAGCCATGCAGGCACTACCACCACACACACACACACACACACACACACACACACGCATGAGAGATAGCCCATTGACCCAATTTCGAGTTGATTTACAAAACTGTAAAAGGACAACAGCAACAAGAATAACACAAGGAGAGAAGGAAGAAGGAAGGAGGAAGATGAAGACGAAGACGAAGTAGAAGAAGAACGGCTAGAACATGCAAGCAAACTCTCACGCCCTTCCGGCACAACGAGAGCCGCACGAGAACCGAAAGCGTTCCGAGCCGTTACCGTTATTGTTATAACGCCTCATCTACTTCTTGCTCCAGCTAGTTAATGTGTGTGTGAGTGCCAGCGAGTGTGTGCGTGTGTGTGTGTGTGTAATATGCAATTTAGCTGTAGCCTAGTTGAAAGCCTGTGTCCCAGTTTGATTTAGTGGCGGAACCCTACCCCCACCCCTCCTTCTTTTCCATGTCCACTTGACCATTGCCCAAAGGCACCCACATTTCGCCCCTCCCCACCTGCCCCACCTCTCCCACATACTTTGCAAAACTAGTGCAGTTTCAGTTACAGTTAATCCTTAACTTATTTAACGGCATTTTTGGGCATTTGCCGTTAGACGCCGTCGCCGCTACCGCCGACGCCGTCGCCGTCGCCGTCGCCGCCAAAACACTTACCGCACTGATTGGCCTTGGTGACGAAGGGCCGTATGGTCGGATCCCATATGAAAATATAGTAGAGCGATAGCATGATGGCCGCCAGCGATACGCACAGCACATAGACGGCTACCGTTAGGATGCGTATGACCTTACGGTTGCTCTGCTGCGGCTGATAGCAACGGCTTATTGTCTCCGTTGGCGGCAGTTTCACTTTCTCCTCCAGCGAATTGACTTTGGAATTCATTTTCGTTGTTGTCTAACTGTTCTTGTTGCTCTGCTTCTCTTTTGATTTTCGTTGTGTCTATTATTTTTTTTCAAATTGTTTTCTTTTTTGATTTTGTTGCTGGGTTTTTATATATTTTTGATTGTAAATTATTTATTGTTATTATGCACTTTCATTTTCTATACATATGTATATGTCTATATATACATACGATGTATATATTTAAAGTTTTTAAAGTTTTTTACTTCTTCTTTCTGGCAGTGCAATTTGTTAGTCTACTTGTTGTTGCTGTTGTTGTTGTACATAAATGCAAAGTTCTTGTAGTTTGTTATTGTTATTGTTGACAGTTCCAGTTGGAACAGTCGTCGCTCTCACAGTCGCCGTCACCCAAAAAAAAAGCTGCCAACCGACGCGTCGAGCGAATGCAAGCGAAATGACGCCCAAGCGCAAAAAGCTTTTGCCGTTAGCAGAGCCTTTGCTGCTGCTGCTGCTGCTGCTGCTACTGGTGCTGCTTCAGCTGCTGCCTCTGTCGGTGCAGGAGCCATTCGCAGCGGCAGCGCGGCATCGTCATCGTCATCGGCATCGCCTGCTCCTCGTCGTCTGCTGCTGCGTTTCGTTCGGCTTAGACTTCGTGTCAGCCTGTCGCCCGACTCACACTCCCTCTCAGGCTCCCTCTCTCGCTCGCTCACTCTCTCACTCTCTCTCGCTCTCTTTCTCTCTAGCCTTTGCGATCCTCTACATTGCGTTGCGCTTTTTCGGCATTTTTCGCATATAATTTCATTCATAAAATGCCTGTTTACTCTACGCCAGCTGTCAGCCGCTCGCTCGCTGCCTGCCTGTCTGTCTCTGCTCATTTCGCTTTATTTCCATTTACATACAAATTTGCCGACGTCGACGTCAGCTGCGACGTCTGGATGCGGCTCGTTAGCTGTCTTACTGTTGCTTTTGTTGCTGTTGTTGTTGCTGTTGTTTTTAAATGCAACTGGCACGCGTCGCTGGCATTCCAAAACAAAAACATAGGCAGTCAGTCAGCCAGCCAGGCGAGCTGAGACTGCAACAGCGACGCCGGCAGCGCCAGCGCCAGCGACTGAGGCAGCATATCGGCACGTCTTGAGGCCCTGTCACTGCTTTATGTGTCAAGAGCGCAACGCCCACGTTCACGCCCACGCTCGTTTTTGTTGTTTATTGCACGCGGAAATACAAATGCGCGCCTCAATTTGACCGCAAAAATAGATGATTAATAAATAAATAATTTAAGAAACTGAAGAAAAAACTCAACGAAGCGCGCATTCGTCCATAATTCAAATGAAATCATGTTCCAGACATTTCGACAATTTAATTGGCATCCTCCGCCATCTAGCGGGGCAGCGGCGCTGCAAGCGCTGCAGTTGCTGCAGTCGTTGCAGTCGCTGCGCTGCATCTGACTTTTGAGTGTGACCGTGTCCGGACAACCTTCGCAGACGGCTGTGTGCGAAGGACAACAGTGGGCAAGGCGAATTCAACTATACTGTTGCGTATAAGTATATGTAGGTGTCTATCTCTGTCTGTCTGCATGTGTGTGTGTGTGGGAAACTTTCGCTGCTGGGATGTCCTGCAACCGCACCAGCACCTGCCCCATGCGCACCTTTCGCCAGCAAGCGCCATGCGCTGCTTTATTGCTTTTCAATGCCCTACAAACTGGAGGATAGAGAGTAGTTTCGGCTGCAGCTTCAGAAGATATGCCACAACTCTTGTATGAGCTATGACATGATGCAAATCTGATCTGTTAAAGCTCTGTTAAATAACATTCTTAACATAGCGATCATCGAAAACTCTTGTGCATAGACTAGAGCTTCGCTCTATATTTTTAGATCTTTGTAAACTCTTGTACTCTTACACTCTTCTACTCTATTATGTCTAGCCCTACGCCACCTGCCCCTAGTAATTAGCTTTTACAGGGTATACGGTGAGTATATCCTTTGTGCATTGTGTAAAACTTTTACTTGTTTTCCATTTCAATTCGGCAAATCCGTTTGTCGTTAACTGGAGGTTAATAATCTGCAACTAGGTCACTAGGACAACGAAACGAATGCAACTGCGCGCGCGAGACAGAGATGGAGAGAGGGAATGACAGAGACAGAAACTGAGAGAGAGGGTGCGCGCCAGAGAGTGGCCGCGTGAGAGAGCGAGACCGAGAGCGGGCATCGAACGATTGCAGCGGTTGGCCATTGATTTTGTTGTATAAGCGAGACACACAGACACACACACAGGCACACACACACACACATAGGCATACACTCTCGCGCACACATTCATCATGTGGCTGGCGCGAATGTAGGCCAAACGCCCAGTGCCTCAGCCACTCTACCTCCATTACCTACCTCCCTCCCTCCATTCAGAGCCCATTCCAGCCCCCTCCGCCCATTCCGGTTGCCCAGCTACAGCGAGTGCAACATTGTTTGCAAATGGCCCTCAAGGATTCTTCGCAGGTGTCGCGCCACCTTGAATGGCAAACAAACTCAAAAATAGTCGACGCTTTAACGGCAACTAACGGTATCGCTGTTGCGTATAAGTCACTCTTATACGCAATTGAGAGTTACCATCAATCAAGCAGATTGTAAAGTAAAGTAAAATAGGAGTTTGCTGGAGTTGTTGATGCACGACTAGCAGATACCCTGTATACACACAATATCTCTCATTCTCTCTCTCTCTCTCTCACTCCTTTAAAAACCGAAGTAAATTTAAGAATACAACTACAGAGACTTTTGAAGAAGTTTTGTGCTCCTCATTTGCACTACTCATGCAAAATTTCTCTTGATTAAAAAAATCTGTTAGTAAAGATCTCCCTTATAGGCACAAATTTCCATATATAAATCAGCTCAAATTTCTATATAGATTCTATATACAAATTGTGCAATGGTCTTAATTTTAGTCTAATGTGAACTAGGGTAGCCCGATGCGATAGTGCAGTATTCTTACATAGTTTCCCCATCATCTGCCTCTTTCCCTTGACCCCATATATGGCGCTAAAGTTGATCAATCTTCCATCTCTACCTCTTCAGACCCCTTCATTTATCCCTCTTATAGATCTAAGCAAAGTATCTATATCTATCTATAAGAAAAAGGTAGAGTTTGCTTGTCTCACCACACTCTTCCTCGCCCGCCCGCCATGCACTTACCAACGTGGTCAGCTAGCTAGCAATTAGCCAAAGGCCGGCGGCTTCTTTTGGCCCTTGAAGACGGGCGGCATGCGCGAGTCCCAGAAGAAGAGGTGATAGATGGAGAGAAAGAAGCCGAGACTGCAGAGACCGCACAGATAGATGACCAGCACAAAGTAGCGGGCGAATCGCTCCGAGCATGTCGGCTCGGCGAACACAATCTCCTCCAGCTGCGGCGACTTGGGCACATAGCAGTAGGCGGCCCGGCGAGGGGTTCCGCTGCTGGCGAGACGCACACTCCGTGAGCTGCCGATGGGGGAGATCGCCTCACGTGGTGCTGCTGGTGGTGGCTCGCTCGCCGGCTCTGATGGCATTTCGCGCACATTCGAGCCAATGATATTGATAATCTTGGCCAAGTTAGCGCTGGCTGGGATTTCGGCTGGCATGCTGAAATTTCAGATATCTCCGCTCTGCGCTCTATGGCCCAGTGAATCGAGGGTCTCTTTGGCCCGGCTAGCTGTGCGTCGCACCGATTACTGATTTCATTTGATTGACGTCGACGTCGATTAAATCAAAATCGGACGCCAGCGACGCAGTGGCGCTGAGCTGGCTAGCCCAGTAGGTGCTAAAGCGGATTAGTTTTCTGCGTGCCTGTCAATTTTTATTTTGTATTTCGTTCGTATTCACTTGTATATCAAATGCAGACCGGACAGGGTCCCTCGCCCCAGAGCCGACCCCACCACGGCTCATTGAATTGCATTTCGCATTGGATGAGCAGCCCTGCCACGCCCACGTACTCGATTAATCCGTGTGTTTAGCATACAGCGCAGGTCAAAACAAAGTGAAAGCGGGGCGGTGTCAGGGACGGTGCCCTAAGACACCTTCCCTCCCTCCACAAGAGACTTACCCAAAAAAGAAAAAAATTAAAGAGGAAGAGAGTAGAGTTTGGTGTTTGATGCCGTCGTCCATGTGTCCTCCGTCTAGCCAATGGGATGCGTATGCTTGAAGATGGGCAGCGGCGGCATACGCGAGTCCCAGATGAACAGATAGTACATGGCCAGGGTTAGACCCATGCCGCTGACACCGCCCATATAGAGCACCAGGGTGAGCAGGCGGAAGGTTTTCGACTCGAAGAAATCGTTCGATTTGGGCACTTGGATCTCCTCGTCCTTTGCCTCCTTGACAATGGCGGCCAGATTCAGCGTGGGCGCGGACATGATATCCAGTTATTATATATTTAACTATATGTATGTCTATATATGTAATTATATTTTCGAACTAATCGAAACCCGTTCGAACTCGGCGCTCTTCCACGGCTCGGCGTTTCTGGAGGGCTACTGAATCGAGGCGTGCGACTGCCGGTCGCATTTGCTGCTAATTTGCATTTCATGTGTTTAATTTTGCGGTTTTTCGCTTCTTCTTCTTCTTCTTCTTCTGCCGCTGTTGCTGCGGCTGCCGCTGCCCTCGCGCTGCCCCGGGCCGCCTCGGTCGTGTCCGAGTCGAGCGTGCTCCGCTGATGAAGGCAGCGTCTTGACCGCCACACTAATAAGATTCAGCACTGTAGCTGCCTCGAATCTTCTACCCTCCACCTGTAAGCCAACTAACCACCAACCCACCTGGCCTCCTCCTCCTCCTCCTCCTCATGCCCATATTCAGCTAGCCCCTCACTCAACCACATCACGTGCTCTATGCTTTGGCCACTTGACCTGGTTTGATTTGTTGTCGACGTTGTCGTCATTTGTTTTTCTATATACCCTGTACCAAGTACTTAATGATGGGTATATTGTTTTCGCCACAGTATTTGTTGCAGACAGCAGCGAGTTTTCTTTGGGGAGTTAGTCTAGCTAATCCAGCTTATGAGCCCAGTCCAATTCAACATGCCTAAATGGATCCGAACTCTTGCCTGTTTATAAAATATCCAGCGAACGTGTATACTGTGTACAGGGTATCTGTTAGTCGGCCACTGCAAGATGCAATTGCAAGTTTTCTTATAGAAAAGATGCCCCGCCTAAGGAAAAACCCCGATGACAATCTGAATGAAAATAGCACAAATACCATTTCTTCAAAATAAATGGGTATAACCTCTAGGAAAAAGCGTTAAAACCTGAATAAAATACTACATATACATACACACGTATATAAGCTATTGAGTCTGTGATTTTTAAACAATACTGTAAACATTTTTAATTTAAATTTTATTAGAGAATATATATGTGTGCCTGTTAAATATTTAACATGGACTTCACATGTACTTAACATGCACTTCTAAACTAACTTTTTCAATTCATAAAAGCTTTGTGCATTTCTTGGTTACTTATAATATGATCTCACTCACTCGACTGGTTTTGCCATTACAGGGTATAGACAGGTCGAGCAATTCAATTCGCTCTAGCCATTGTCCGAATGGCAAATCCAATTAGGCAAGCGACAGTGGTCAGTTTCAAATGTGTCCGACTGAGGGCTGTGTTTGCCTAGGGTATGGGTTGGCTTGGACTGGGGCTTGGACTGGGGCTTGGGACTGGGACTGGGGTCGACTTGGGTGGGACTCACCGGCTATTGGTACTCGTGCACTTTCTGCACCGGCTGGCCGCCAATCGAGACGGGGAACTTGAGATGAATGTCCGGCATGCCGGAATCGAAGAAGATCAGATAGTAGAGGGCCAGCACCATGCCCAGGCCGCTAATGCCGCCCAGATAGAGGACGAGCGAGATTAGTCGAAACGTTTTCGACTCAAAGAAGGCCGCCGGCGGCTGGTCCTTGGGCAGACGCACATCGTCCGACAAGTCAGCAGCCGGATCTGCGCTTTCCTCCGACATGACAACACCGACTGTTCGAGGAGCGCATTGCGCTGCCCCTACTTAAGGCACTGCCAATTATGCAAATGAGTTTCGACTTGTGTCGACTGATTGGCACTCTGATTGACGCGTGATTGATGGGCGACTCTGTATTGCAGACACTGCGGTGAGCAAGCGCAAGTCGTTGGACACACGCGAATACAGCTTCGAGGAGGCCATCACGTTGACGGGCCACGGACTTTTCCATCTGAAGCTGTTGCTCGTCAGCGGGCTCTGCTTCATGGCCGTCATGGTGGAGATAATGGGCGTTAGCCTGATCATGCCCCTGGTCAAATGCGACCTGCAGGCCACGCTGGATCAGCAGGGCATACTCGCCTCGGCCGGATTTCTGGGCGTTGTGCTCAGCTCCCATGCCGTGGGCTTTCTGGCCGATACCTGGGGTCGCGTCACGACGTTGCGCTTAGCGATGCTCCTAAGCGCCATCACCTCGATCATTTCGGCCTTTTCGGTGAACATCTGGATGCTGATCGCCTTCCGTTTCCTGACGGGCTTCTTCATCTCCGGCGGACAGGCGTGCGTGTTCAGTCTGTGCGGCGAGTTCCATGGCAACCGAACACGAGTTCGACATGTCACGCTGCTCTCCTGCTTCTTGTGCATTGCCATAATGTTTGCACCAGGTAAGACTCACCAGATCCTGATACGTCTTCTCTCTTATTCTCTCTCTCTCGCTCTCTCTCTCTCGCTCTCTCTCTCTCACCTGCTTTGCCCTCTTTTAGCAATGGCCATCGGCATCCTGCCCCTAGAGTTGAGTGGCTCGATGCTGGGCGTGAACGTAGCCTCGTGGCGCTTGTTCCTCATCGCTGACGTCTCCGTTGCGCTGCTGGCCTTTGTTGGTCTGCTGACGGTGCCCGAGACGCCCAAGTATTTGTTGGTTCACGGACGCACCGATGAGGCGCTGGAGACGCTGCGCAAGATTTACGTTTACAATTCGGGCCGGCCCGCCAGCGAATATCCCGTGGAGTGCCTGGCCCCGGAGGTCGGCGGCGCCAGCCTGTCCAATGTGCACAGCGTCTGTGACGCGCTGCGTCTCATTTGGCAGCAGACGGTGCCGCTGTTCCATCGCTCTCGCGTCTTCCACACGCTCAACATCTGCGGCATGCAGTTCGTCATCTATGGCATCGCCCAGGGCATCTTCATGTGGTTCCCCACCATACTCAACGAACTGGGCGAGGAGAGCTCCCACGGCGCACTCCTCTGCACCGTCCTGCAGAACTTCAATACCGAACCGGATCCCGCCGAGAATGGCACCTGCGCCATGAAGGCTGACGTCAGTACCTACCTGGTGATGATCACCATTGGAGCCGCCTTCACGGTCATCTATTTAATCTTCGCCTACACCATCGATATGATTGGCAAGCGGAACCTATTGAGTGAGTATACCAGGCATAGTTCGCCTATTTCAATTTTCATCTGACTGCTGAATATCAATTGCAATTTGTAGTTACCTAAGACTATATCTTTAATCCTAGTATAACTTTACCTCTGAGCGAGAATATTAGATAGAGAAGGTCTGGTTTTGAGAACATAGGTAGTTCCGCATAGCTTAACATATGAGTGGGATTATATCAAAGGAAAGCAATGTGAGAAACTTTCCGAAAAACTCCCGTCCATCTCTCCCTTCATTTTTCTCCGTCTATCTCTCTTAATTTCTCTCATCTTTCTTCACTTTCTTTCTTACTATAATTTACTTTCTTTCTTTTGTTGTCTCTTTCTTAAAGATTCCCCAGCTTTATCTGCCCTATTTTTTTTCTTATCATCTTTTTCTCTTCTCATCTCACTTAACTTCCTGTTCTCTCACTTTCTCTCATTCTGTTTCCCTCTATATCGGTCTCTTCTCCCCTATATCTTTCTCTCTTCCTCTATCTCGATCTCTCTCTCTCTCTCTCGTTCTCTCCCTCTATATCTCTCTCGTTCTCTCCCACTATCTCTCTCTCGTTCTCTCTTTCTCTCTCTCTCTCTCTCTGTGTTTCCCTCTTCTTCTTTTATCTTAAATTTTCTGCATCACTTTCCCTCTGTATCCCTCTCGCTCTTCCTCTTTCACTCTCCCTCATTTTGTCTCCATCTCTCTTCTCTCTTCTCACTCTTATTTCTTTATTTTACTATATCTAATCTTTTCCTCTCTCTCTCTCGTTCTCTCTCCTTGCAGTGGCCTGGATGGTGCTGACAGTCGTGTGCTTGGCTCTGCTCCATTGGCTACGGGAATTCATCCTGATAGTGATTGCGGTGACCCTGGCCATGGCCATTGGCAACTGCGGGGGACTGGTCAGCACCATCGCCATGGACTTCTATCCGACGCAGATCAATGCGATGGGCATGTGCTTCATCATGATGGTGGGCCGACTCGGCGCTGTGGTGGGCAGCAATGTGCTGGGCAATTTGCTGTTTAGCAGCTGCGACGCCACCTTCTGGACACTGCTCGGCTTCGTGGTCGTTCTTACCGTCATGGCATACTTTCTACCGGAGCAGACCAAGTCCAAGGCCAAACGGCAATCCTCAGCTGCCAACGGGCAGGAAATTAGCTCTAAGTAACTGTAGCCCCTACTATCTAGCTCTATGTGGTTCTACGTTTTGTATTAAGCAAATAGAAGAAGAAGAGACAAACGAAGCGACAAAAAAAAACAAAACAAAACAAAACAAAGACAAAAACTGGATGAATTCTACAAGGAACGGGAACGTCAATGGGAGCGACTATGGCAATAACCAATGGGAACGGGAATGGGAATTGGAATGGGCACGGGAGCGGGAACGGGAACGGGAACGGGAACGGGAACGAGAGCAATTGCATTGGAAATGGATTAAGTAAATGTTTGTCCTCATTTCTATACTTGTTGTTCTTGTTATACCCTGTAGAGAGCATGTGCAAGCAGCTGGGGTATGCTCGTCTAATTGAAACTCATTGTTCAGGACGTCAATTTGAGTATCGGATGTGATTAGAGCTGGCTTATAGCGCTGTTTTAGTATTCTTCAGTATTTAATATTATAATATAAACAATTTTTAGTAGTTCTTCAGAATTTTGTGATTTCTGAAAGAAAATGGAAGACAACAAAAAATCATATTAGAATTATATATAATTATTACTATACTGTAAGACATATTTTTACAAAAAAATAAATAACTCTATAAATTATGCAAAATATTAATTATATAAAAATCTATATAAATACACTCAAGCTTTTGTGAATCTTAAAGCTCTGACAAAGCCATATTGAAGCTTTGCAACTTTGCAAATTAGAGTCTCTCGTTTGCCAGGGTATCGCATAGTCCATCAAATCTCGTTTCTCTGCTGCGCTGCTGCCTCGTCGACGTTGTCATTGTCGATAGCTGCTGCCGCTGCATTAACATTCTTGACATTGCCCCGCTGTGTGGCTGAGTTGTGGTGCGCGGGGGGGGCACACAGCCGACGGGCGGGTGGTCAAAGAGGAGGCGGGGCGGTAGCGCTTGGTACTCTTGGGGACCTGAGCCGAGTCGCCGCTAAACGCATTCCAACTGCAACGCTGCATCTGGAATCGTAAGTACGCTTTTTATTTATACAGCCAAACGGTGTTTGCGCCACAGTCTGAGCGACTGCGTCTAGCGGCAGCAGCAGCACCACCACCACCACCAGCATCCGCACCCACCATCAAGCACAGCTGCCAATCATAAATGCGAGTACGTAACACACACGTTGTCATTGCCATCCAGCATGCAGCATCTGGCATCAGGCATCAGGCATCAGGCATTGGCCATGGAGCACGGCCTAACTGCGCATTTGTCGACTTATATGGCTTGGACAGATAACCAAATAACAACTGCCAGACCAACTCCCAGTCCCCAGTCCAAGTCTCAGTTCAAGTCCCAGTCCGAGTCCCACTCCCAGACCAAGTCTCGGTGCCATTTCCATTGCTCAGCACGCACAGTGGAACCATTCGAATGCAGTGCACGCGCACAGTGGGCGCGAGAGCACGTAAATTCGTTACTCTGCAAATTTATCAAACTGAGTTCAGAATCTAAATTTTTGAATTTTTTGAAAAATAATATTTTACCAAAAAGATTCAAACATTTATAATTCTATCGAACTTTTAGAAAAAATTACTCAAATACCTCATAAAAAATCGTTTAACTAAACGAGTTAAGACAATTGGAAGGCTTTACAAGTTCCATTTGTTATGGTTGACCAATTCATTTAATTTATTTTGGATCAGTTTTCTTTAATTTCCCAACTATCAATATCAAACCTTCATTTATCTCCGAATTTTCTTTCACTTTTTTGTCTTCTAAAATCTATAATCCTCCAATTACTATTATATTTATCTCTGTTTTTTTCTATTTTCTGATTTTCCTAAATATATACCCTCCAATTTGCACAAGAGTTTTAACCGTCTTGGAATGTAGTTTAAATTTGTCTTTAATTCTTAAATAGATAGGAAAGTCCGATATGAATGCAAGTTATATTAAGATTACAAATTGAATCTAAGTGGCAATCATATAAGATTTTCATACTTTAATACTCAAAATTGGAGTTTATTTTGACTTGGCTCAACAACCTTTAATACATCTTCTTTTCATCTATCATTTCCGGAATTGTCTTTAATCCAACATATCCTTACTTATCTTTCCTTTGTCAAACTATCTTGGCAACTATCCAGTATTTATCTTTGATTTACTTTAATCTTATCTAATTATTTGAACAGTCTTATTTATATATTTTCTCTGAATATTTTTATATCTCAAATCAAACTTTAATTCATCTTAGATTTTCTTAACTATCTTAGAGTCCAACTCGCATTTATCTTGGTTTCTTCCTAATTAGTTTCAATCCAATTTATTTATATCTTCACTTCTCTAAGATAGTTGTTAAATCTAGCTTGTATTTAGCTAACATTTTTCAACTTTCTTATCTCAGCTCTCGTTTATCTCGGGATCTCCGCTTCATCAATCTAAATACGCTTGCATCTAATCTATACTTAATAGACTGCAGCACATGCCCGTACAGCTCGGCCTCCGCCCCGGCCCTTGTCTCATTTCAGTTTTTGTTTTGTTGTGTTTTTATTTTTATTTTTTTGCCTACCTTGTTTTTTTTCTGGTTTTCGTGTTCGTTTTTCTATGGGGGGCGTGGCAAACGGCATGTCTAGTGTGGGCCTAATGTCGCGGCAATTAAGAGGCAGCGAGCTGTCGTTCATCAATCATGGCCCAGCCAAAAGGCGCTCGTCTATTGAGGTTCGCGTCTGTTGACCCACAATGGGCCACAAATTAGGCGCTGTGTGTGTGCATGTGTGTCTGTGTGTGTGTTTCTCTTTGTAACTGCTATGCAAATAGATTGAAGAGACAGCAATTGGGGAAGCAGGTGGCGCTCGTCTACGTTGACTGACTGCTAACTGGGCAACAAGCACAACAACAATCGAGACAACAGCAACAACAACAACAACAACAACAACAACATACTGAAGAGGACGCCCCACAAGCGACGTGCCATGAAATAAAATAGAAGAGATAAAAGTCGCACGTCCAAATGGAGCAGCATCACATCAACATCAACTGGCCAAGAGGAGAACGGCAAAACGACAAACGGCAAATGGCAAAAATAGTTAAACAGACGACTTAGGCAAATTGGCACGAGGCGATCGCAATGCCAACTTCTAAACTGGCAACAGTTGCTGCCAACTGGCAACGGGCAATTGGCAACAGGAGCAGCAAGTGAGCTGAGGAATTACAATGATGCGTTGCCAGTCATAGAACGAGGCGACGTTAATAGATTTACACGCCAGCTGAAACAAGACAAGAAATGAAAGACAACAACAGCAGCAGCAGGCAGCAGCAGCAGCAGGCAGCAGCAGCAGGCAGCACCAGCAACTGTTGCTGATGATGCCAAATTGAAAAGTAGACTGCGCATGCGTGGAATGGGAATGAGAATGAGACTTAGACTGAGACGGGGACTGGGACTGGGACTGGGACTGGGACTGGGGCTGGGACTGAGATTTGGACTCGGGGACTGAGAATGAGAATGTGCACAGAATCAAACAGAGGAACGAGAACGAGCTGAACGAGCAAAACAGTTGCCCGTTGATGACCAATGCGCGCAGCGACAACTGTTGCCCATGTTGCAGCAACAACACCACCAGCACCACCAGCACCAGCAGCAGCAGCAACATTGTTGCCCAGTTGCCCAGTTTGCCCCCGTGTGGCATGGCGCGCCCATGTACAGCTAATGAAGCGAACGGATGCAGCGTTTAGACGCTGCATTTACGCCATTTCAGCTGTGTGGCAACGCTGCTCAACTCTATAGAAACTCGTACTCATATATGTATGTATGTATGTATGTATGCACATACTCTATGAGCCCAATTAATAATCACAATAAATTGTCGCCGCTTTCAGTTGTGGCAAATATTTCTAATAACTTCATCAAACATCCACATTCTTACAGTGTGGCAACGCTATTCAACAATGGTTACGCTTTGAGCTACATACATGTACATACATACTTTCATCTCTTGTATTCTACATATATTTACATCATTTTATATAAGCTAATCAAGCATCCGCCAGTATTGCACTCATCTTTCAACAGTATGGCAACGCTGTTCAGCTATATATAGGTTTATTTACTTATCTATATAAAGAATTCAAGTAGGCTTACATATCATCATACAATAACGTAGTCAAACATTTTTTAGAATTGAGCCAAATGCAGTGTGGTAACACTGTCTATATGAGTACATACATATGATATATGTATAAGCTCATCTAGTCATATAAATAAACATTTATGTTTTCGTATTGGTATCCGATTTCTATAATCTTATATTGTTATAATATCAATATTTCAACGCATTGACCTTGAAAAGAATTTATATTGAAATATGCTAAGAATGCTCGACTCTTTATAAGTTTTCATTCAAAGACCCATCATATTTTTTCTAAAGTTCTAATGTAGTATGGCAACTCGATTGAGCTCAATATAATATTAAATAGTTAATATTATGATAATATTAAACAGATTTGTGAATAAACTTTAAGATATATTAAAGACAAATGCTATCCTATTGCATTCAAATAGCTATTAAATTCAGTTTTTCTGAATATTTAACAGAAAGTCTGGCAAATCTTATTAAACATACTATATATCCAAGTTTCAAAGACGAAAATCAAATTGCTTCCGAATTATTTTAAAAGTATATATAGCGTTATTATTATTATTAAGCTTTATTAACTCTTAATGCTCTCTAAAAATAGTATTGTAACCCAATCTATTCATATCCATGTCCATATCCGTATCAAAGCCATCCGAATAATCTAATGCAATAAATAGCATGCTAGAGTCTTCAGTTAAGCTTTAGAGGGTACCGTTATTCCTATGACATCACAGTCATGGCTATAAAATGATATATTCAAAAATAATTTAACAAAAGCTCTCGAAACAATCAAAGCTCAACTTTCATATGCCTTCATGTTCCTTATATAAAGATTATAGAAAAGAAAATTTTAATTTGTTGAAATTAGAGCTTAAATAGATCAATGAGAGGCAGACGCCATTTCCATGTGAATGCGACGACAAGTGTTGCCACCTAACCAAGCGTAAACAACAGTAACAAAAAAACAAAAAACAGCAGAAGAAGAAGAATTATACAAAATGACAGTTGTTATCTGGCAGTTCATAACGGGCACTGCCTGTTGCATACGGGGATATGCATGTGTGTCATACGCCTATGTGTGCGTGTGTGTGTGTGTCGCATAAACATGGTAGGTGACGAGGACGCAGACAAAGACGAAAGCGTAGACAACGCAGACGATGTCGACGCCCGCCAAGTCAAACGTTATTTAATCAGAATCGCAAAGGCAAAGGCACAGACACAGAGCGAAAAATAACTGGCCAGCAGACGTCTCAGCAGCGTCTGCAGCATAACAACAACAGGTGCTTGGCAGCGTCGACAGCGACAGAGGCAGTGGCAGCAGTGGCAGCAGCAGCCACAGCAGTGAGTGCTTAAAAAAATGCAACAAGAAATAAAAGCTGGCGTGTGTAGTATGCGAACGCGACGGCCAATCAATTCTGAGAAATGAAAACGCCGTCTTCGGCATCGCCTGTTGTTGTTATTGTTGTTGCTGGCACAATTGTGCGATGGCTGGCAGTCCGCAGGCAAAGCTAAAGCCACAGCCACAGCCACACATAAACATAAAAGAATGCGAAGAAATGCAAAATGCAAACACCACGAGCCACTTTCCAAATGCATTCATGATGTTTACCGTTGAAATGCGCCCAGTTGCCGCTCAGTGTGTCTGTGTGCAAAAGAGAGCCAGCATCATTGCAGACTGAAGCAGTGGCAATGGCAAAGGCAGAGGCAGAGGCAGCGGCAGCGACTGCACTGTCTCTAACAACAAATGCGGAGAAAAGCACAAACACAAGCGCAGCAGCAGCAACCGCTTTGAATCAAGCACACACACATGCGCACAAAGCACAGCAATATCAGCGCACGCACACATGCACACAGCGAGTGCGGACAGTAGAGTTGCCAGTGGCGCTGATTTTAACAGGTGTAGAGTAGAAGATACCCATAACTATATGAAAGTATATAAATTAATCCAAATAAAGTTAAATAAATATACATATTTGAAAAAAAAAATGTGATACATACGTATATAGATTTAAGCACAGACTAAAAAAATCCTGCTGCACTTATTTTTCATTCTGGCAACTCTGTCAGCAACAGCAACAAATTAGCTGTTGCTGCCCGCCTCTGCCGTTAGCTCGTAATGAACGCTGTGCGCCTTAAGTTCAAGTTCAAGTGCGCGTGAGCCGCGGCGACTGAGCTGCCACCAAAAGTGATCCTGCCAAAACTTAAGTTGCCGTTGTAACCTTTTGTATGGCTCGATTAGCAAATGATTCAGCAATATTGGTGTTAGACATCAGACGAACTGTGGAGCAACTAGTGCTAATTGAGCCCTGGCGACGCGTCGGCTGCTCTGCTGTGCTCATTTGTGCAGTTGGCGTCGCTGTCGACGACAGCAACGGCGTCAGCGCGACGATATATCGTTGAGAGCGCCGGCGCAGCCAGTCACAGGCGGCTGCTTCTACTCTGCCGCAGATTTTACTATGTGCGCGAGCGTTCGTCTGTTTGTGTGCGCGTGTATGTGTGCGGTTGTGTATGCCTGTGTGTGTGTGTGCTTGTCTTGTCTTGAATTTCTTCTTCTGTTCCCGACAGTTACATTACGAGGCCAAAGAAAGTATCTTGGCTGGCTCGCGTGTATTTCGCGTTCGTCGCTCGACGAGTTCACACGTCTTTGGCTCGCTTGGCGCATCTAACACAGAATCCGAACAGTCGATTCTGAGTCTCCGAAACTAAATCCGAATTCCGCTCGGATCGTGAACGAGTCTCGTTTTTTGTCTCGTGCTCTCTAGCTGCAGACGCCGAGTGCCGCCAGTGCCAGTGTATTAAATTCTTTTTTTTTTGTTGTATTTTGTATCTTGCTGTTGTTCTTTTCGCAATTACCGTTATTCAAATACACGCACACACACACAGAAAAAAAACACACAGAGATTTAGCGGAGATCACAGAGTGAAGTGAGTGTTATTGTTGTTGTTGCTGTTGTCATTGTTGTTGTTGTCAGACACATAAGTTAACCCTGAGTGGGTAATTAAGCACTAAAAAAAAAACACAACTGCATAGCAAAAAGAAAAGAAAAAAAATTGAAAGAAAAACTCGTAAACTAAAAACGTATTTTTTTCGGTGTTTATATTTTTTTCTTATTTTTTTTAAATACATATTTATTTTATTTACTGTGCAACAAAAAGTTGTCAGAAACGAGAATTGTGTGCGTGCGAGGATGCCAATTGAACTCCAATCAGACCAAACTAGGACATAAGCCAATTGAAGAAGAAGAGCTTGCATTAAATACCGTTGCACAGCCTGTTGCATAGGGGGAACGGAGACGGCGAAGGGGATTAGGAAATTGAGGCTTCTGTTGCGGTGCAAACGGATTCGGCATTTCATGCTTTCTAATTTTTTCCAATTAGCACAAAAGCCGTCTGCCGTCTGCCGTCTATCGTCTGTTGTCTGTCCTCTGTGCTTTTCTCGCTTGCTCAATCGAGAATCGAACAGAAAAACAAATCAACCGAAATCAAAGTTTTTCCCGGTTTCCACAAATATTATAAAAATCATTACGCACACATATCAAAACGACCCACAAAAAGTGGCTTGTCATCGTGTACCCTCCCCCTTCCTACCTCCGGCTCCTTCCCCACAAATTCCCATATTCTCGTTACTTATTGACAATTTACCCAATGCCATTCACATTCTCCATTCACATACAACACACACACACACATAGTCATGTGCCTGCACCTGCATCTGTATTGCTGCTGGCTCCTTTTGCTCTCTTCGTCTGCGATCCACATACCAAGCGACAACGGCACACACATAGAAGAGAGGAGCGACTGAATGAAAGAGATGGCGCATAAAAGCGGGTGCGAGGGGAGTGAGCGAGTGAGCGAGCGAGCGAGCGAGCTTATGTGTCAAATGGCAACTAATCACTAATCAGTTGGCATCATCATTGGACTTTTCAACTCTTCAATGTGAAAAACACTTTATGATATGGCAGCCCCGTCTGCCCTCTCCCCTCGCACCCACCTCGCCACCCAGCTCCCGCCGCCCCTCCACCGCATTTCACCTGAGTTGCTTGGCTGGTTAAGCAGTAAGCACTATGCTGTATGCTGTATTCTCTGGCTGCTTGGCTGGTTCCTATTTACGTTTACGTTTTACGTGCTGTGTCGATTTCACTTCAGCTTCTTCTTCTTCTTCAGCGTACTTGCATGTTCTTCTTCTTCTACGACTACTACTACTACTACGACTACAACAGCAGCTCTTCGTTTCTGTTTTTTTTTTTCGTATCGTTATTTATTTGATTTACTTTTATTTCGTCTTCTTTTTCATTTTTTCCCTGGTACATTTTATGCACTCGCTTAAGAATTTAGTGTGACAAACACACATACACTCAAACTCACAAACACACACACACAGAGAGAGAGAGAGACATATCAGAAAGCTCTCATTGAGCGCAGCTTTCAAGGAGTAAGCGGCAAGTGCGTGCGCGCCAGAGACTTAAAAACGAGGACATTTGCTTTTCAACGGTAAGTGCTAAATAGTATAAGAGTCCCCGGGCATAAGTATAAGAGCGATCTAATTGATATTGCCTATGCACATACATATGTATGTGTGCTCGTATACATATATAACTGCATTAGGGCTCTCCTCCTTGCAGTGCTGCCAGCGATTGCAGCGCTTGTTAATGTATGTTGGCAACGCCAATTATACAAGAGAATGCTAACATTAACCGTTATATCAATTATACACTGTGATGTGCGCGAGTGTTGCTTAAAAAGTTGTACGTCCTTCAGGCCAAAATGCTAAACTACTTGATTATCTAAATATTACCTTAACTAAATGTTATGCCTTGTGAGATTCCTTTGAATCCCAATCTAGAAAAGTTGACAAAATTCCAAGATTTTATATAGTCTAGTCAATATTTTTTCTGATTGGAAATCAACTAAGTCTTCACATTAAAGTAAAAAATAGCTGGTTCTATTTTAGCTGGAATCAACAAATATATTATTTAGAAATTCCCCTAACACAAATCCTATAAAATGATGTTAGCTTATATCTCTCCAGTTATTTCGCTGAGTGCATGGCCCATAATTAGACTTTAATGCGCGTCTAATGAGTTCACATATCAATCAAGTCAAATCAAATCGAATCGCATCGCATCGCATTAAAACGCGTAGCAAACACAATGTACACACAGAGAGTCGAGCATACACTGAGCGAAAAGATCGGTGTTAAATGCATTTGATCCGTCTTGGAGCGCATTAAATGCACCGTTAACTACTTCGAATTCTAATCAAGCTGATGCGACAAACCAAAGAACGCCGCGCGGTGGCACAATAAACTCAATTCCGCAAACACACACACACACAAACACATAAAAACACTCGCACACACACACACAGCAAAATAACATTAAGAGAGACAGGTAAGAAACACGCGACTTGGCCATAAATGCGATGCAACAGCTTTGCCATTTGCCAAGTTGTTGTTGTTGTTGTCGCATCTGTTGCAAGTTGGCAACAGCTACACCTGTATCTACCTCTCTCTCTCTCTCTCTCTCTCTCTGTGTGTATTTCTTTCTTGGCCTCAAATCATTTGGTTTTCAAGCTCTGCAACACCCTAAGCAGACATCACATCGCATCGTTCATGTCACTCGAACAACTATTTGATCTATGGGCGTGTTCTGTCACTTTTTGCTCACTCTTTCTAGGGTATTTCTCTTGAGAATTGACTCTAAGTCAAGTCTAAGACAGTTGTTTATACAAAAACCCCTCGGTTCAGTTATTATAGATTTAAATTGATATATTCCACGATTCTTGGGAACATATTTGAAGATCCCTGAGAACGATCTTCATTCAGATAAGAAATTGTAGGATTATATTAATATATCTATACAATATCTATAGTAATAATATATAACAATTTTTATAATAACTTAGGATCCTCTTAATTGATTGATTGAATTTAGCTTCAGCTCGAAGCTCGTTAGAAAAAATGAAGTCTAGCTATAGCTTTAAAATCTAACTAGATTTGGCTATATATTTAGTCGTGTTTAGCCATTTTTTGCATCTGGTTGCTCGATTGGCATTTGAATTCAATTCACACTTGCTCATTGAACTCCGCTCAGGTGTATTTTCGTTAGTCAACAGCTGTGGATAAAAGCCAACAAATCGAACGGGTCCCCATCCCTATTCGCTTTCGGCCAACTCTTTGATAACGCATAATTTATGAGCTGTTGGCCAAGTCAATTGGATTTTGGCCAGCTTCTTTTTTATGCGGCACAAGAACACACACACACACATACACATTTACAATTCAGATAGAGATACAGCTACAGATACGTTTACAGCTTGGCTAACACGCGATTGAGCCCTGCCTCATAAAATGTTAATTTGCAGCTTAACAAGTATTTTCTTCTTCTGCTGCCTCGTCGTCTTTCAACAATTTCTCGATATCTTCATCTGCCTCGTTCGTCTCGTTGTGTGTTGTGTCGTGTTTCTGGCGTCTAACTGTTCTTTGCCTTTCTACATGCGGCGGCAACACTTCCTCTCGCGCCCCTCTCATTTGAATGATGAATGAACGAGTGAATGAAATGGAAATCAGTTTGCATCTCGATAAGCCCAAATGAATGAAAAGGGAGAGTGAAGCTGGAGCTGGAGCTGAGGCCGCAGCTGTGGCTGAGGCTGAGTTGAAAGAACATGCAAGCACATTAAGCCCACAAATGAATATTCGAAAAGAAACTTACAGTCTCAACTGTAAATGCGAGAGAGAGAGAGAGCGAGAGAGCGAGATAGATTAATCTTTTGTTACTAACTACTTAACTATTTTTGGTATTGTATTTTTAGTTTTCCAAGCGAATTCGATAGATTGCAAAAGCTTTTCAGCTGGTATTTATTTGCTAGCTATTTAATACTGAATATATACTGTGAATCGCAAGAGGCAGATCATTTTTATATTGTTTTCTAGAGAGTTTCTTTATTATTTATATATTATTTTATATATTTTTTAAAGATTTTAAAGATTTTATATTCCAATTATTAAAATACCAAATTTTTTAGCATTCGAAAAAGTATTTTTACTAGTATTTTAAGTTTGAAGTTGTAATTGATGGAGCAATATTATCATGAAATAACTAGCTACATCTTAAATTTGAGCAATGAAATATAAATTATGTTTTGAATACCTGTGGGACTTACATTAAGTCTAATTTGACTCAGAGATTTGGATGCTTAACTAAATGTTAAATTTGAAAGCAGCTTTAGAGCTTCAACAGATATGCATTCTTTTAAATACATACATGTAGATCTAATTTTCAAATTTCATTCAGAGTGCTAGACATATTAGTTAAGTACATGACAAATTTGACATGAGCCTTCCAGTTAAAGACTTTTGGATGGGATTTGTTATTTATTGATCTTAACTTAAGTAGAAATCGCTGCAGTTGGCCAACAAACATTAGTTAAGCACATGTCAAATTTGACATGAGCTTAAAGCTTTTATGAGCTCGTTGCTCGTTCCATTCCAGTAGCCTGTTATCTAGAGTCCCAGCCAATTCAGAGCTGAAGCAGCTTTGGCTTTAACGAGCAGACAAATTTCACACTTGCTGCTTGACTGTGGGTAATGCAGATATCGGATATGAGGCACACGTCAGTCTGTCAATGATATGCAGCTTCGTCTCCCTCACTGCCTCTCCCTAGCTCCCTCTCTCTCTCTCTCTCTCTTTCTCTCTCTCTTGAATGAGATTTCAAATTTAAACAGTGGAAAAGTCAGTGAGTTTGAGTGAAATCTTCGAATCGTTTGCATATTGTCGTCAAATGAGTTAGTTTCCATGCGGCCGCATGTGGCAAGCGCTGATAAAGAGCGGCTGGGGCATTCACAAGCAAAACAAAAGGGCTCTGCCAGCAGCAATACCCAAAGGCAAACTTGTGCCAACTATTTGCTGCTGCTTTCTCGCACTCTTCTGCATGCTCGTCCCCTGCTGCTGCAGCTGCTCCTCCTCTTCCTCCTCTTGCTTCTTCTTTGTTGGGACATTTGACAACGGCAAAGCTCAAGAGAGAAAACTTCTCTAGCCCTTCGCGTCTTTCTCGCGCCCTCTGCCACGACCAGACAATTTGCATCTTGTGGCAAGCACAGATGCGCAAGCAGCCAAAAACTTGGCACTTGGCCAATTCCGATTCCAATTGCAATCCCAACTCCGATTCCAAATGCAGCCAGTCAAGTCGCTTGAAATGCTTTAAGCAATCGCACTTCATTTAAATGGCATAACAAATTATCAAATATTATCATCATTAAGACAATTTAACAGGCAGTTTGCGTAGCTGCATAAAATTTCAATTGAAAACCATTTGGCAACAACATCTGGCCCAAAAGCGATTTAGATAACGGAATATATTACAACTTGTTTAAATTTTGTACATAAATATATTAAAATAAAAATATATGAAACAAAAATAATGGGGGAAAAATATATATGTTTAAAATATGAAATTTAAATGAAATTTAAATATTCATAAAGGTTGCTAGATGAAAACTATTTAAGCTGAATTACAAAAAGTATGAAAAATAGAACACATATTTTAGTGAAAAAAATAAATATTAGAAGCTTTCAACTTTAAGGAGTATTCATCAAAATTCAATAATTCATGCTGAATTGAAGTATTATAAAAAAAAGTAAAAGAAATTTTAAAATAGTATAAAATTTTATAACTCTTCTTCAAATGATGTTATATTTATTTAAATATTGTCGTTGCTTTTATAATATAAATATTTTATTTTTCTTATATCCAACAAATTTTTTTATTATATGTTAAATTCATAAAAATTATTACAATTTTTTTAGGAAAAAAAATTACTAAATATTTGTGAGATTTAGTTATTAGGCAAAAATCCATTAATCAGACAAATGTGGCCGCACAGCTAATAGATATAGTGAATCAATCTTGCTGAGCTATTAGTAAATTCGTTGAGGAGTCAAATAAGAATTTAAGAATCTAATAGGAATGCTAAGAATCAAGCAACAGGAATAATCTATGTATATAATATATAGATATAAATAGAAAATATGCTGCCAAGCTTTTGTAATAGAGACAAACATTTTAAAAAGTTACATATAATTTAAAATTTTACTGCATTATATAGCTTTTCTTTTTTATGATTATCGTAAGTGTGGCTATTACATTGACCATGAATGTGTGGAGCGCCCAGAGGCCAGTGATGCCCATTAACAATTACCAACTAGACCAGTTCGGGCGCTAGAAACCAGTTTAATTAAAATCAGGTGCAAAAGAAAGTGAACCATTTTCAAGAAAAAAAAAAAAAAAAAACAATATATATATATATATATATATATATATACTATGTATATATTAAATATAATACCATCTATATATATGTATATCTGGTTTATAATTACCATTAATTCATTGTGCACATAAAAATTTGCAAAAAGGAAGAGAGAGAGAGACACCCACAGCGTGACGGAGAGAGAGAGAGAGGGAGATGGAAGAGTAAACAAAAATTTTTTTATAAATATGTATATAAGACTAACTGCGTTTTTGTTCGGTGATTTACCGTTAAATACTGTCTGTGTGAAAATTCCGCTTCGATTGGAAAGTGGTCTTTTTCCCAAGCCCGAAAAAACAACACACACACACACACACATACACACGCACATACACCGCCCGCTTTTGATAGCCGATACAAAAATGAGAAATGAAAAAGCCAAAATTAACCGCTAAGCGAGTTGCGTGAAAGAAAAGTGAAAACTGGGCGACAATTGGATTTTCCATTTCATTTCATTTCGTTTCGTTTCGTTTCATTCCGCATCGTTTCGATACGTTAATGCATTATTATTTGGCATATGCCCCAATAAGCATATCAGCCACGCCCACCTGCTGCCAAACGGCCAAGCCAAGGCAACTGGCCGCGTCGAGTGGAAATGCGGCTCTGTTAATTGGAACTGGCTGTGTGGCAGCAACTGTGGCAGCCAGCATTAACATTAATTAAGCGTTAGCGGAGCGTGCAACATGCTGCACGAAGCCCCCCTGCCCTCCTTCCCCCTCACCAGCTCGTTGGCCACACGCTGCCTGCCACTTTCTTTGGCTTACATATTTAGGCCCGCCAACTCGCGGCTCAAATGCATCCCAAGACCAAGCCAGGCGCACTTAATTGGGCGCCATAGCGGTTGAATTGGTCGAAGGCGGGCAGGAGGCGGGGGGAGAGGAAGGCACGTTCGTGTGGGGGAGTTAGATTGTAGCAGCTGCTGCCACATGCAAAACAGTTAGACGTAATGGCGTCTGCAACGCTGCCGAGACTGCGATCGATCGATCCAACTTGGCTAAGATCAAGGCAAACAGTTGATGTTGTAGCTGTCATGGTTAGAGTCAATCGTAGAGACTCTCAATTAACTTTCTAGGTCACAGTCGGTGCTCAGCATTATATAATAGAGAACAGAGCTTTCGTAGAATTTCTTTTTAGTTTTGATTTTAAAAGCTGAAGCTTATCATGTTAATTATAAATATAATTAGACATATTATATAGATACTGCAATCAGACTCTATACAGATCATTTTATTTAAATCATATTTTCGGAGCTCGTTCTTCTTGTAAATCAACCTTATCTTCTGTCTCAGAATAATTTATTTCGATTGCCATGGCCTTCCCATGGCTATGAACCGTTTATTATCAGAGCCACTTCCATATTAAATGATTATAATATAGAGAAAAAAGAACATCAATTAAAATTATTAGCACATCTCACAGATATTTTGCTAAATTGTCTTCTGCAATCATGAAATCAAAGTTCCTATCAAGCAATATTATATTTATGTGATATCACTAATAAATAGACTACACTTTCTGCCTGAACTACATTAAAATTGTTTGCTAGCGAAATGATATCCTATGATCTACAGTAAAGAAATGATGTTCTATGTAAGAAACTAAGATCTTAGAATATATTAACTAATATGCAAATAGATTCTATATAGTTAAGACACATAGCTCTGTCAGATCTATACATAACTGTTTTGCGCTCTATAACTGCAACATATACTTATAAATTCAGGAAGTTGGTTTTCACTCCCAAATGGATGTATTGCAATATCTATTTTGTGGAGATTCGCACATGTTTGACAATAAAGATTTCTTAATTTCTGATTAACATTAAACAGTTAGGCAAGAAAACAAAGAAGAGGAAGCGGTAGAGGTGGAGGTAGAGGTAGAGGTAGAGGTAGAGGTAGAGGTAGAGGTAGAGGTAGAGGTAGAGGTAGAGGTAGAGGTAGAGGTAGAGGTAGAGGTAGAGGTAGAGGTAGAGGTAGAGGTAGGTTGAGGTAGACTAATAGTGAGTTTGATGTGATCTACGCGACGTCAGCTCTGATCGAGAGCCGGTGCGACGCATCGGCCAATTAGCCAACTTAAAAGCGGGCAAAGAGTGAAATGCGCTGCCCAAAAAAGAGAAATTAATTGGGCGCAAATTAAAGACAAAAACTTTAAGAAGAAGAAGATAATATAATAAAGTAAGACAAAAAAAAAAAAAAAAAACAACGCAAAAAAAACAAGCAGATGTTTAGACTTTATAAGCAGACAATTTACCGTTGTTGAATCGCATTTCTATTGATTCATTTGTTGTTGGCTCTTTTATATTTGTTTTTCCCCTCTTGCTCCCCATCTTCCGCTTCTTCGTTTTTTTTTTTTTTTTTTTTTTTTTTTTTTTTACAATTTACAGTTCTGCGCGCGATTCTGACCGCATTTTTGCGCTTGAATTCAAGCGGCCGGTGGAAGTAGCCAACTGTATCTGTATCTGTATCTCTGTATCTGCATTTTGTATCTCTTTGTCTTATTGTATCTATGGCATGCACACAGCTGCCGGCTACTGTCTGTGTGTGTGTGTGTGTGTGTGTGTGTGTGTGTGTCCGCCTTTTGTTCGGGCTGTAACTCACAAATCGATTGAAAGCAGCTCAACACAATTTCGATTTCATTTTCACCTGTTGTTTGAGTTTAGCCCGCCCCCTCCTCACCAGCCCCTTTGGCGGTAAAAGTGCGCAAATAGCCAGGCAATCATAAAAGAGAAAAACAAACGGCTTCTTCTTCTTCTTCTTCTTCGTTCACCTCCTCCTCATCTGTTTCGCTTTGCTTTTATTATGATTGTGGGCTCGTCCATTTGAGTCACTCACTCGCTCACCTGATTGACTGATTGATTGACTGCTTGACTTGGCCGGCTGATTGTTACCATGATTCATATAGCCAAAATGTCGGCGAATTGTCTTTCAACAAAATTGCAGTGAAAGTGCGAAAAGCTGCTTTTGACTTGGCTTAATCAAAATTATTTTGAGAACTCTCCACAAAATTTCTTTGTGAAATTGAACAAATTTTTATTTGAATAAGTTGTTGTTGTTGTTGTTATTAGTATTATTATCATTGCTGTTGCTGTTGTTGTTGTTGTTGTCATGCTCTATGAAATTTGTGGAGTTTGTTAGCCCCAACTAACAATTTTGGCCAGCAAATTTCTACAGCTAACAACAGACTTGCATTTGACATTGATAAATCCCATTAGACTTGGGCATAGTCAAAGTTGAGTTAACTTGAAGAGTTTTGGTGGGGAATGCACGACTAGATAATACCCAACATTCCGTATTTTTCTGTATTTAAAAATAAAACTTGGCTTGATATGGAGAATTTGGTATAGATATATATATATGTATATGTATATATATATATGTATATACGATATACCCACTGAAAATCGGCTAAACAAAATCCGCCAAAACTAAAAACTCGCAATATTTTTTGGTCTTTTGTTCCCAAAATGTAAACATATGCGCAATTAACATAAGTTCGATATCGTTTTCGATCTTATGGAATTTATGTAACAAAAATATATATCGCTAACAATCGATGCATTGATAGAAGAATTGAATTGAATCGATTGTTCGCCCCGAGATCAATTGAGATGCTTTCAAAATTGCTCAATGGGCCCAATTCATATTTATATATTAATATAGTATTGGATATATTAAAGAGCATAATTGTATTCCATAAAGAAAATACTTCGTAAAGCATTGATGATATCGAAATTTCGCATTAATGAAGCCAAACTCGAGTCTTTTTGTTAAATCTTTAGACTTAACTTGATTGGCTTTCAATTTATTGTCATAAAAGTGTATTTACCCACTCCATATATTATCTCTATCTCCCTCCCTCTCTTTCTCTTTCGTACTCTCTTGCGCTTTCCCTCTCTTTGTCTTTCTCAACACAATCTCTCTAATTTTTATGTTTTTTTTTTTTTTTACTCTAAAATTTATGTATATATTTTTCATTTATTAAATTTGAGTAGCTTTAAATTATAGCCTCGTAATATCATAAAGCAAATTGCTTTGGCTGTTGGGGCGTTAACATAAATTGCGGCACAGATTTTGTTTTTGTTTCCGTTTTTTTTTTTTTTTTTTCGGCAGTAAACAATGGGGCTTTGGCCCCTGGCCCCAGTGAAGGGAAGCCGCAATTCGTCGGGCTTCAAGCAACTTGTCGTTTACTTAATTTCAATTATGGCTTGTGGCTGCTCGGGTTAAATGCAATCTGAGCCTGAATCGGACTTTGTGGATGGGAAAAATTTATTCTGCTTTCGCGGAGGAATGCGTTAAGCACCTCAAGCAACTTAAGGCTTAATGCTTATTAAAGCTATAAAGCCTTAGGTGCATATCTATATAGTTGCTTATATTTGATAATGATCTATAGCTATCGATAGAACAATTTTCTTTATGGATTACCCGTCATAATGGTCTGATTAATGATTATAATACTTAATAATCTTTTAACTAAAACTTAACTTCCCATTACATTTACCATTGAAATGTATACTAATCGATAGTTATCGATAGCTCGTTATTTTTTACCTGATAGCCTTGAACAACAGCTATCATAGTAATTCTAGCCCAGCCGTCTCTATATGCAGCTTTCCATCTATCTTACACAACTTTCCGATAACTTCTAATATTTACAATCACTCGAATCTATCGATAGGTATACAAACTGAGGAGTTGCTTGCTCAATAATTTAGCTCCTTTGTGGGTCAACAGCTGCAAAGAAAACAAAAAAAAAAAAAAAACTAGACCAAGCGTGAGCGACAGGCGAAATGCATTTCGCACTTGGCACTCGCATTCGCATTCGTCAAGCTCTCCCAGCAAGATTTTCGCAATTGGGCAATTTCTTTTCATTAGCCGCATTCGCTATGCCACCCACTCACGCCAGCTCTCGCCTCAGCTGTCAGCTAATCGGCGGTTGCAAGCACAGTGGGGCAAAATGCATAAAAAACCAGACAAAGAGAGAAAGAGTTATACGATAGTAGGCAATAGTACACTAGACTTATGCATGCTGATAAATAATACTATATAAATGAATATATTCTGCTATACTAATAATAGGCTAATAAAAGTCTATTGCTCTTCCTTTGTCAAAGTAGCTCAAACACCGTTGACCTATTGACCTATTTCCACCCATTGTTACCCATATCATATCCATTTATGATTAAGCTTAAATGTCTGTCCATTTGCCAACTAGGCGGTTACTAATTAACACTTGTTTACTTAAGCCTCACGCCCATTCAAATGTTTATGAGCCCTAAAAGAGCTACATACACACATACATATACATATATGCAGTTCCCATTGCGTCCGACTGTAAAATGTTTATTTCGTCTTAGTTTATTTGCCTTGAGGTTGGTCAGTTTGACGACTTCCTCCGTAATCTCAACGGCAATTATTCGCAGTTCCCTATAGGTAATCACTAAAGATAACACAAAATGCTTAACACTAAGGCTTAAATGATCTATATGCAGTCAATTAAATATAGACAATGTATAGTGGAGTATAGATCAATGTATAAGATTCTCTCCTACTAAGATGCTCTCATATCTCATAATTTCACTTGAATTTCATGGCATTTACAATCATTTTGCACCACTGTGCTCAGCTGCTACCCAAACACTTGTGTCTAGGTCCACTCCCATGACATTTTCATATATATATTTGTCTTTAGTTTGAATACATACTTACGACTTCTTCTTGTTCTTCTTCTTCTTTGCAGATATAGCCGCAGCGTCCACATCTCCAGCATGTGGAGCCCACAAAAAGGTCCTACACGGCTGTGGGACCTTAGACTTAGTAGCTGTATATTTATTTTACATTTAATGGTAAGTCACTTTGAATCATATAAACAAGATATATTTACAGAGCATAGATATTACATTAAGTTATACTATAATTAATGGAATTTTTGGATGGTTTAATAAATGTAAGCTGTGTATTTGACTAAGATTTCTGAAACTTATAAAGAGAGAGAGAGAGAGAGAGAGAGAGAAAGAGAGAGAAAAAAAGCCTCCTTCGGGTGAAAGAAAGAAAGAAAGAGAAGTACTGGTAAAATGATCGAGAGTAAGATCGCGAGAGTAAGAATGAAAGAGAGTTCTTTAGCTAGTTCAATGTTATGATAAGCTCTCAATTCGATTCGATAACAGAATTCGAATTCTCTTCGCTTTATTAGCTACTTTGTTTTACGCACCTGCTCAGGTGTCACACAACTAATCGTCTGCATTATCTCTCCCGTAATGTTCAAGTAGTCAGAATATTAAATATGATAAGATTTTAGTTCCTCATGCTGATATTAACATTACTCGAACACTCGTTATCAGTTCGTGAGAGAGAGAAAGAGAAGGAGCTGTTGGACTATATCAAAACAATCACTATTCTCCTATCTAACTCTATCTCTGTCTCTCGCATTGTTGTATTTTGTTTACCTTGATTAAAAATCAAATTCTTGGCCAAATTCGGTCATGCTCGAAACATTGTTGAGTGCAAAGTGCTCTAGGCAATAAAACTGTTATTAGGGATTAATTTCAATGACGCGATCAATCCACAAATCTATATTACTCACTGTGAGTTCGATTTTTGCCGATCATCTATAGTATTACTGGAAATCGTTTCTGTATAGATTATTCGATTACGACTATACAAATATAGCATATATCTATAATTAATGGAATTTTTGGAACGAGGCTTTTCTCTCTCTCTCTCTCTCTCTCTCTCTCTCTTTATAAGTTTCAGAAATCTTAGTCAAATACACAGTTTACATTTATTAAACCATCCAAAAATGCCATTAATTATAGATATATGCTATATTTGCATTATATGATAAATTTGTATGTTATCCTAAAGATCTCTATAAAATGCATTTTCTGAAGTATCTAAATATCAATTCGTACTAATATACAGTAAAATCTCTATTCAGGCTAAGTCTATGATTGAGCTTAGCTTGTCTTACGGATCAAGAATAAATATACTTGATATGCGAACTCTTCTGCAACATTCTCTGGTTACAAACTTTTTCACAAAATCAGTATGTCCAAGTGTACAGTTCAATGGACTTAGGGTATACAAAGCTAAGATGAGGATAGGATAGGAGGAGTCCATATAATTGCTTTTATATATAACTGTTTACATGTACATACGTAGGCAAATATAAACAATTGAAATTATCGTCATGCTAGATGGTTGTTGTTCTAATGAAGCGCTATATATAGATAGAATCTATTTATATTGTTTATACAACTAATCAAAAATGAGTGGACCGTTTAAATGATAATAGTAGACAGTAGTAGAAGACAGAGAGAGAGAGAGAGAGAGTGGTAGACTGAGCAACAGATCAAGTAGTGCTCGAAAGAGAGAGTCAGTGGGAGAGAGAAGGAGAGCAACATTTGATAATCACTTTCCATTCTGTATTTGTTTATATACCCTACGTGCATACCCTGTAATATATAATAAACAATGCAAATGTCCTGCAGTTGCGTCAAGAAGTAAAACATTTTATTGGGAATAAAAAAAAAAAAGAAGGCGTGGCAATAAATATGACTAAACTTCGTGAAATGCAGAGTATCCATGGGCAGCGGCCATTTGAGCATCTCTAGAATTTCTCGCCAATTGGCTTGATCGTCAATTCGTGTATCTGGACATGCGGAGGTGTCTGGATGCAGTAGGTGATTGCATCGGCCACATCCTCCGAGCGCAGCATGGGGAAGTTACTGAGTCCGGCCACTTTCTTCCTGTCGACGATTTCAGTGTCGACGGCGCCGGGACTGATGCTCTATAGGGGTAGGATGAGGAAGACATTAGCAAACCATAGATAGTTCCCTTTCTTTCTTTTCTGGCTACTCCAATTGGCACTCACCGTGATCTTTGTCTTGGTGCCCTTGGTGAGGAACTCTTGGCGCAGGACCTCGGTCATGGCGGTGATCGCATACTTTGACGACGGATATATGTTCATGCTGATGTGCGGCACAATGGGCACATGATGGCCGGCAATGCTGTTCACGATCACTATGTGTCCGTCGTCGACCTTGCGCCGCTGCAACGACTGGAAGGCCTCGCGTGTGCACCAGCTGACGCCCAGCACATTCGTGTCGAGAATCTCGCGCAGCGCATTGCTGTTGCCGGAGTCCACGAGGAACACGTTGTTGCGCGCAATGCCCGCATTGTTCACCAGGACATCGGCGCCGCCCAGCTGCTGGTCGATCCAGGCGAACGTCTCGATCACCTGCTGCTCCACGGAGATGTCACAGACGCGGTAGTAGAAGCGCTTGGCCTGATCCTCCGGCAGCTGGGCCTTCAGCTCCTGCAACCGATTCTCGCGGCGAGCGAGCGCCACCACGATCATGCCCTTGGCCACCAGATCTTTGACGCTGGCGGCTCCAATGCCCGAACTGGCGCCGGTTACGACGGCCACACGATTCACCCAACGATTCATGTTGATATCGCAATTATTTATTTACTTATGACGTGACGCCGCTGAGCTTTTTGCGCTTCGACTGAACCCCAAAGTCTCCAGCCGCCTCGTTTTTATAGGCCCCAAGAGTCCAAGTGTCCGGCTGCGTGCCTCTCATGATAATACATATACAATATACACAATATGTGTACATCCATATCTACGTACGTTATGCTTAGCGTTACCAAATAGCCGTGTCATGCTGATATTCTATTAAGCGCTATCCAGCCGGCATTTTCTAACCTTGAAGCGCCTTAACACTGGCAGAGCGAGAGAGAGAGAGAGAGTGAGGTAGAGATGTTTGTGCTTATCACAAAACAATCTCTCGCTCACTCTCTCTCTCTCTCTCTATCTAACTCTTTGTGTGTCTCTACGATCATCCAGATTGTTTATCACTGAGTTCTACTTGAGAATATTAGAAGAGTTATGACAATTGAGCTATATAGCTATATATCTATGATCGGTATGAAAACGTTTGCTATTTCTATAAACTGATATCTGTTAGACATATGTTTTCTATGCCTAATCTAAAGCTGAGTAGCTACTCTATATATTTGATTTAATTTTTCTAAATGGAGCTCATTTATACAATGTAGATAATGTCTTGGTATATAACTGATTATAATCGTATAGGATTGATTTGCTATCAAAATATACAACGAGCTATTGCATATGAAAATATATGAGATCAAATATAAATGATCGTATACATCAGCAGATATATAATATATATATAGAATAATTATAAATAATGGCCATAATAGAGCAACAAATTGGCGACTTTTATTTTTACCTTCATTCTCTTCGTGCCATTAATTAAATATAATTAACATATTCATAAATATTGTTGTATATACACGCTCAGAAAGTTCAACTGAGCATATTGGAATACATAACTGATATAGTTGAGCGATATTTTATAAAAATAAAATTTATTATAGAGTTATATTAAGTTATATTAAACGATCGATCGATAAGTCTACTATATACATATATTTAGTATTTATTATTCCCTGTATTACTCTTTATAGATGTGCTTGATGGATTGCGCGTGCATGGCGCAGTCGTCTACGCCCAATCGCATATTTATTTTTAATTCATGTTTATTTATCATGCGAATTTGTTTGCTTCTCCAGCTTCGAATTTGTTTTATCGTTTGTTGCGCATTTTAATTCAATATAATTATAATGAAATTAACTTAATCAGCATTTGAATTCTGTGGGACACACACACGCAAAGGCATGAAACTTATGCAAAATTAGCTTGTTGATGCACCCTGTAAACATTTGACTAAATGGGGTATATTAGCCTGAATAGATTATTATTATTATTATTATTTTATTAATATATTTGACTAATTTAATGAATCTATGTAAATAGATATACATATACATATGTCAACGTGATCAACAAACAAAATTATGAAAGATTTACTTTAATTATGATATATGTATGTATGTATGTATGTAATACATACTATGTATATATATCATAGATAGAGTAAGGGACAGAGGGAAGGAAATAGAAGAAGAAATATACATATAAGGCGTATATATTCAGCCCTTATCTCACTTTGTTTCTCGAGATTTCTCTTTCTTTTTTCCTCTCGCCCTTTTTATCCTTCGTTAATCTTCTCTCTCTCTCTTTCTCAAGCTTTTGCTTTCCTTCTCTTACAATCTTTTTTCACTTTCCATCTTTATACATACACATAAGTGGATCTTTTTCCCTCTCTCTCTCTCTCTCTGTCCCTCTCGCTTCCTCTCTCTCTCTCTCTCTCTGTCTCTCTCCTCCCCCTCTCTCTCTCTCTCTCTCTCTCTCTCCTTCTTTCTCTATCTCCCTCTCTCTCACTCTGCCTCTCCCGATCTCTTATAAATATTAACTTAAATTACTTCAGTCTCGTATAACATAAATTACTTGCGCTTTTACAGGGTATACCATAGTTAACTACTTCAAACATGTTGACTATAGGACAAGTTAAAATGCTATTTATATAAGTGTCACACTACACAACTGTACTTAGCTATGTACATATATTTATATAACAACTCTTCTAGATCCTCTCAAATAAATATTTTTCTGGGAAAATTTTGTACTTTTGGATTCAAGAAAATAATAGACTTGGATGTTAAATGCTCCCTGACTGAGACTCAGAGGATGCTCTAGTCTGGCATCTGTGCTGTGGGCCAGTGTAAATGCAAACACTAATCATGTTGTGCAGTGTAGCTGCGCTGTAGACAATTTGGCACCGTCTTTGCGCCAGCACAGCTGTCAGTCAGGCCAGGCTGGCTGCCAAAGTGGGCGTGGCATTTTTGAATGTTGCTGTTGTGTGTGGGGATCAACTTTTACTGCAAGTGCAGCTAGAAATTCCATTTGCCGTTCAATTAAAGCCAACTCAACTCAAAGACCTCGTCTAGGAGCTCTGCACTCTCGTGTGGCAGGCTCTTGGGGCAAGTATGCAAATATAGGCAGAGGCAGAGGCTGCTGCTGCTGCTGCTGCTGCTGCTGTTGCTTCGGCTGCTTGGAATTTGCTTTCTCAATGCGAAGCGGAAACCTGGCCCGCTGCATTTCGTTTTTATTGGCAACATGTTTGGCGGGATGTAATTAAAAATAAATGTATGTATGCCATATGGATCGAATATGAATAACAATAAATCGATTGATTTGCAAGGCCGTCGACTGAGTGAGGGGCGCGACGGGTCGGTGCGGGGTTAACGTCCTCGAAAACCGATCTGGCAACGCTGGCAACTCTATGTATTTACCCAGCCAAAGTCAAGTCAACAGCAAATGCCATGCCAAAACCAAAGCCAAAGCCATTCCAGTTCCAGTTGCAAGTTGCAAGTTGCAAGTTGCAGGTTGCAGGTTGCTTGCTGGCTGTTACCTGTTGCTAGCAGGTGGCAGCAGCAACAGGTGTCAAGTTTTGCCAGTGGGAATCGCGTTAATTAGAAATTATAACGGTCTACATATCTGGTTGTCAGTCTCATCAGTTAAGATCTACAAATGCACGAACATAGAAAACTGCTCAAAAAAGAGAGAGAAACGAACAGAGATAGAAGGAGAAGAAAAAGTAGAATATAATAATCATAATAAATTACATCCAGAAAAGTCAATTAACACGCCGCAAACTGTAGCCAAGCTATTTTAAGGCTTTGATAACAATTCTCACACTTGGCCAAATGTGTAGCAAAGCGAAACCAGTTAAGAAATAACTCAAATATCTCGCCAGCCATCAACTGCGCCCTCAGCTCAGACCTTGTCTGCGCTTCAAAATAGAGATTCTTTTGATTCAGTTTGATTTGCTGGCAGTTAGATTGAGCTGGCTCTAAGAGTTTCTCTATGAGGTGGCTTAAAACTCCTTTCGATTCTAGAAAGCTGAAGCTTTATTCTGGGTGTTAAGCTTACAATATGGTTGAAAGCTACATTGCAAGACAGTCTGCCTTCTCTCTCTCACTAGCGCTCTCTCTCTCTCCCACTCTCTCTCTCTCTCTCTCTCCATTTGTCTCTAGCGCTCTCCCTCTTTCTCTCTTCTTTATTATTTAATCTAGGAATTCTATCTTAGCTCATTTGGGCAGCTACTAGAAAATATTTTCGTTCTCAAAAAACTTACTCCGAGCTTACAATGTGACTAAAAACTACTTCAAAAGGGGAATAAGTACCCTCTTAACAAGTTTAGACGTTAGTTTGATATGATTTTAGGAACTACTGTGGGTGCTCGTCTAAGTCTCTATCAGAAATCCTATTGGTTCTACAAAGCTGGAGCCTTACTCGTCAAGTTAGTTTGAGTCTCCGTTAAAAACAATTTGATTTTAGATAACGGGAGACTAACACTGATGTTAAACTCAAAATGTATCCAAAAAATTCTTTGCAAGGCGGTTAAGGATTTTCTGTAAAAGTTGATTAAGAAGACGGATCATTATAAAAGCTAGTTTGATATTATTTGGGTAATTTTGGTATGATCCCTGGAGCCTGTTTATGTAGAGGTCGAAAATTTGTCTTCGAGTATACTAAATGATCAATTTAGGTTAAAAAGTCACCAAAACTACTTTTCGAGATAGTCGAAGCACATTTGGTATACAGGAAATGTAAAATTAGTACTGAAATCTTATTTGAATAGTAACTTTAATAGGCACTTAAACATCCATTTTAAGCTCTGATTTACAGTGAAAATGCCACGGCTAAGCCTTTCATTCATATAACAATATCGACAACTAATCTTGTTAAATTGCTTTACTTCTCCGTTTACAGTTTAGTTTAGTCATAGCTGGTAATGAACTGTGGCCCATGGATCGGCCAGATGGTATGCCAAACATAGTTTCACTGGAGGTCATGTGCGGTAAGGATCACATGGATGTCCATTTGACGTTCTCCAATCCCTTCGAAGGCATTGTCAGCTCCAAAGGTGCGTAAGCCCAGATCTAAATCCAATCAGAGAACGATTTAATTTACTCTCCTATTTGTATTGAGCAGGACAGCACAGTGATCCACGTTGTGTCTATGTGCCACCGTCGACGGGCAAGACGTTCTTCTCGTTCCGCATCTCGTACTCACGCTGCGGCACCAAGCCGGATCTCAATGGCCAGTTCTATGAGAATACGGTAAGTGGAACGACGGGAACGAAGTGTGGGAAGGTGATCTGAAGGGATAGTGATCAAAGGGCCTTGGTAAATTGATCAATAATGATGTTAATACCGATCAATGTAGTGAGTGATCTTGATATGAGTTCACTCTTATCATAGTTGCTGCTCTCTAACTTCAATGACCATTAGCCTATGTATAGGAGTACTGAGGGTAGAGCAGAGTGATCATAATAATGCTAATACAATAGATGGATCACATAAGTGATGCTGCCTAGAAAGTGATCGTGCAGTTTGCTGATAGCCCCAGCCCTGAAAGATATCCTTCATTGATAGTAGCCGGTATTGTGTAAACCAGGATCATTACAATTACAATTAACTTGATGATCAGTTTCATTATTATTCATCATTATTGAGAGAGTGTGACATACTGACATGAAAAGCCAGCATTAATATGAACAAATGAACGCAGGGCAAAGAAAAGGGATCATCAATTATGAACGGCGATCAGCAAACAGAGCTCCCTAATGAATATTCCCATGGAGCCCGAATGTGAATGATCATACAGATAGCGTACGATCCGTATGCCAAAAGCAGACCCATGGGAGCATTGATCACACTGAGCCGCTCCGCATAACCAACCGATCACCGATTAGCGATCGCTAAGCGTGGAACGCTTTCCCACGTCCCCAACGTGCTGGGCATTCACCTGCTCGGGGGCCCTGGCAGTTGGGCCCATTTACTTAACCCACTAAATCGCTAACCGCTAAATGGCATATTGTGACCGCAGGTAGTCGTGCAGTATGACAAGGATCTGCTCGAGGTCTGGGACGAGGCGAAGCGCTTGCGCTGCGAGTGGTTCAACGACTATGAGAAGACCGCCTCCAAGCCCCCAATGGTAATTGCCGATTTGGATGTAATACAGCTTGACTTTCGCGGTAAGTAACGTGGGCCCTTGGCCGTTTCTTTTCTCTTCTTTATTGCTTCCCAGTGAAATGTGGTCAAGAAGGGCATAAGGCTAAGGCAGACAACAACCTTAGTCTGTATGCGAGCTCAAGTCTGTCATTTGCTCTACATTTCAGTTAGTAACAGCTTGTCATTCGATGTATACATATATTTATATATCGATAAACATCGATAATATTCATACAATCTATATCTTTTTTTTTGTAGCCCTTAAAGTATTAAAATATAAATATTTTCATATTTTTTTATGAAGTAACAAACTAATCACTCAATACTTGAAAGATCGCTAAATATCGATTGCAGGCGATATTCGAAAACTTTTAAAAGCTAAAATATAATGATATTAATTTAAATGTTAGATAATCGATAAATATCGATTTCAGACTAGATTGCTTGATATAAATTTTTAAAATATATATGTTTCAAAAACTTTGTATGTATGTATAAGTCCTAAAAATGCAAATAAAATTATATTCACTTAAACGTTTGTTAATCGATAAATATCGATTACACAAAGCTTACACAATAAGCACTTTCCGCATCGTATAAGAACCTTGCGAGACACTGCCTAGACTTTGGACTTGCAAATGACATATCAATCTTGACATTACAGGGTATCTGTTCGCCGTGCCTGTGCTTTCCTTTTTCAATTAGCTGACCCAAAAAAAAAAAAAAAAAAAAAACCAATGTAATTATAAGTATATAACATTTCTCTGCTCTCCTCCGCGCAGGCGATAATGTTGATTGCTGGATGGAGATACAGCATGGCAAAGGACCCTGGGCGCCGCCGGTGAGCGGCATAGTGCCGCTAGGATCAACGCTCACTCTGGTCGTGGCCATCAATGACTATCGCGGTAAGTGCGCCATTCAATCAGTCAATCAATCGAGCAGTCAATCAATCTCTCACTCTCTCTCTCCCTCCCTGTGCAGGTGAATTCGATATGCGCGTCAAGTCTTGCGTCGCCTCGGACGGATCGGGACATGTGATCAATTTGTCGGACGAGTTTGGCTGTGTGCTGCGTCCCAAGATGATTTCGCGTTTCCTGAAGGCGCGCGCCCCCGACGAGCGGGCGACGGTGATTACGTATGCCTTCTTCCATGCCTTCAAGTTTCCGGATGCGCTCAGCGTGCACATCAAGTGCAAGGTGGAGATCTGCCGGCATGGCTGCCTGGATCACTGCCAGAACACGGTCGCCGGCGACGGACTGGGCCCGGCCATTAGCAATGCCCATGAGCGCAAGGATGTGCACATTGGGGATGCGATGGGCAGCAGCAGCAACAACGATCTGCACAGGGATCTGGCCATGCCGCCGGCTGGCATGGGCCATGGCTCGCAGAGCCAGATACATCACGGCCTGGGCATGGGCTCGTCCATGGGCATGGACCATGACATCTTCTACGATGACATCATACACGATCACAAGCAGAACATGGGCGGACCTGGCCCCGATCTATACGAGGAGAAGAGCGGCAGTCTGCAGCCACGGCCCGTGCACGAGGATCCCGAGGAGGAGGTCGATCTCTCCGATTTGTTTGGCGACGACGATCTAACCGGCATGGATGGCGACGGTGAACGCTATTTGGGCTTGAAGAAGAGCGGCAAGTTCCCGCACGGGCCACGCCAGCTGGAGGCGCAGAAGCGCATGGGCGTGCCCATGGCCGGACCACGCTCCCTGGAGCCCAAATCGGATCTGGACGATGTGCCGCGTCCCGTTTACCGGCCGCAAGCCGAGGCGCTGAAGAAGCCGCGCGAGGATCACATCGATCTCGACGAGCCGATTGCCAACAGCTCCGCGGAGTCTAAAACGACAGAGTCGCCGTCAGACAGTCAGCGGCGTCGCCGGCGTCGTCGATCGCTGGTCATCTCCGATCGCAAGGTGCGCAGCGCCGATGTCGGAGTCAGCGGTCTGTACGATGTCATCTCCGAGGCGGATCTGGCCTTTTCGCCGGACTCCAAGCAGGAGGCGGTCACCGTCTTTCAGGGCAAGATCAGCGAGGAAGTCGTCTATGGCATCTGCATGCCGGTGCCCGGCTTCAGCATACTCTTCATCGTGGTCATCTCGGCGACCATTGTCTCGGCGCTGATCGCCGGCTCGCTGCTCTATCGCTACCAGCTGCAGAAGGAGGCGCTCGAAAAGCACACGCCCATGCCGGTGCCGGGCACCCTGGCCTCCTGGATGACGTTGCGACTCTTCCGCTTGCGGCACCTGCAACAGCAGCAGCAGCAGCAGCAACAACAACAACAGCCGCAACCGTTGCCCACTCCCGTTGCTGGCCATGAAACGGTGCAGTGAGCCGATTGCGATAAGCGCCCTAAATTGAGACCAAGACAGCCCCCACACCCTTGCCCCTTTCCTTGATATACCCTAGATCGTATCCCACAACGTAATTAATTAATTAATTTTTTTTTTGTATTTTTTTTTGTGTAAACACAAAGAAAAATGCCCAATTGACTGGCAGGTTATGCACCTGCGCCTAATTCGAATTCCAATTCAGCACACTTAGAAGAAAAGAGAGAGAGAGAGAGAGTAGCAAGAAATCTAGTAAAAAGACAAAACAAAATGGAATGGAACGAGCAATCGATATGAGTCGAATGTTTGTTACAGCTTCACAATTGAGAAAGAGAAATTTTCGCACACATTTAGTTCTAAGAACGAAGAAACGATGTGAAATGGAACATGCATCGATTTACGCTTTGAAATGAATGAATAGAGCACATGGAATGTAGTGAAAACCAATGGAATAGAACATGCCTGTATTCAATTTTATAGTTGGTCACATTCCGAATGGAATGGAACAGACTTCATTTCGTCTTCCATTAGGTTGCCACAATTAAAAGCGAGAGAGACGACAAGGAACTAGTTCAACATGCTTTGACGCATAAAGTCTGAGCGGAACGAAATGGAATGAAACACAGCTAAGTTCACTTCCACATGTTTTAATTAGCTGAAATAAACTACAACCGAATTCGAATTGACTAAAACAGGCTAATGAAACAATATGGAATGGAACACTCGTCGCCCTCATCTCAGCTAGGCACTACTAAAAACACAATCAGTTGCTACAACTCCAGAGTGTTGCATTCGATGTTCCGCTCCTCACACACACACAATACTTTTTTTTTTTTTGGTGCTGCATAAAATATTTATTTATTATGTGTATTTTTTTTATTGGGTGCATTTAGTCGTAAAATTTGCAATAACAATAACAAAAAAATATATATATATACAAATACAAAGTAGAGTTTTTTGCCCGATGTAATCGTACTTCTAAATAGATCATCAACGCACATGCTTAATGTTAGGGGACACTTATTTATTTATTTAACTTATCTTAATCTGTATAAGAATCTTATCTATATCTCACTCTATGCTAAACCATTGAGAGAATTGCGTAAAATTTGTGGAAATAAAACTCAAACAATATATTTCAAATTTCAGTCAATTTGGCAAATTTTATGCGAACACAAAACAAAAATTTTAGTTGAAATTTAACGAAAACTTTTATTTTCATATACATCTAAATTCACATAGAGCAGTTGTACATACATATATGTATCTCTATTTAGATTTGGTCTACTTTTTTGGCATATTCATCATTTATCTGATTCCAAATTTGCGTATAGCTGATCTATGTGAATTTGGGCTTATGTATTTATTACCTATTTAAACCGCTAGAAAATTATTATTAGAGAAATGGAATAAAGAAAATAAAACAAAAAACAAAAAAAAATAAATTAAATATATATATAATACAAAAACAACAACAAAGTAAAATCGGTTGTCAAGGCCAAATAATTTATACAATCTTTATAAAACTAAATTTTTTTATTAACGCTCGTAAAGCTGAATAAAAGAACAGAGAAAACTCGGAAAATTGTAATGAACTAAAGGCAAAATGATAATAAATTATAGTTAAGATTAAATATACTATAAATATGATAAATCATGGCGTGTTTTTTATTCCTTTTTTTCTTTTTTCAGCTCGTGGTAATATTGTGGATCGTTGATGAGAACACTTATATCGGAATATCCATCAAATCCCTACCCATTTCCCTGTCTTTTTTCTTGTGTATTCATTAAACAAGTTTAAATTATGGGAATATTAGTTCTTCGAGTGGTTCAGGAAATCTTGTAGTCGAGCAGTCTCGACTTGAGCACTTTCACTTGTTTCCATCTGGCATTATTAATCTATATATCTATTCGTCTTTGTTTCTATTTGTCAATACATATATCATATATGTTAAATATGTCTACCTATCAATTTATTTATCTAAATATCTATCAATTTATCTATCTTCCAACATCGATAGAGCTGAAACAGATATGCATACTTACTCTTAAGGCAATTTAGTAATTTTCGCCCCATTCTCCACGCTCAACATGCTCTCCACTTAATGTGAAGTTTATGCAGGTTTCGATTATAACCAGTATAAGCAAGAGGTTTGCTTTGGCACTTACCTGAAATACTAGGAGGAATGCGATTTGTATGTATCAACATTTTTATTGGCCCTTAAAAGTTTCCATTCATTTTGAATATTTTGAAATGTTTTTGAAACTTTCATTTGGGAGCGAGATAAGATCTGGTGAACGACTGAAGCAGAAGTTAGATAATCAGAGAGAGGGGGAGAAAGAAAAAGAGAATGAGAGAGAGAAAGAGGGCGTGGGTATACCAAAATCGATAATGAAGCTGGACAAATAAATTTAATAGAGCAAGTTTAGTTGTATACGCTCTAAAAATATCGTAAAGTGATGATCTCATTTTTATTTGAATACACTACGGCTGATATTATGACCAAAAATCTCTGAAACTGGAGCATATAAAAACAACAAATTAAAGAAATATTCCAAGACTTTGTGTGTGTGTGTGTTTTTTTTTTATAATTGTCGTTTATTGGTCTTGCTCGTATATAGATGCAAAGCTGTATTTGTAATTCGTACATTTCGTAAGTAAGTAAATAGATATGATTTGATATGAAGGTTATGTAAGTGCTCGTACACTCCGGCAATTGTGTTATTCATCTAAGGAATTCGATTAGATTTGTAATATGTATTTGTTTTTATTATTATTTTTTTTTGTTATTGATGATTCACTGAACATTTCTGTTAGCTTAGTTTCCTTCTCTACAATTAAAGTAAAAGTAAAAAAAAAAAAAAAAAAATACTCATCGTAAACAAATTGGGTGTTGGATGCGGGTGACAACTAGATGGTACGATAAATCAATAGATAAATCAATAAATAAAATCAATAAATAAATCAATAAATAAGTATATAAATATAAATATATTTTAAATTAACAAGATGCAATCAAGGTTCGAAGGATCGACGGATCTATGGAGTCAAAAAATCGAATCAAGTTCGGAGCTTAGACTAAGTTTAAAGCACTTAAAATATTTAGTGACTAATTGAAATACACACACACACACACACACACACCCAAGCGCACGCATGCACGCACGTACACACGTGTATGTATATGTATGTGTGTGTGTGTATATAGGTATAAGCATATTGTAAGCATAAATGTTAAGAATAGTCCTAGAGAGAGTATGCTAATGTTAAAGTTAACAGTGAGCTTAACAGCTCCTGTTAACTGCAAACGAAACAAGCTCAGACAGTACAGTAAGAGGAAGAGACAGAGAGTGAGGAAGAGACGGACAGAGAGAAAGAGCGTTGCCAGACTGGGCATAAATATTTGAACTGTGAGCATTGGCTTAGCACCGATTTAAAATAGAACCTAGGCTTAAACTAGAGCATATATTTTAAATTGTGTTAAATCTGATTTTTGTTTTGTTTTTCAATTGACCGACCACCAACAGAGAGAGGGGCAGAAAGAGTAAGCAAGTTGTGGAAAGAGAGAGAGAGAGAGAGAGAGAGAGAGTGATCTGGGCAGAGGCGGGCGTGAGCCCAGTTAACGGGCATTATATAATTATTGTTATTTAACTAACGCTTTAGACAATTAGCTAGTTGCATGGCCTAAACTAGTGCAATCTGAAATGCTTTTGGGGTATTTCGTGGGAGTGTTTGTGTATGGGGCGATATACGAGAGACGCGTTGCGCTCATGATAGCGATCGCTTCTTGGAGAGCGTGCCCGCCAGTGCCTCGGGCGGCGATGGCAGGTGGATGACGGGCAGTGGGCCGGCGGCCAGCTGTGGATTCGTGAAGGCGACGGCGCGCTCCTTGGCCGCGAAGCTGGAGAAGGGTCGCAGACGGACGTACAGCACGGCGGAGATTAGGCACGATGTCACCAGAATGCCCAGCAGCACGATCAGCGTAATGGCAAAGCCCGGCGTAGTCATGCAAATGAGTCCCTCCTCGCGCAGCGGAAAGACCATTGTCTGGGGCAAAGTGGTGCTCCTGTTGTTGCCGGCACCGGCAGCCGCCTGTTCGTCAATGGCAAAGGTCAGATCGCCGGAGGACACCACCTTGATGATGCGATTGAGACCCACTTGCTCCGTGGAATCGGCCACGGCACGAGCACGTCGCTGGACGCGTCGCTCATCCCGTCGCTTGCCGATCGCACTGGCCACATGATACGCATCGCCATGCAGCTGGGGCGGTGGTCCGTACTGGGACTCGGGTCCCACCTGCAGATGGTGAACATCCTGGAGATTGGTCTCGGCACTGCACTGATCCGGGCAATGGTAGCGACAGATCTGTATGGTGCACTGGAAGTGCACCTCCATCGAATCGGGAAACTTGAAGGCCTGGAAGTGAGCGTACGACAGCACCGAGGCGGAGGCACCGAAGTTCTTGATCTTGGTGAAGCGCGACATTAGCTTGGGACGGGTGACACAGCCGCGCTGATCCACCAGCTGGATGGGCGCCCGCTTGCCGTCGTGGGCAACACAGTTGCGCACCAGCATATCGAACTTGGAGTCGTCGTCCTTGATGGCCAGCACCATGGTCATCGTTTGTCCGATCTTCACCAGTCCCGACACCTCGGATGCCCACGGTCCCTTGCCCACCTGGATTTGCATCCAGCAGCCGACATTGTCGCCAGCGAAATCGGCACGCACCACGTCCAGCATGTCCACCGGGAAGGGGCGGAAGGTCACGCTCTTCTCGTACTGATCGTGCCAGGTGCAGCGCAGCTTGCGCGCCTGATCCCACACCTCCTGCACCTGCGGATCGTACTGGATGACAATGATGTTCTCGAAGTAGGTGCCAGCACCGGCGCTGCCGGCGGCATCGTGGCCATAGCCCTGATTGTAGTTGTCCGTGTTGCCGGCGGTGCCGCACTCGTGCAGTCCAATGTCGAAGCTGGCCGAGCTGCGGCCCAGGCCGGAGGGCAGGTGCACGCAGTTGATGTTGCTGTAGTGCCCCTTCGAGAAAACGATGCCATTGAAGGGCTTATCGAATTGGACAAACACCTTCATGCCGTTCTTCTCGCACTTCACGTCCAGCGAGACGATCTTGGGCATGTCCTGGACGGGCGAGGCCCAGATCTCATTGTTGCTGGAGGCGCCCACACTTAGATCGGCCAGCGATGGCACCTGCTGCACCTGCACCTGTTGCACCTGCTGCTGCTGTGGTGGGGGCAGGGCCAGTGGTCGTTGCGGTGCCGGCGGCGGTGGTCCCTTGTAGAACTGGGCGCCGGGCGGCGGTGGCGGTCCGAAGGGCTGGCCAAAGCTCATCGGGATGTTCTGATGATTGTTGCCTATGGGACGAAAGGGGATTTACGCTAGAGCCAAAGCGGATGTGGACAACAACTTACTGCGGGCCGGGCCCAGGCCGAGGCTCAGGCTGAGTCCAGGTGGCGCCTGTGGCAGACCATTGTGGGGGTAATGCACCTGCACCTTGGGCATGGAAACGGATTGCTGTTGTTGGAGTTGTTGCTGCTGCTGCTGTTGTTGCTGTTGCTGCTGGTGTTGCTGCTGCTGTTGCTGTTGTTGGTGTTGCTGCTGCTGCTGCTGTTGTTGCTGTTGTTGCTGCTGCTGCTGCTGCTGCTGCAATTCCTGTTCCGATTCGAGCGCCATTTGGTCCACCTCATTGTCTTGCTCGTTCAGGCCAAGGGAGAGCTCATCGTTGCCGCCGCCGCCAGCGATCGCCTTCACCACCTCGACCTCATCCGCGCGTATCAAGGCGAGCTGTGCAAAACAAACAAGAAAATGGGTCACAAGAGCACAAGAAGAAGAACAGCAGTAGTATTAGTAGCAGTAGCAGAAGAAGAAGCAACAATGTTGCTTGCTTGCTTTAATGAGCTGCCACACAAACACACACACACACAGACACACACAGAGACACACAGAGACACGGAGACAGATAGACACAGTCTCGGCAAGAATTTCAACTAAGTACAATGGGAGCAGAGTCACATGTCGCATGCCAATTGCCAATTGGCAACTGTTGTTGGCGAATGGCGGATGCGACTAGCGATTCAATTGCATAAGGAAAGCCAACAACAACAGCAACAGCAACAGCAACAGCAACAGCAACAGCAACAGCAATGGCAAGCAACAAAAGAAAACTGCGCCAAGTGTAACAAATTTCACTTTTTTTGCTGTCGTTGCTGTTGTTGTGATTGTTGTTGTTCTTTCTTCTTATTAGCCATCTCCAGCGACCCAATTGGCCCGGCAAATCCGTCTTGGCCAAAAACGATGTCAAGGCTAGAAAACGGGAACCGGATGAGCAGAGCTCGCAATTTTCAAATACCTTAGCACAGTGCACAGCACAGCACAGCACAGCACAGCACGTAAGGCATCTGGGTTTCGCCGACTCGGTTCGAGTGCCGTTAATTACTCAGCGCGGATCAGTCAGAGATTCTGCTGGGGAATCCATTCAATGGCGAGGCCAACTATCAGCCAACTCTTGTAGCACTATATAGGGCATTATTGTAACGATATCATTTAGATTTACACTAATGATGGCCCCAGACTGAGGGTGAGGCCGGGAAGTCTATTGAGATCCATGTCGATTCGAGTTTAAGCAACTGAACTTGGGGATTATGTGAAGTCTTAGATAAGATGATAAGAGGCATCTGAGTTTGCTTAAGCTGGTCTTAAGATGTTTAAGCAAATTTTGATTAGGAAATTTCATAGGAATTTATTTTCTATTAAGATTATATGAATTATGACTGGCTTTGGTTAGATTATTTTAGACTTGTCTCCAATTTCGAAAGCTTTTTAAGCCATGAATATAAACATATATATAATGAATATCTTAAGATTCGAAAACTAAAACTAAATTTCTCGTACATGCAGAACATTTTTTTTAATTAATAAAATTTAAAAATAAATTAAATAAAAAGTGGGTTAACATTTCTTTTAGATTTTTTTTTGTTTTTTTTTTTTTTTTTTTTTTTTTTTTTTTTTTTTTTTTTGACGTATTAAAATGATTTTTAAAACTTTTGTATTGGTTTCAAATTTTTAGAATTTTCAAAATTTAATTTCTTTTTAAACATACACAAAAAAATCTAAATAATTGCTATTAAGTGAAGCTGAATAATTTTTAGAAAATGTTCTTAATTTTGTTTAATCTAAATTTAAATTCTTTAAAAAACTCAATTGACATAATTTTTATTTTTAAAATTAAATTTATGTTTTTCAAATTCAGATTTAAAGTTTGTATGCAATTCATCAAATATAATAAACAATTTTTCTTTAGTTGTCCATTTATTTGGAATTTTCAAAATTTAAATAAAAATTTTCCTTTCTAATAACAAAAAGTATAATAAAATATTCTTAAGATATTTTCACATAAATTAGTTAACTAAAAAAAAATTATTGAATCAAAAATGTATAAAAAATGCAGTTTTCAGATTTTCTTCAAAATTTCGCCAAGTTTTTTCCAGAATTTTCCAAATTGAAGCTTAAATTTTGTATATTATTTTTCCTCCTATCAGCTAGTCAAGTGAATTAATGCAGAGACATAGAGAGAAAGAGCGAGAGAGAGCAAGAGAGGGATAGAGATAGATAGACAGGTGGCAGACGAAACAGTCTATGTGGCCAGCTGCCAGCCCAGACCCAAGCATTTTCTTTGGTCCAAACTGTGCCGCGGGCCCAAAACAACTTTCACCCGGCTGCAGCCGCAGCAGCAATCGCAGTCGCAGCCGCAGAGGCAGAGGCAGAGGAAGAGGCAGCGGCAGCCGCAGCGAACAGCTTCCAATGGGGATGTCACATAATCAGCGCGACGTGGCATCCTGTGCCAATCCTGTTTAAGGTAGAAAGTGATGATGCCCATGCGGCAGACGACACACACACATACACAATCACACACACACACACACACTCATACACTGAGATAAATTGGCAAACGAGTTCCCAAAACAAATTCTAAAAATATCAAAAAACCAAAGAAAAAAATGAAGATTTTTGCATGCCAAGTCCGCGGCTTGGACGTGATTTGGAGCACTCCATGGGCGATGGCTATGAATAACAAAGAGGAAGACCAGTGCTGGGTGTAACAGGGGGGGCGTCAGAGAGGAGGGGAGGGACTAACATTTCGCTTTTACAGATTTTGAGATGCGCGTGAGCCGGTTCCGCAATGCGCTAGAACGATGCGCAGAGGCAGCGACGGAGGCAGAGGCAGCGACAGCGGCAGAGGCCGGCAGGCGGGGTTGCCTGTGAAAAGGGGCGAGGGGTAGCTGCTAGCGCCTGCGTTAATAGAAATGTGTGCCAAGTTTTCCATTTTGGCGACGGGCAATGCGCAAAATGCCCAACGACAATAACAACAACAACAACAACAACAACAAAGTCGTGAGCAGCTGCTGCTGCTGCTGCTGCTGCTGCTAATGCGACAGCTAATGATGCGGCAGCCGGAGCTGAAGACGGAACCAAAGCCAGAGCCAGTGCCAATGCCGGCTGTTGTTGTTAATCTTGACCTCGACCAATGCTGAAATGTCGAGTTTTGCTGTCTGGCTCCGGGTTCGAATCGCAGTCTGGCAGAGCGAGAGAAAGTAAATGTGAAAAAGTTGCAGCTAGCAGCCGCAGCAGCCGCAGCAGCTTCTCTCTGTCCAGAGCATGCGAAAATCTTTTGTCTTCTTTTTTCTTCCTACCATTTTTTTTTATTTTTTGGCAGCAGACAAAAACCTGGACAAGATCTAGCCGATGGTTCAAAGTTGAACGCAACGAGGCTGGGAAAAAAAATGAAATTTTTGGAAGAAGAAAACAAAAATCGAAGCGAAAAGGAAGAGTTTTCCTTTGTTGTTGTTGCTGTTGTGGCAGCAGTCGTGCCAAAGGAAAGGGAAATCAGCTTCGAGTCCATGATTCAATTGTGTCATAGGCAGCGCGGAATGAGCGGAATGAGGCACAGGGAATGTTGCATGGGAGTTGAGGTGTGGGGAAAACGAAATGGGGGAATGAGGAACGGGGAATGAGGAATGGTCAATGGTCAACGCGATATGGGAGAACGGAATATGGGAAACGAGCAATGCGAGAAGGGTGGGCGAAGGGAAAGTGGGAGAACGGAGACTGTGTGCGCAAGGAATAAGGAATGAAGTATAGAGAACGAGAAACGGGAAACGGGAAATGAAGCAAGACGATGGTCGAACTAGGAGCACGAAATGAAGAATGAGAAACGAGAAATTGAGAACTACGAATTAAGAATGAGAATCTACCATTGTGAACTAAGAATGAGGAATGTGGAAAATTGTGAGTAACGAGAAATAAACGCCGAGAAGGGAATGAGGAGAAATGAGGTGCTGGAAGTGGGCAACATAAACTGAAGAATGACGAACGATTAGGAATTATGAATCAGAAAGGAAACCAAGGAACGAGGAACTATTAGGGCAAAAAAATGAAATATTAAAAATAAGGGGCGACGAACTGGCAATTAGAAATCAGGAATGTGAAAGAGAGAGCGAAGGTAAGATATTGGGGAATCAGACTCAAAGCAATGAGGAACTAGAAAAAGTGCGATAGATGAAGTTAATAAGAAGTAGACAATGAGAAGTGAGGTAGTAAATGGTGAGCTAAACAAGAGAGATGAGGAATGTAAAACTAATTATAGATAGACATATCGTACAATCCTATGCATTATCTACAGTTCCATTTTATATCATGGAGAGCTTATCATCTTGAGCTTCATTTTCATAGCAAGATAAGTCGGATTATGTATATACATATATGTATGTATGTATATAGACATATATGGAAGTATATATAAATTTTTTTTACTTATACAACATATAATAATAAAATATTTTTATAAATAAATTTAAAATCATTTTTATATTTCAAATGGTTATCGAAATGGTTCTAAAATGCAGCTGATATAGCTCCTAGAAGCTAGCAAGATCTATAGTAATTATAGTTGAAATCTCTTGAAGATAAAGTTTTAGACATTGTCATTATCCATTGAAATTGCAAAAGTAGAATTAATACTAATCATATCTAATATTTATCTATATGTTTTCTCTGAGATGTGGAGAGAGCTTGAAGGCAAAGTTAAGTAAAACTTAATATATAACATGATATACACATATGGATATATTACATATATAATAATAATAATTGATCAACATCTATGTTTCGTAAGCTCATAATGCTGTCTATATCTGGCTACTACGTATATCTATATATCGATCAATCAGCTCGATTGTCTGTTTGTACATAAAACTTGTAGTGGCATTTGGCATTTTATCTAAATCCAAATCGGATTACTAGATTATAGATAAGTGGAAAGCACAAGATACCTCTGCTGCTCCAGCCATGGCTATCTTTTGATCTTTGCAGCTACTTTAGAGCGTGTTAAGTTGCAAATCTCTTTCACTTTACACACAGATGCGCTGATCGATAATTATCGAAATTGCAAATTGTTGTTGTTATTTGGCTTTAATAGATTTAAATGATGTGTGTGTGTGTGTGTGTTTAGCAGTTGAAAAGAAGCTTATGTTGTTTGTTATTGTTGTTATTGCTATTGTTGTTATTGTTGTTGTTGTTGTTGCTCACCTGCAGTGAAAGGAAGATGATAAGCGGCAGCCAAATCTTTTTGATCCCCAGACGTTGTCGACAGCTATGGCAGCGCATTTGTTGTTGTTGTTGCTTTAGTTGTTGCTGTTGTTGTTGCATTAAGTTATTTGGCTGTTGCTGCTGCTGCTGCTGCTGTAGCTGTGAGTGTTGCTGTTGTCGCTGCATGTTGTTGCTAGCTGGCACGTTGTTTATTATTGTTGTTGTTTGTTTGCTGTTTGTTGTTGTTGCTGTTGCTGTTGCTGTTGTCGTTGTTTGTTGTTAATGTGCATAAATTGCAATTAATACGTTATTTTTGCTGTCATGTGCGCGCTTTTGGCTGTTGTCGCTGTCGCTGCCTGCAATATATTGTTGTTGGAAAGCAAATGAAATGAAATGTGACAAGCAGTTAGAAATATAGAAGCAACAGCAACAACAACAGCAACAGCAACAGCAGCAGCAGCAGACACAGCGGCAACAGTTGTTGAAACACTAGAAAGTGTTTACTTGATTGCTTTTCACATGTGGCTGTTGTGTATGTTGCTGCTGTCGGTGTGTTTGTGTGTTGCTGTTGTTGTTGCTGTTGTTGTTGCTGTTGCTGTTGCTAGCATCATTATTTGATTATTGGCATTTTCGCTTTCAGCTGAGGCTTTGTCTGTTAATTATCAATTTATTGCTATTAATTTCGCGGCTGGAAATGCCGCCGCTTGACTGATTGACTGATTGACTGTTTGATTGACTGATTCGTTTGATTGATTTGACATTTATTCATTGATTCACATCGATTTCTCCTCCGACTACACCACGCCCTCCCCCCACCCATACACCTGTTTGACTCTCACTTGCAACAGGTACTTAGTGACCAACTGCCCAACTGCCCAGCTGCCCAGCTGCCACGCCCTTCCAATTGAAAGCCCAAAGCGGTGCATTGGGCAAACGAATTGAAAAACAAAAAGACAACAGCCAAAATACATTAAACAGCGACAAGTGACAGGCTGCAAGCTGAGAAAAAAGAAGAAGCAGCAGCAGCAGCGGCTCTCTTTTTTTTTTTTTTTTGTCTTTCTTTTTAATGACAACTTATTCACCTGGTCAGGTGGCTTGCTGGAGGTGAAATGTGTTAATAATGTGTTCCATCAGCCAAGTGGGTCAACGTCAACAGGCCCAAGACAAATACGAGTCGAGCAATTAGAAAACTCAAGACTGACAAACTGCAAAACTCGAAACTGAAGAGTCTAGAGTGAAGACTGCAGAAGACTGAAGACTGAAGTCTGAAGACGGGAGACTGAAGACGGGAGACTGCAGACTTCAGTCTTCAGACAGGCTACTTTCAGTAGACCAGAAATAAGTGGCAGGCAGTCCAAGTGAAAGAGAAATAGGGAGGGGGCAGAGAGGGGGCGAGAGAGGCAGAGAGCGAGAGAGAGAGAGAGTGAGGCTAGGGCCATAAAGATAAACATAACCCCATATAGAATCTAATGAATCAGTCGAACAGATCTTTTTTTGGATAAAGCAGCAAGTACTCTGATCCTATATCATCCTCACATCATATATCTGTCATGTGTATCATCTATACATACATCATTCAAATGTTTCACTAACATTGAAACTCTCATCAATTTCAAAATTTGATATTTTTATAGTTTTATCTCTGGTAATATATATTATTATTATCTTTTATCTATATACTTATAGTGGCTCAAAATAATTCAGGAAAAGGTGAATTTTATATGTATGTATTTAAGCAATATATTTTAGATGTTAGCATATCATGGCCATAAGATCTGAAGTGAACTGTTGTCAAAGTCTTTGAGTACAATTTAGGAGAAAAATATATTTGTATATAAGATTCCAAAATATATGGTAGTATATGAATACATATAGAACACATCTGCTTCATTCTAGTATTATCTTTCAAACAATTTATGAATTAAGATCAAACTGTTCTGTAAAATTAAATATTCTTAGAAACAATTTGTTATGTAGGACTATCTTGTATCTGAACTAACTGAATATTATTCTTTATAAATACGGAATTTATGAAAACTAATAAATTCTTAAGTCCTATAGCTCATATATTTCTTTACAAATATATACGAGTGTGAAGAAATCAAATAGGTAAACGATATGAGATTCTTATATGTATGTATATATATGTTTATAGGAAAAATACGAAAAAAGAAGTAAAAGCGGATGTGAATTTTCGTTTTTATAAAATTGCATAAATATATATCCATATCGCATTCTAGATAAGATCCCATATATTATACTGTTCAATTGAAAGAATTCGACAATATTTCTACATTGATTTTGAGACATTTTGATCTTGATACGTGATAAACCATTCTAGTATTTAAACGCAACTATAAATATATATACTCTTATGCATATATGAGATTAGTTAGATCACATATAATCAAATGATTGCTTATGCAGGACATCAATAAGGAAAATATACTACTATAGTAATATTTACTTAATTGTCCTGTAGTCTCATAAATCCTTTATTCCAATATTTTTATTCTCATATAAATAGATAAAATGTATGTAAATATCTTGCTATATTTAGTCAATCATGATCTAATATATAATTTTTTCACTAGAACACTTTGTCTTACATTGATTGATGATTGATAAAATGATTGTTAGATTGATTGCTAAATTCACTGATAGACTGATTAATTGAATGATTGATTGATGTACAAAGGTATCAAGGCCTTATTCCTAACCAGTACTAGCTGCACGCTTAGCATTAAAATTGAGTTGGGCCTCAGTTGATCAATCAAGGTCAATCCTTGGAAACTTCAATTCACAATTGATGGATTAAGCCATCAAAATTTTAGAGTTTAATTTAAATTAAGTTTGTACACAGTTTAAGAGACATTCAAATTGACGAGCTATGACAAAATTGATGCTAAGTGAGTTCATCAATCAAATTGATTGAGGCTACAAATTTCTGACTGAAGCCCAGCTGTATAGCAACTTCTGTTTGTGTATTTGTGTATGTATAGGGGTACGTGTGTGTTTATGTATGTGTGTGTGTGTGTGTGTGTGTGTGCGTTTGCACAACACTTACCTACACCTTGGACCAATTCCAAGAGCTGAGCAATTCCAATTTTGATGCAATGCCGAACAACAGGATGTGCTCGATGCGACTTTCGAAAGCAGTTGCTGTTGTGCGTTGCTATTGTTGCAGTTGCTGCTGCTGCTGTTGTTGTTGTTGTTGTTGTTGCTGCTGCTGCTGCTGGCAGTTGCAGTTGCACTTATTGTTGTTGTCAATGCCGCAAATTGCCTCAAATTGAAGCTCTTATTGTTTGCTGTTGTTGCTGTTGCTGTTGCAGTTCGACTAGCACGCGGACAATCAACAACTGTTGCAGGCGCGCGAACACACAATACAAAAAAAAAAGTCTAACAAAAAGAGTCAACAGAAAAAAAAAATGAAATTATTTAATAACAAAAAAAAAAAAACAAGGATACGCGCGCTTTGGCACACACACGCACACACACATACACAGAGGAGCACAGGAGTGTTGTTGCTGCTGCTTCTTCTTGTTTGTTAAAAAAAAAAATGTAAATGTTGCACTTGGCCAAAACAAATACAAATTTATTGTTGGCTTTCGTTTTGTTTTTCGTATTTTTTGTAGGTTTTCAATTACAATTTGTGTTTATTTTTTTTTTTTTTTTTTTTTTTTTTTTTTTTTTGTTCTTTCTGTTTAGTGTATATTGGTTGTGTCTGCTGCTAAAGCTGCTGCAGCGGTTGGCGGCAAGCGTTGTGGTTGAAAACGCGTCTGGTTCGCGCCGTGGTTAAGCGCCGAATGCTGCATCCACCTGCTTTCTCGCAGCGAAACACTTCGCATGCGCAACGGCGCCGACAACCACGAGCCAAGCAGCGCAGCGAGCAGCGAGCCGTTGCTGTTGTTGTTGTCGTTGTCGTTGTCGTTGCTGCTGCTGCCGTTGTAGGTATTGCTGTAGGTATTGATGTTGCTGTTGCTGCTATTGTTGTTGCTGCTGCTGCTGCTGCTGTTGCTGTTGCTGCTGCCGTTGTTGATGGCGAAATTTCTTCTTTTCATTGATAGACAGCAGCAAAAAGTAATATACTGAGACACGAATACAAATACGGTGCTGCGGTATCGGTATCGGTATCGCTATCGGTATCGACTTAGCCGGCTGCTGCGGCAATTGTTGCTGCTGCTGCTGCTGCTGTTGCTGCTGCTGTTGCTCGTGGCATGCGTTTGTTGTCAGCGCTGATCGGTTTCCCCATTCGTCTGTTTGTTTATACCGGGCAGACGGGGCAACTTTCAGTTGCAGACGCATCGCATTGGACAAGTCCTAAAAAACTGTTTGCACTTTCTATGCACCGCACCAACAGCCGCACCACCAACACCACACACAATTGCCATTGCAGTTGCAGTTGCAGTTGCCGTTGCAGTTGCAATTGCAGATGCAGATGCTCTTTTTCCTTGGCTTGTGTTCAATTCGTGGCTTGTGGGCGCACCAAATGCCCTTCTGGGTGGCTATTGGTCAGTTGTTGTTGTTGTTGTTGTTGTTTTTCTTTATCCATTGCTCCGATTGCTACTACTGTTGCTGCTGCTTGGGCGGCACCGCTGACTGCCCTAATAACAGCAACATTATCTGCTGCTGCCGGTTTGCTGTTGGTTTTTGTGTGTGCTATGCTGCTGAAATGCTGAAATGCTTAATCGATTGTTCCACTTTTCCGTGAAATATTTGCGCATTTGATTTACTTTAGCTCTGTGCACTTCACCAGCCTCAATTGCCGTCGTCGAGTCTTCACTGTACTTGCTCCGGTTGCGTATGAATTGATGTGTCGCACAGTGGTCCCACATGAAGTGAGCGGCACTGGAAACTGATATGAAATAATTGATTGATTGATATGCTTGATTGATCGTGCCTGCTAAGTAACTAACTGATGGATATTTACTATTTATGATTGATCTTGATTGATTGCTTAAAATGGACTATTTGATAGACTCCAACTATGATGGGTTGGTTGATAAACCAAATGACTGAGTGAGGAAATCAGAGATTGATTGTCCGATTGACTTACGTAACTGATATGCCTATTGATTGACCGATTGACTTTAACTGATTGCCTTACTAATCAATTGTCAAAATCATGCGACTGACCGACAAATTGAGTGATTGATTGGTTAGTTGATTGACCACTTGATTGATGGACTTATTGAATGACGCAATAAATGTGTCAATCATTTGATTTCATAATAAAATAACAATTTTATTGTTGATTGTTTGACTGCTTGATTGACAGAATAGCTTACAGAGCTATATACTGATTATGTGACTGACGGACGGACAAATTGACTGACTGATTGAGTGGGTTATCGATTGACTGATTGATTGACAGCTTGACTGTTAGACTAATTGAGTGACGAAATGATTTGATTGACTGACTGGTAACTGACAAGCTGATTGAATAGTCGAATGATTGACTGAGTGATCGACCGTCTGAGTGGTAGGCTAATTTAATGAATACATGACTGATAAATAGTCTCAATTGTTTGCCAGAATAATTATTCATTGATTGATCAACACATAATTATTAATCAAGCCCTTTTACATCATATTTATATTTTTAGCTAGATACAAATTTGTGACACTGTAAATGACAGTAAATTAAAGTCAAGTCTGAAACAAAAATGATGAAAATTATGATAAAGTGTATGAGTTTTGTAATAGATCGGTTTTTGAGCAAATTATACATTGACTTACTTATTGTAATTCATAAACCTTTAGCATAGATAGTAATATGGCCAAAGCTAGTCGCAGCTACAAACCCGGACCCGCATCAATTGAATAGTTGCGGAGCTTAGCTACTGAGGATGACCAGATTCATTATGCTGATGTGTGTGTGTGTGTGTGTGTGTGTGTGTGTGTGTGTGTGAGTGTGCGTGTGACATGTGTGTGTTTATGTGTCTGCGTGTGCGCTGCCTGAATCAGTGTTCAGCAGCGATTTCATCGCCATTTCAAGCCAAGCTGGCAGCTTCTTCTTCGCCTCCTGCTCCACAGCTGCAGCAGCTCCTCGCCGTTCGATTCCTGTTTGCTAAATATGACCAAAAAATACTTGTCTCGAAATTGGAGTAATTTCATCGCAACCTGCTGGCCAACTGGCCAACTGGGGAGGAGGGACAGACAGACAGGCGGACAGACAGACAGACAGGCGGACAGATAGCCGGACAGACAGTGGTAGAGTTCGGTTCCGCCTGGAATTGGCAATTGGAGCCAGTCGCCACTCGCCGCTGCTGCTGCTGGGGCATTGGCGACGTCTTCTTCGTCTATTGAGGCACATTAAGTAACACGCGGACGCGTCTGCCGCCTGGCTTGGAGTCGCGCCACAAAGTCTGCCAAATGTTGGACGCTCAATTATTTTGCTAGTTTTGCATGTCCGAGAGAGCCAACAGCCAACAGCCAACAGCCAAAAGCTAAAGCAGAAGCAGAAGTAGAAGCAAGCGTGCTCTCGCTCGTCTCATCATCAAAGAGGCAACAGCCGCTGCAGTTGAGCAGCAGAGCGCCAAAGGGCCTCAGGGTCTCGGTTCAGCTTCGTTGCTGGGCGCACGCCGTACGCATCTTAACTAAATGCCCTCTCTACACCCCCCCTATTTCTATCTCTTTCTCTCTGCCCCCCTTGATGCGCCACTCGGCTCAGATGTCTTATTAAAAGTATCTTGTTACTTTCACCAGCCGCCGACTTGAATTGCGCTTCAATTTCACACACACTCAGTTGGCGAGAAAGAGAGGGCGAGAAAGAGAGGGCGAGCTCTCGGAGCTGTTGTCGGCCAGTTGACACTGACCAAATTTGGTGGCATGCCACATGCCGTATGCCGTATGCCGTATGTCGTATGCCGTATGCCGTATGCCGTATGCCGTATGCCGTATGCCGTATGCCGTATGCCGTATGCCGTATGCCGTATGCCGTATGCCGTATGCCGTATGCCGTATGCCGTATGCCGTATGCCGTATGCCGTATGCCGTATGCCGTATGCCGTATGCCGTATGCCGTATGCCGTATGCCGTATGCCGTATGCCGTATGCCGTATGCCGTATGCCGTATGCCGTATGCCGTATGCCGTATGCCGTATGCCGTATGCCGTATGCCGTATGCCGTATGCCGTATGCCATATGCCGTATGCCGTATGCTGTATGCTGTATGCCGTATGCCGTATGCCGTATGCCGTATACTTTTATCGATATCGGCATTGATAACGATAGCATCTGCTATCCCAGTAGTGTCTCTAGATATAAACAAAGAATAAACGGAATGGATGACAGATGGATGAACGGGTTGACAGACGGATGGACAGGCAGTCGGAATAACAGTTGAAACTAAAGTGACAGACACTGAAACAGACATTCTTACAGATAGTGGGGATAGATAGTAGTAGATAAATAGGCATATGGACCGGCAGTTGAACTGAAAGACAGACACTCGGACAGAAAAGCAATTAGGCAGACGGACAGATAAGCAGAAATATATTCCTCGAGCGGATTGAGTGTTAATTCAAATCCATATAAATATATACACCTTATAGCATCAGCCACGCCTCCTTCTACCTGTTACATAAATTCAAACATAGCCGTCATATCCCAAAACCTAGTGTATCTAAAAACGAAAACTCTGTTGGATTACAATGATAAACGTGATGTTCATATTTTGTATTTTAGTTTTTCGTAGCTTTATGCAGTTGGTCAGGGAGTCGGTCCGGGTGGGAGCATTTGCATAGCTCACACAGTTAGAGATAATTTTCGCATGGGGCCTCCCCCTCTGCGCCCACCGATTGCTGCTGCTGTTGTGGCCCTGTGGTAAAGCCGATGAAGCGATGAGCGCCCAGTTAAATCCTCTTTGCCACGCCAGGTTTCTAGCCAGCTATTTGGGTCGCTCTCACAATTTATTAGTTTAGTTTTCATTGCATTGACACTTCATCATCGAGTGGCTGTCGTTTGTCATCTGCCGCAAAACAGTTGCATGTTGTTGTTGTTGCTGTTGTTGTTTGTTATCGTTGTTGTTGTTGTTGTTGTTGCTGCTGCTGCTGCAGCTGTTTGTTGTTGTTGGTAGTTGCAAATAACCTTTGGGCTGGCTGCAATCGGTCGCATGTGTCCATTATTGCCAGGTTACAAGGTGGCAACTGCAACTGCAACTGCAACTGCAACTGCAGCCAAAGTGAAAACGACACAAAACAAGCAACAACAAATGACAACACACAGCAACAACAACAACAACAACAACAACAACAACGACAACGACAAAAAGCCAAGAAACAGTAGCAACGGCTGCCATTAAGCAATGAGAAGACACTTATATTTTTTAACCATTGCAGCTCGGGCGGAAGGTTAGCGAGGTAGTTGGGAGTCTAAGTTGGACTCAGAGTGGGAGACGGAGACGGATTCGGAGTCGGAGTCGGAGACGGAGACGGAGATTGGCCCTTTTGGTGCAGTTGGCAGTGCGCAGTGCGACGGAAATGCAGTCAAAGAATTAGGTTAAAGCTGTTGTTGCCACCATTGTAAATACCCTGTAATTGGTCACGTGTCTGGGAAGACGAGCATGCCAGACTGTTTGGAGCAAATAAAGACGTGCCCAAGGGGAAATAAATACATATTTCTTATCTTATTAGACTTGCTTTATCATATATCCCTATCATCCGCTGACATTCAAGAAAATTCAGAGTGATATGTGCCTCTATTAAACTAATTCGAGTGATATAAATACATTACATTAATGCCAATGGTAATGGTAATACTTATACTAATACTAATACTATGGACAATATTAATGCTAATGATAATGATAATGCAACTAGTAATGCTAATGCTCATGCTTATACTAAGTCTAATGCTAATAATAATAATGAATATGCTAATGCTAATGCTAATGCTAATGCTAATGCTAATACTAATGCTAATACTAGTGCTTATGCTACTAGTAGTGTTAATCCTAATGCTAATGATAATAATCATAATTACTGTGCTAATGCTAATGACAATACTATATACACCTTATTGCCAATGCTAGTGCTAATGCTAATAATTATACTAATACTAATGCTAATGTTAATTCTATTACTAATGATTGCTAATAATTACTGTGCTAATGCTAGTGCCAATGCTATTGCTAATGCTAATGCTAATACTACTAGTGATGCTAATGCTAATACGTATACTAATGCTCATGCTAATGCTAACACTAATACTAATGAAATTAATAATAATAATTACGATTATAATACTAAACGAATGATAATCCAAATAGCTATGACAATGATAATGAGAATGCTAAATCTAAAGCTAATGCTTATGACAATGACAATGACTTTGATAATCCATGATCCATTATATCATGATGATTATAGCATATAGAATAATATAATGTTGTTAAACTTGTTCAGTTGTCCTTAGCTCAGTTGTATTTGTGTATGTCTTATCAATTTTACAGGGTATCTGTGCGAGTGCCCACTGTTTGAGAGCAGTATTCTGACAGCTTGCTGTTCGCTGGTGTTTTAGTTGCTGTTGATATTCGCCCGCTTCGTTTCGTTTCGTTTCGCTTTTAAGTGTCGCCGGCATGCGTGGTAAAAGCTGAAGCTGCAACTGAAGCTGCAACTCATGCAACTCATCCCCAGCCGCAGCTAAGGCGGCTTAGAAAGCGGCTGCACTGCTCCAACTCCAGCTACTGCGCCAATTGCTGCTCCCTTTTGTCAGCACCATCCTTAGAATGGCCCTCGACAAGAGTCGACGGCATATGAGGCATGCAGCATGTGGCACTTGCTGTGCGATCAATTTCACTTTCTCAGCGACGGCGACGGCAACGGCAACGGCAACGGCAACGGCAAGAGCCAAAAAACCAGGTCCAAACATTGAAAGTCAATTAGCTGCTGTCCAAAAAGATTCTTCTGTTGCTCCACTCTCTAGCGAACGCCCAAAGAGAGAAAGAGATAGAGCGAGAGGTAGGGAGGCAGTGACGCAGGGGACTGAGCTTAGGGAGTGGGCAGTGGTCCACTCATCAATTATGGCTTTTGTTATTGTTGTCATGCCTCAGTTTTGAAACGTTTTTTGTACATTTTTTTTCGTCTCTTTTTTTTTTTTTTTTTTTTTTTTTGGCAAACTTGGCGTGCGAACACAGGCACTCACCTACTCAGGCACACAGACAGACACACACACACACACACACACAGACACAGACAGACACACACTCGTACAGGTACTCATGCGAATACTCCAACTGATACTCACTCGTCTTTGAGTTGACCGTTGAGAGGGCAGCGAGGGAGGCCTCGAGGCGCCACACTCTGCGGTATGTACCTACATGTGTAGTACTTCTGCTTCTTCTTCAGCCTGCTCTTCCTCTTCTGATCAGCTCTTTTCTCCTAATGTGTTTATTTTTATGGCTCTGCCGATCGTAGATGAAAGTTAGCAAACAAATATTCGACAGCTTGGTGGCCCAGAACATATCCTACAGCTAAAACATATTCAGATTTATTTGTTTAATTTGAAATAAAGTTAGAAAAAGAAAAAAGTGAAAGTTAAAAAAACAAAATATACATATATAAATAAAAAATTAATCAACATTTTCGAAGTCAGTATATAAAGTAGAAAGAAATCGAATTATGATCTTACAGAAATTGCATATGAATGGGAAAATATATAACTGTTGTCCAGATCAAAAGGCATTAGTCCTTATTAAAGTATTTCTACTATATGCATAAACATGGGATTTCGGAGTCAATCTAATTTCCATAAATTCCATTTATAACATCATTCAATGGCATTTGGAAAATCTTCACTTTTAGAAAATCAACAACATTTGTCCTAGTTGCAGTCCGTCATTGGAATTTATATACAATATATGACAATTTCGGAGCTGACCCGAATTTAATTCCCTTGCTGTGCTTTAACTATGTATTCGGAGTTGATCGGGACTTGCTTAATAATTTTCTTGACCTAATTGAATAACTATACTGAAAGACTGATACAAGTCCTACACTGCTTAAAGATGGAACAACCTTAATTTACCTCAATTTTGTCCATAAATAGATTCGGAGTCTATCCGAACATCCGTAACATTTACTTTCTTTAAGTTTTTTAATAGCATAAGACTAATGTGAAAAGGTTAGGCATTTGCTAACTCGCTGACCAGACTGTCATCAATCAATCAATAAAAATTCGGAGTTCGAAGTTAGCCCATTAAAGATTTTACAATAATAATTTGGCAGCATGGCTTCATATAAATGAAAAATAATAGCAAATAATTCTTCTGCCTGGGACAGAAACTGTCAGACACAACGATATACCCCATGTGGGTTGAATGGGCGCGGGGTATAAGAAGTATGAAAGAAAATACACAAGTAACACACGCACTTTCCAAACGAAAACAAAATCGTAGATCAGCAAATAGCATCACGAAGTGAGGCGTTCGAAATGCTGCGCTAGACCGGGACCCATCCCAGCCCATCTAAAACGATATGCGATGACAGAGGGAGACGCCAGATGGTGATGGGAGAGGCAGGGGGAGAGAGAGAGAGAGAGAGAGAGAGCGACGTTGATTGTAAAGTATGCAAAGTGTTTGGGCAACGCATGCGCAAACAAATGAATGAAATGAAATGAAATCGACTCGTGTGCCGCTAGTTGTTTGTGGCAAGATGGATGGTGCAGCCGCAAGGGCACGCACGAGCAGCTGCCCGCGCATAACTTAAGCTTGCCACAGAGAGCGCTGCAGCCACAGCCAGAGCCACATTGCATGCGTCGAGCATGCCGGCAGCCATAACTCTTAGCCAACTAACTTTTGACTACAATGATTGATCAAAAACGAGCTGACACAGTTCCACAGCACTTGACTGCTCAAAAGTATTCGCATACAGATGAGCTGGTGCGCATGGCCGAGCACATGACGATTTCAGCCAGAATCTCATGTGCACGTCAGCTACATTACATACATACATCGTGATGTATGAATATTTATTGAGAGCTCAAAGCTGTTGAAAATGACATCAAAAATTTATGTTTTCTATATAAAAACTTTTTTCACAGACTATTATCAGTGTTTATTTTTTATTGCATACATCAGTCATACATCATGATGTATGCTACGATATGAAACAAATAACATACCAAAAGTCAAGTCGATTCTTCTCTTTTATGTATTTCAGCTTTGTACATCATGCCATACGACTTACAGCATATAAAAGTTAGTCAAGCAATTCTAAAAATGTATTATAGAAAAATTCATCAGTCGTACATCATCATGTAAGCAAGTAAAATCAAGCAAAGAAATATAAGACTCCTATCAGAAATTAAGGACTGTCAAGCTATATGCTTCTCTGAGTTATAATAGTTTTACATCATGATGTATGTCATATAGCTTATGGAAGAAAAACAGAGAATATTTATATCCCATAATGTGGCAACAGCTTGTCAATCAATCAACTATCTAAATAATATATAATATTTTATAATATTATTATTTTGTATACCTATGAACATATATGGACATTATTATTCACAAGTCTTACATCATGATGTACGCATATCAAAATAAACCTTAAGAGAGCTTAAGCCAACATCTCCATAAACATACATGTACATACTTAAATTGTTTAATTACTTTATGATTATGATGTCTCAAATTGGATAAGCTCTATAGACTTATGAATGACAGTGAGTCTCAATCGAGACGAACTCGTCGAACTCGAATGCTATAAAAGCTAGATTACCGAAATTTGGTATGTGAATGGACGGCTGAATGGCCGACCGACTGCCTTTAGCCCACGCAGCAGAAGATATTTTCACTTTTTTCAATCTGAGCACCGTCAATCGATAAAAAATACAAAATAAAAATAAAAAAAAATAGAAAAACTAACGAATTGCAACCACAACGATGATTAGTGGAGGCAGCAATTGTTGTATGCATTCCCAAGCCCCGAGCACTTCCAGTTGGCATTCTTCTCAGTCCAATTGGGCAGCAGCAAAACTCGGAGAATGTTGATGAATTTGTTTTGGATGGTGCAGCAGCAGCGGCTGCAGCGGCTGCTGATGCTGCTGGTGGTGCAGTGGTGCAGTGGTGCTGCTATGGTGTTTGTGCATTGAACGATGTCCAGCCGCGACATTTGGCTTTGCGTTTGCCGCCTGCCAGCTGAGAAGAAAAAAGGCATCAATCAATTGCAAATAGAAAACAAAAATCTTCCAATCAGACGAATTGATCTTTGAATTGGTCTTGCTGCCGCTGTCGCTGCCTTCACCTGGGTGCGTACAGCAGGCCCGAGTTGCTGCTGCGCCGGCTGTGGCTGTGGCTGGGGCTGTGGCATGTTGCGCTTGCGGGTGGCCCCACCTGCCACAGCCAGAGGCTGTGACGCCGACGGCGATGCCAGCAGCGACAGCGACTGAGGATTTGGGTTAGGAACGTGGCCCGGCCCGGCTAGAGAAGAAAGTGTTAAGTCCAATTCCAAATATTCGCTGGTGAAATTTAAATCATTTTCAAATTTAATTACCGACAAATAAACGTTTGACATTCCAGACGAGCCGCCTGCCACCTGCTTGTCACCTGGGGGCTTGTTGTTGTTGTTGTTGTTGCTGCTGCTGCTGCTGCTGCTGCTGTGAGCTGCTGGGCGTGCCATTTGAGGCATTCCAGTGTAGAGCATCTCAACATCATTATCATCATCATCTGGCACCTCATAATGAGCATTGGCTCATTCTACGAATACGCACAGCTTTTTCTCTTTTGTGTTTTTGTTGTTGTTGTTGCTGCTGCTATTGTCGTTGTTGTTGCTGCTGCTGCTGCTGTAGTGATTGCTGTTGTCATTGCAGTCTTGTCCAAAAAAAAAAAAATTTAAAAAAGCAAAAAAACGTAATTTCAATGGCCAGCGCTTTTGCTTCATTAAGAAATCGGACCACAGTGCACAGTGGTGCACAGCAAGCAAACAATTAAATTTTATTAAACCTTCAATACAATTAAGATTATAAAATGCGATTTGAGATGATTACGAAATAAGTGAAATAAAACGATGAATGGAAAGTGAAAAGAAAGAAAAACTATTACATTTATATTTACATGAATCAGCATTTGTATATACGAAATCTGATTCATATCATATCATATTTACTAGACCTTATACTAGACTTTGTATATGTATATATACATATGTGCATACATATATACACATCTCATATGGTCAGTTAAATTTTCCGCTTTCACCCTAGAAATTGTTATTTTAATTTTATATATTATCAATTCGTATATTCAAACATTTTCAACTGCCTGCCAAAGTTCAAATTAAGTTGACAAGCAGTTAAATTATCATTTCGTTTGCCGACTGACAACTTAAATTCGTGCTTGACCAGCTGGCAGCACTTAAATTTAAACCGCTTGCCAAATATATTTAACTGCATGGCAAATTTTAACAGCTAGCTTGAGCTAATCAATTTAAAACAAATTTAACGCCAGCAGCTAACACTAGACTGTTAAAAAAAAAAAAAAAAAGAAGTTATAAGTCATCAACTCATTCCGATTTTCGCACAGTGTCATTTCACATTATGATCTGTAGATTGTAAATTATGAACTGTAGACTGTAGACTGCCTGGCAGACAATCAGACAATCGAACAATCATCTAGCCACCCACTGCTGCCCCCTGCCCCTCCCCTTAGCCTGTTTTTTGTCGGCACACTTCTTGTCATTGCAACAATGTTGCACGCACTGTGAATCGAGCGGATGGGCTATCCACGCCCTTGGCATATGCGCCAATTGCCAGTAATTATACCCTGTACTTGCAATGGCAACATACCAAATTACGATTGCTTGACTTTGGTAACAGGGTGCAAAGCGGCATATCCGACTATAAATAGTGTATAATAATGACGTAGGATATTAATTATGGTGATAAGAAAATATTAACAATTCCAAAAATATCGAATATTAATAATAATAATAATAATAATAATAATAATAATAATAATAATAATAATAATATAACATACTAGTTCATTTGTTAAATGTATAAACATATTTGTAATAAATTCTCCAACAACTAATCTAATCTAGTCTCTAGTGCAGAATCATGTTAAGATCATATTATAACAATAATAATAATAATATTAATACCAATAAATATCGCTCAATTTATATCATCATACATAGCTACAGGGCAGCGGCTAGTCGAGCACTTCACCAGTTGCATCAAATCGACTTGTTTTCATTCATCTTCAGCGCACAGGCATGTGTAAGTAAGCGCCTATGCGTGTGTGTGTGTGTGTGTTTGTTCATTCGTTTAAATGCGTGCGTATGTGTGTGTGTATGCGTGTGCGATCAGGAGACATTTCTCGTTGGTCGTTTTCTCGCCTTTTTCGCGCTGGCCGCTCTTTTCTTTTCTTGTTTCTTTCTTTTTGGCGCACATAAAAAGCGGCTTTTCGTTTAAGTGCGTTGCGCCTGGATGAGTTGTCTGTCCGTCTGCGTTTGCGTCTGCGTCTGCGTCTGCATCTGCAGTAAGATGACCGCTAAAGCCGGAACTGGCCATGGCCATGGCCAAGCGATGCAGTCGCTGTCGCTGTCGCTATCGCAGCGGCAGCGCATCGAAAGTTGCGCCGCATTTGGGCTGGCCAATTGACTGACTAACTGGCTAACTGGCTAACTGACTGACTGGCTGACTGACTGACTGCCTAACCAACTGACCAAGCCAGACAGAGACGCAGACGCCGACGCGGCCGCAACGCAAGCGCAGGCGGAAGAAGGAAAGTGAAGACGCTGCGCGCGTTGCTAGCCTCGACGTCAGCGCGCTGCCGGCCCACCTGCTGCCGGCAGAACGCGAACGTGAACGCAATTGCCAGCGTTGTCAACTGTAAATGTGGATGCTAAGTGCTGAGATGTGCAAGTGAATGTGGATGCTATTGTTGGTGTTGCTGCTGCTCTTACTGTGGATGTCGAATGGCAGCGATGGCTGCGTGAAAATGCCGCCCAACGAGTTTCGCAATAAAGAGAAAGTGTCCAAAGGCTGTTCTCGCGATCGTAAAGAATAAATTTGTGTTTCCTGTTTGCTGCATACCTTTTGCAACGGTCTCACCAAAAAACTACCACTGCAAGGCAACAGAAAAAAGAAAAGAGCTGAAGAAAAAAGAGAAGCAGATTTCATCTTTATCAGGGAGAAAGAAAGTTATGCGTTTATACACGCATGTTGAGCCTGTTGCTAGGGTCTTCACGAAACCGCCAAAGGGAACGGCGCAAAAAGCGCAATTTGGTAAAAATAAAACACATATAAAACTAAACTGGAAATGTGCTCGCCAAAATTCCAAATGCGGCCAAAAATACTTGTCGCTCTGCACCGTCTGTGGAATCCAAAGTGGAAGCGTGCACAGTGGTGCCAGCACCATTGGAAATAACACAAATCACAACTATGCATATATAAGCACACATATACATACATACATACATATGTTCATACTTAAATACAAACATACATACATACATACATACATATTTATGAAACTGATAAGAGGCTGATGATGGAAGGCATTTGTTGGATTCCAATATCAATATTCATGTTTAAAAAAATGACGCATTGCAACACTAAACACGCACACACACAGATTTGCTGTCAGTGTGTGCGCCCCTGTTGCTTACTGATTCGCAAAAGTACCGCTAGCTCATTGAATCAGTGCAGCGCAAGGAGAGTGAGCTAGAAAAAAGCGAAATGATATGCAAATTGAGTGAATCTGAAATTAATTTAGCTAACATCGACTGCCTGACTGTATTTTATCGTTTGTGGTATATATTTGATTTATTTTTTATATATAATTGATTAAAATAATATTTGCATAATCTATAAGCACTACAAAAAACTAGCTATAAAATAGCTAAGCCATCAGTTCAAGGCATGCAACTCTTTGCTTGCATGTATGTGTCTGTGTGTATGTGTTTTATTTTCAGCTACGATAATGAATAAGCTGCGACGACAAAAAGAACGCGCAATATTTTAATAAAACTCTACATAAATACTATGTGTAATATTTGTATATATGTATTTATGTATGTAAATATGTGTGTATTTATGTATGTACTGAGTACATGGCGTCTTATCCGTTAAGAGTGAATCCGCTGTGCGGCATCCGTTCGCCAGTCAGCCAGCCACAACGCTGAGGGCAGCGCACGTCTCTAAGTAAACGGATAAAAACCAAACAACAATAAGAAGAAGAAGAAGAGCAACAACAGTCATAATAGAGAGCAACACAAATTATCCTTATCCGCACAATATTATCTATCAGCATGCTGCTCTGGCATCGGGTGGTTCAAGTTCTGCCATTGCTGCTGCTTCAGCTGCTCCTCGATCTAACGGAACTGCCCAGCGCAGCGGCCTGGCTGAAGTTTAACAGCTACACGGCGCTCAGCAAGAAGCGCACGGATCTGCGCAAAAAATGCCCAAACGTGAGTCTGCCCCACCCACAGCCCACACAATACAGTTGACAGTGGAGCAAAAGCAATTGGAAATAGAACAAAGATTTGTTGGAACAGAAAAAAACATTATAAGTTTGTAAAGTGCTCAGTTTTTGTCTCAATGCTTCTCAGCAAACATTTGCATGTCTATGAAGTGAGAGTGTGTGAGTATGTGTGTGTGTATCTTCTCTCATCAATATGCGAGTCAGCCAGGCTCCCATTCAGAATGTGTCTGGGGGCAAAGAAATGGGCGCACACTGATGCCAAAATCAATCACACTTTCTAAGTGCCTGAGTTGACGGACCGCGTGTCGCAGTCGACGTTGCCGTTGCCAGCGCTGTTGCTGTTGCTGTCGCTGCCAGCAGCGTCAGCAACGGCATCGCCATTGGCCGCGTCGCGTCGCAGCTTTGACAGGCGATTTCTGTTCTATACCCTGGAAATTTTGAAGCTGCGTGTTCGTTGAAGTGGGGATATGTGTATATCTTTATTCTAAATCGGATTTATACAAAATTAATAATATATATAATACAAATTCATATTGAACAGAGCTACTGTGAACTATGGCAATGACAGTTGATGCTAGAGAAGCTAGGACGTCTATAGGGATATGTATAGAAATTTATACATACTCTCAATTATATACAGGGTATCTGCTAGCCAAACAGTATTTCATTTTTTATTTATTTTTTTTTGCTGCACTTGTAAAACTCACAGCCAAAAGCTAAAGATACAAATTGAACAAATGCACAAAGTGACATGCAACTAGACACTTGTGTGATTGTGTGTGTGTATGTGTGTGTGGCTTAATTTCAGCTGGCACGCACATTTGCCTCAATGAATCTTTGCTGTTGTTATTCTGATTTATATTTATGTGTTAGCTTTCTACGAGTGCATTCTACACACACACACACACACACACACACGAACACACTCATGCACACTCCTACACTGTTACTCTAATGACTTTCCCATCCCCACCCACCGACAGGTGCGCGCCATACGCAACTTTGATCTGGAGCTAATGATGGGCAATTGGCATGTGGTTCAATATTACGCATCCACCGAGGAGCTGCCCGAGTATGCGTGTATGCGCAGTAATTTCGCCTTCTCCAGTGAGGATCAGCATGTGAGTACGAGTCGAATGAGATAGCAGTGATTGATTGATTGATTGACTGGGTTGCATAAGCAGCTAGACTAAAGGGAAAGTTTTTATATATTATGAAGCATTGATTGACTGACTGACTGACTGATGGGCAAAGAAATCATATACATATTCGATTTGAGATGTCTTTGGAAAAGCTGATTGACTAACTGACTGACAGCACGGTGGATGATTAATATTATTAAGAACAGCTATTGATTGACTGACTGATTGATGGATAGTCAACAGCTCAAGGTGCAAGAAGAATGATTGACTGCAGACTGATTTCTTGACTGATTGATGCCTAAGAACTATACCTAGTATAGAGAGATATACAGAAGCAATGTCCGATAGAGTGATACGTCCAATTACACTTGCAGATAACCATGAATTTTAGCTACATCTATGCGGAGGATCCGCTGCGCGAGAAACTACAGGGCAACATCACATGGCTAATACCGGACTTTGGCACGCCCGGTCACTGGATGCACACTGAGGATATATGTAAGATCGAAATCAAGGCAAAGATATATGCTTAATAAATGTTTACCCTGCATAGATGAGGGCATCTATAATACCTATGTACTGGACACGGACTATAAGAATTGGGGCCTGATTATGCACTGTGCCGAGAAGAAAAAGCATCCGCGCTATTTATCCGCATTGTTGTTGTCGAGACAACCAACGCTGGGCGATAATGTGATAACATTTTTGCGAGAGAAATTGCCAAGATACGATATTGACTTATCTTTCATGTTTGCCATCAATCAAACATCGTGCGAGCATCTGATGGAGTCTAGCAAAGATGATCCATTGGCTTATATAGTAAATGGTCAGCAGAGTGTTGCCAATAACATTAAGCTCATTAATAAACCATAAAATTAAAATTTTTAATCAATATTCAAATAAATACAAGCAATTTAAATCTGGCGCTTACTTGAAGTTGGCTACGCCTAAGCTTGAAGTTGGCTGCGCGTATGAAGGCTGAGCGCATATTTGCGTTCACTGAAAGTTGGCAGGGCAACGTGCGCAACGTAACGCAAAATGTGCAACGTTAGCGCTTATTGAGAAGCGCGAAACGCAAAAAAGAGTCACGTAATACAATAAAAGACAACACTGTGCCGTTCGTGGTGAATGTCAAGCTGAACAACGCAAACAAAATTTGGTCACTCTAAAACGTAGTTGCGAAGAAAAAATTAAATATTTTTGTGTGTTTTGCGAGATTTTCAATTGCTTTAACAATTCGGCAAACATACAATTACCAACGCAATCGAGCGCGTATTCGCAATGTGCAATAGTTCCAGCGATTTGTATGTATATAATCTGTAACTGTTGTTGTACCTGATTCGTTGCGATTTTCGTATGCGCTGCGTTAAAAGTGGTGGAAAATGTGTGCAACAAAAAACATGCAATTGCCACTAACTATGCAAAATAAGCAGCCTGCGGCAATAGTGCGTTAGTTAATATAATAACAATTCTGTTGATCTGATACAAGTGCGTTCAAAAACGCAAAAACTAGCTAAACGGCAAAAAAAATTCGCGCGTGCAACACAAAATTGCGCCAATAAGCGAACGACGACGTTTCTGTCTGTTTCTGTTTTATTGCATTCCTGCTCGCACACATACATACATACGATACAGAGCAACAGAGACTTTCATGCACACATATGCATGATACACACGCACGCACATGCATTCACGCAATAAACGCAGCACAACAGCAACAACAACAAACAACAAACATTGGCTGCAACACAAATGTTTTGTTTCAGGTGAGCATGAAGCAGAGCATCAATACAATTTGTACAGTTTGAGGAAAATCAAGATACAAACCAAATAACAAGTGCAACAAATAAATTGAATGTGCATTGATTTGTTTTTGCCATTTGTGAGTGTGTGCGTATTTCTCTTCTTTTTTTTTTTTTTTTTATTTTTTATTTTCTTTTTGGCAATAATAAAAAATGGTAAATCGCTCGCGCTCGCACAGTGTGCGCGCAATGACACACACTAGTGTGTGCTCGCTCGCACGCATGCTATGCTTACGGCAGTTAATTTGTTGTGTTTTGTTGTTGTTGCCTCTTGACATTTGCTGCTGCTGCTGCGGGAAGCTCCGCTTAAAAGTGCTTCCTTTGCAATACTTCAGTAAATTAAATGAAGAGTTAACTGCAGTTTGACAAGTGATATTGAGTGATTACATTTCTAATGATTCCAATCTTCCACTTGCAGTGTAATTGTTGCAATTGCCATCAAACGGCCACGCGCGCCAACCATCGCATAGAAGAAGTGTAAACAACAAATTGAAACACAGGCGAAACTCGAATTGAAGTACGCTAGCTGAACGACTGGCATCTGGTCAAGATGTCGCGCTGGGGCAAGAACATTGTGGTGCCGCTGGACTCGCTCTGCAAGGAGAAGGAGAACACAAATCGGCCAACAGTTGCCCGCTCCGTGGGTACCGTTGGCAAATGGGGCAAGATGGGTTTCACCTCGACCCGCACCTACACACTCTCCGCTCTGCATCCGATGGCAGCAGCGGCTGCGGCTGCTGCTGCCGCCGCGAGTCCTGCTCAGAGTCCGGCCTCCACACACGATCACGATCCGAATGATATGTCCGTGTCGGTGCCGGAGCCACCGAAGCCGAAGAAGTTCTTCAAATCTCGCAACACGGCGCCGCCGGAGGTGATAGCACAGATTATACAACAGCTGCCGCATTGTGTGGCCGGCACGTCGCCGATGCGGGATCAGGCATCGACGGCGATACACATGACGCCCACACGGGAGCCCATCAAGCTGAAGCTGGCGAAAGGCAACTCCGCAGAGCGGAAGCGAAAGTCGCCCAAGAAGAAGGCAGCGGCAGCGGCAACTACGGCGACGGCCGCTCTAACGCCCGGTGCGTTTAGCGCCGCCGAACTGGGCGACAACCTGGCCCTAGATGCCGAGCATATGGACACAGCTACCGGTGCATCGCCCGCAGCCGAGCCCAAGGGCAAGAAAAAGAAGCTGAAGGAGGAAAAGAAACTAAAGCCAGAGGCGCCGCCGTCACGGATTTTGGGACGCGCCCGCAAAGCGGTCAACTACTGCGAAGTGGATGAGGACGAGCGCTATCCCACGCCCATCAAGGATCTGATCATTCCCAAAACGCGAGCGCCTGAAACGACAACAGCATCACATGAGATTGCCACACCTGCATTGGCATCGGCGTCCACAGCACTCCCCGCCGGGGCAGCTGCAGTGGCCGATGTCAATCCATCGCTTCCTCCGCCCACGACGGCGCCCAGTGTAGCAGCTATTGGCTCCGCAGGAGGAGCAGCAGCCGCAACATCCTCTGCTTCCACAGTGCCATCTGCCTCGTCTAGTGCTTCCCGAACGCCCGAGCATCCGCCAATTGTTCTGCGCATTTCCAAAGTGAGTTGCTGTCACTTTAAGATTCTATTTGTATTGGGAAAGCTTAGGAAGAAAAACTTGACCTTTTATATCTGTATGTTAGATTATAAAAATACTCAATACTTGAGATATTATTATAGTGATCTTACATAGATTCTCAAATTCGAGACAGATATATAACTGATATATACATATATTTATATATGGCTGTATAATGGATATATGTATTGAAAGATTTATATATCTTATTCACATATTCACATAAAATGATAAATAATAATCGATTTATAGATCAAATAGGCAGACATGTAAATATGTAGACAGATGGATGGATAAATATGATATGGGTAGGGTGATAGATGACTGAAAGAATAGATAAGGGAAATAGATGATACTGACAAAATGATGATTTATATACATAGATAGATAATATATGATAATGTAATTTTGTCCAATAATTAATAGGAACACTGCTTTAAATTAAGAAATAAGTAAGCCTTCAGATTTTAAATTTCAAGTCGTTTTTACCATAGATTATTTTCAAAAATCAAATTCATATTATTTAGTTTAGGGTAGTATATCGATTACTTACTTTGTTATGATTTTGACAATTTGAATTCACGAAATCGATTGAAAATCTACCATATATATTTTACAATCAGAAGTGCTCTTATCTACGCTAAGAGAGTTTGATAAGGAATATTCCATAACGAGCCATTATCTAAGTAGAGTGCAGAGTCTAGTATATTTTGTTTATGGATCAATTGGATAATCCAAATGACAATTCGCTGAATCTCCAATTACCCAAAGTTAGCTGAATTGCATTTGTGCAGAGTTGACACATTTTTGTCGTCTGATCAACCACTGTGCGTTGAGCTGAGCGCGCACGAGTGACGCGCTCAGTGAGAGGAGATTCCTCTCTGCCTCTCGCTTACTCACGCGCTCACTCATTCGCTTAGTCGTTCGCACTCATCGCGCTCACAGACACACATGCTCCTATACTAACGCACTCAACCCCATATTGTTGGTCGGCTTGAAGCGCTCTGTGTGTGGGAAAGAGAAAGCGACACCAATAACAACAACAAGCAGCACAGTGTTAAATTACGCGCGCTTTTACATTAAACGGAGTTTTTTTTTTTAATTTCTTTTCTTGAGTTTCTGTTTCTTTTCTTTTTTTTTTTTCGTTCGTTCAGTTTATTTCTTAGCGTTTTCATTTGACTGCGGCCGCCGCTTGGGCACAGTAGCCGTTTGTGTGTGTTGTGCGACAGTTGTCGCTGCCGTTAGCCAAGTGTTAATTACGGCTGAAATAAAAAAAAAAAAAAAAACAAACTATCTACTATCCTACATAGGCAGGGACAAAGACAGAGAGTAGGAGGGATAGAAAGAGACAGCTAGAGAGAGAGAGAGAGGGAGAGAGAAATGTTTGCTTGGCTATCAACAATGGATTCATTTAGCCTTCTCCATTGCAGGGCACCTCACGTCTAGTCAGCACGGACAGCGAGGAGCCGCCAAATTGTTCGCCTGCCCAGCAGCACATGTCATACGAGACGCCCAACGATGCGCTGCATGATCATCCAATCGATGCTATAGTTCCTGCACCAAAAATCACTGTGAAACCTCTGCGACAGCCGCCGGCAAAGTCAGGGAAGGACGACAACGACGGAATAGCGGGCGGTAACAGGGAATCCTTAGCGCAGTCAGCGGTTGACAACAACAATAGCAGCAGCGGCGCTAGCAACAACGACGACGACGAGCAGGAGGGCGAGCAAGAGGAGGAGGAGGAGGACGAAGAGGAAGAAGAGGAGCCACCTGAAATTAACTATTGCACAGTGAAAATCTCACCAGACAAACCGCCGAAGGAACGGCTGAAACTGATCATCAAAACGGACGTCATTCGGAACGCAATTGCCAAAGCAGCCGCCGCCGCAGCTGCCAAAGCCGCCGGCGAGGAGTCGCGCAGCGAAAAGAAATCCAAAAGCAAAAAGCACAAACACCTCAAGCACGCCCAGCTAGTCGAACAGGTGCAGCCCACTCAGCCAGTGACAGCCTCCACGGCCAGCGAACTGGCTCAGAGCTCCGAGTTCAAGACGCCCTCACCGCATCTGGCGCTGGCGAACGAGCAACACCAGCAGCAACAGCAGCAGCAGTTGCAGCAGCAACTGCATCGGGGCTCGGTCATATCGCCGACGACACGCTCGGATCACGACTTCGACTCGCAGTCCTCGGTGCTGGGCAGCATCTCATCCAAGGGCAACAGCACGCCGCAGCTGCTGGCGCAGGCCGTGCAGGAGGACAGCTGTGTGATACGCAGTCGCGGCTCGAGTGTCATCACTAGCGACCTGGAGACCAGCCAGCACTCGTCGCTGGTGGCGCCGCCGTCGGACATTGAGTCGCGCCTGGAGTCCATGATGATGACCATGGATGGCACCAATGCTGGCGGAACTGGAGCTGGAGCAGCGACAGCAGCAGCATCAGCCGCCACAACAGCAATCGCGGCTGCAGGAGGCGCAGACCAAATGGACGGTCGTCTGCCGCTCGTGGAGCAGCCGCTGCAGCAGGACATATTGGCGGTTCTGCGTGGCGATGCGGTGCCGCGGCTCAATGGCGCCGATGATACCGCCTCGGCTCCAGCCGAGTCCAAGCAGCCAAAACGCACAACGCGAGGACGTGCGCGTGGCAAGACCAACAATAATGCGGCAGAGGCCACGGCGCCGACGGAGACGCGCACGAGAGCGCGTGCCAAGCCCACAGAGGCATCGCCCACATCCACGACGGCCACCACCACGACTACGACTTCGCCCTCGAAGCGTGCGACACGGGCGCGTGGCAGCCGGCGACTGGAGGCAGCTGCAACAGCTGAGGGCACGGAATTGGCTGAGTCGCCCGAGAAGGCTTTGGCGGAGGCAGTCGAGGCGTCGGCCAATGAGGCAGTGCCGCGACGTGGACGTGCCGCAGCGCGCGCCATCAACAACAATTTGGCCAGCAGCAACAACAACAACAGCAGCAGCAACAACAACAACATCAACAAGATTGCCGCTAATCTGTCGGCGAAGGCTGAGGCCAGTCGCGCCACCGACAATGGTGGCTCTAATGCCGGCGGTGTTGCCGGCACGCGCAGCTACGGACGCAAGCGCAAGAATCAGCAGGTGACACAGTTGCTGCAGCATGCCGAAACGTCGGAGGCGGAGCAGCTGAGCCAGGAGATGAGCGAGGCGCAGCCAACGCCGGCCAAGGTGCCGCACACAGAGCTGGATGCGGACGCGGAACCGGATCCCGGCATGGACGAGCTGTCGAACACCTCGAATGGGTCCTCCATGCAGCACGATGGCTCCTCATCGTCGCCGCCGCCGCGTGACTTCAAATTCAAGGACAAGTTCAAGCGCACCATCACGCTGGACAACCAGATACCGGGTGGAGCGGCCGCTGCTGCAGCCGCTGCTGCTGCTGCCACTGCCGCCGCCGGTGGGGCAGAGCCAACCGCGAGCAGCGTCAGCGTCACCAATGTCAGCAGCAGCGAGGAGACGCAACGCGGCGCCGTCAAGCTGGTCATCTCGAAGAAGAAGGGCAGCATATTCAAGAGCCGGGCGCTGGTGCCCTCAGACCAGGCTGAGCAGGCAACGGTGGCCAAGCGGGCGCTGTACAAGCACAGCTGGGATGCGGCGCTGGAGGCCAATGGCGCGGGCACGGGCAGCGATGCGAGCAATGCGTCCGCCTCGACAGCAGCGGGCGGTGTCGGTGCCAAGGCTGACGGCTCGGCTGCCGGCAAGGCGGCAGCCATCGATGCCATCTACGGCGACTTTGGCGACAGCAACTCCAACAACAATACCTGCAGCAGCTCCGCCCTGCGCGGCGAGAGCCCCGCCCTGGGCAAGCTGAGCCGACTGGCCAAGCCGCAGCACAATGCTCAATCCCTGGCAGCGACATCTGGCGACGCCTTCGACATGGATATGGAGCCGAGCGCGGATGAGGGCAGCGGCGGCGGTGCCGGCAGCGGCAATGGCAGCAGCGGAGCTGCCGGCGGCGGAGCTGGCGATCGCACGGGTCTCCGGGTGGACCGTAAGACAAAGGAGTACTATACCGTGGTGCGGAATGTGAAGACTGCGCACCAGATACAGGAGATTGGCGAGTACCAGGAGATGTACGACGATGTGGAGTACATACTGGACGCACTGCAGCCGCACAATCCGCTGCCTACCCGCTGTCTGTCCGCCCTGCAGCTGGCCACCAAATGCATGACGCCCGCCTTCCGCATGCATGTGCGCGCCCACGGCGTTGTCACCAAGTTCTTCAAGGTGAGTGTGGGAAAAGTTCGCAATGCAAGCCAATAACTAATCTGACTCCCTCTCTCTCTCTCTCTCTCTCTCTATCTTTCTTTCTTTGTGTAACCCCTTGCAGGCGCTCTCCGATGCCAACCAGGATCTGAGCCTGGGTCTGTGCACCTCGGCCATTATGTACATACTCTCACAGGAGGGCCTCAACATGGATCTGGATCGGGACTCACTCGAGCTGATGATCAATTTGCTGGAGGCTGAAGGCGTGGGCGTGGCCGCGCACACAGATCGACCCATCTACGAGCGCAACAAGCAGAAGGTGCGCGAGCTGTGCGAGGAGATCAAGGCGCAGGGCAAGGGCACTCACCTGAACGTGGAGTCCATTACGGTGGGCACATTGGCCATGGAGACGCTGCTCTCGCTGACATCGAAACGTGCGGGCGAATGGTTCAAGGAGGATCTGCGCAAGCTGGGCGGCCTGGAGCACATCATCAAGACAATCTCGAACTTCTGCGATCCAGTGATTGAGACAGCGGCAAAAGACATGGCACTGGTCAACTGGGAGCCGGCGCTGCTCGACAATATGCAAACGGTGGCCCGCTGTCTGCGGGTGCTCGAGAACGTGACGCAGCACAACGAGGCGAACCAACGGTATATGCTCACCTATGCCAACGGACGAGCCGTGGACACACTGTGTTTCCTCTATCGTCTCTGCGACCGACAGCTGCTGCTGCATCCGTCGACAGCGGAGCAGAGCAGCAGCAAGGAGCATCCGGGCGTGGCGATGCGAGAGCTCCTGATACCCGTCATGAAGGTGCTCATCAATCTGACGCACACGTTCAACGAGGCGCAGCCCTCGCTGGGCGCCGAGCTGCTGGGCAAACGGAGCGATGTCATCGAGACGAGCTTCCATCTGCTGCTGCTCGCATCCAACTACATTCCGGATCGCTGCGTCTTCGAGCTGAGTATTTTGGTGAGTCACACTAGCCAGTCATAGGCTGCATCCCATGCCTCATCATATTCCCATTAGCATAGTCATATTCTCATCTGCCACACTAGCCAGTCATAGGCTGCATCCCATGCCTCATCATATTCCCATTAGCATAGTCATATTCTCATCTGCCATTTGTGTCTCCTCCAGGTGCTCACCCTGCTGATTAACTTGTGCATGCACACGCCGTCAAATCGCGCCACTCTGATGCAGGCGACTGCGCCTGCCGAATACGTGGCGGACAATCCAACGCCTGGTGATTTGGCCGTCAGCGCGGTGCAGGCGCTGCTCGAGTACTTCTACAAGTGTGAGGAGCTAGCCAGGTGAGTTAGAAGATCCATAATCTGATTTGTTCATTAACTAATTCTCGTTCGCTTGCAGATTGGTGGAGAAGAACACGGATGCCTTCCTGGAGAGCAACGAGAAGAGCAAAAAGAAGCAGGAGGAGGTCGAGGAGACGGTCAACAATCGTAAGTTTCTTACCGATCGCCAGGCGGGAATCAAGTTTCTCTCTCTCAATATTCAATATCAGCCAGCAAGCTGTCAATTTCTTTATATTGATTCGCTGTCTGGGAATATGAAATTCTGCGTAAACATCATCCATATGCGTTGAAATTTGAGTGTCTCAATTACATTCCCCTCAGTCAGCTGGGCAGAGCTGGTAATTGAAGCCAGGCCAAGATATATTGATTTACAAAGAAATAGACTTTGAATATTTACCAAAGAATACGTTATTTGAGGTGGGAGGTAAATAAAACAATTGATTGGAAATGGAGACAGTTCTGAATAAGCGGAAAAGTTTAGCTAAGAAAGAGAGAGAGAGAGAGAGAGAAATATAGAGAAAGAGAAGGAAGATCTATAAACAAGAAAGTTTACGCAAGTGCAGATTAAGAGATAAACAGGTGTCGATGTAGATTATATATTTATATGTTATATGTATGTCTATATAAGTCTAATTTAATTTATGTAACAATTTACAGTTGTGCAACGCGCTGGCCATCACATGGAGCACACGCTCAAGGGCAGCTATGCGGCGATATTAATCGGCAACCTGATCACGGACAATGAGCAGAACGAAACAATTGTGCGACAACAACTGCGAGGCAATAGCTTTAAAGAGATCATTGGCGTCCTGGAGAAATATCACACCTTTATGAATCTGACATCCAGTGTACGTAAAGCCTATTCCCATATCCATATGTATATCCATCTATATAAATGATTTTGTTGAATTACTACAGTTGGAGGCCGCCTTTGTGGCGCACATGAAGTCCACCAAGAAGATCATTGACAACTTCAAGAAGCGTGATTATATCTATGAGCATGCTGATGAGGATCATACGATGCCGATGCCACTCAATCTGGAGACGACGACGCATCATCATCATCATCAACAGCATCAGCATCAGCACCAGCACCAGCACCAGCAGGCGCAGGAGGCGGCCAGCAGCACGGCCGTGAGCAACAACAACACTAATAGCAGCAGCAACAGCAGCAGCAGCACAAACACCACAACCAGCAGCAGCAGCACCGGCGGCAGTAGCAGCAGCAGCAGCATGCCGCGTGTCTTCAAGACGTACAGCAGTCACAGATAATCAATGCTGGATGAGCATGAAGCCAAATCTATGGATAGCTAAATGCCATCCACATAAAACCCTGCCACCAAATTAATAACTATTTATGTTGTTTCGTAATAGATGATGATTAATTATTTATTTACTAATATGTATGTGAATGAATATATATATATATAGATATATATGTGTTTATATATGTATAGAATTATGCTGTGCTCTGCTCGGCTCTGTCCTGGGTTTTAGCTTAGCTTTGCAATATTTTATTGTATTTAAAAAGAAAAAACAACAACAACAACAAACAAACAAAACAAAAACAAAAAGTGATAGCAAATTTCATGAGCATGGTCAGCGTTTTAACTACACACACAACACACATACACACGCAACACACAGACAAACACTCAAAGATCCAAATTAACTACTGATAATGTGTACGTTATATAGTCATAAGCAATACTAGCAATTATTATTATACATTTAACTATAATTATTATTATTATATATTTACACGCAGTCCACTGTACATATTGTTTTTTCCAACGATTTTATTCTGAGCAAAACTAGTTATTATTTAATGTATCTACTATCCATTTTTTACTATTACACTTATATATATATATGCTTTTTTTTTTTTTTTTTTTTTTGTAACTAGTACACACACACACACTTGTACATGTATAGAGTAAAAAAGAGAAAAACAAGAAATATATAAATATTTTATGCGTTTAGTGTTAAGTAAAACAAAAAACTTTATCCATAAATAGAAGAGAAAACGAAAAAAAAACAATGTATGTATGAAATTATGTGTATGTTTAAAATTATAAAAGATAAACTAAAACGAAATACAAAAAATGTCATATTTAGGCTTACAACTGAGATAAAAACAAGATATATAAATAGATATGTATATATATGTATCTATGTAAAAGAAAAAACACAATTTCGGGAACAAATTAAATATGTATTTATTTTTGTTTTAAAATTTGTGGATAATGTGAATAATCTATACATTTAAGAATACCTTTAAACACTATAAATGTATATATATATATAAATCTCTATATATATATATGATAATTGTTCTTGAAAAAAATCTAAAATAAAATTTAAAGAAAATTATTTGTCCGCTTTTTATTAAATATTCATAATGGAAATATTGGGGAAAATGAAATAAAGTTTCATAGAAATTAGTATATATATTTTTTTTAATTAATTACGCTGGAAGTCTAATGAAATGTAAGAGTTTGAGAATTATTTCAGCTATATTAAATGTTGTTTGCATAAAAATGTTATATGAATATCAACAAATTTACTCAATCGAAACTTACGAGCCTATTAGCCTATAAAATATTGGCGCAAAATTACAATCCAATTAGAAAAATTTTTTAATGTTGCTAAAAATTTTGTATTCTTTTTGCTTTTTGATAAAATTTGAACATAGAAAACTGTTAATAACAGCGCGTACTGTTATTTGTGGAGTCACGCTGTTAGATGTGGAGTGAATACGTGAACGGGCGAATGTCAAAAGCAGCAGTAGTCGTAATTTATAGCAATTGTACAAACAAGACGGAAAAATAATGCGAGCGTAAAAATTAAACGAGAAAAATAAGTAGTTTTTAATTTTTTAGTTTTATAAACGTATTGCTGTTAAGATTTAAGAGTGCGCGACGACGGCAACGGTGGCGGTCAGATGCAAGATTATCTTCAAAGCAGTAAATTGATAAAATAAAAGAACTAACAACAACAAGAGGAACAACAACAAGGCAAAACAAATAAACAAAACGCAGCGCCACTGCAGCTGTGTGTGTATGTGCGTGAGCGTGTGTGCAAAGACAACAGCAGCCAGTGGTGGAGAGCGAACGAGAGGGGGCGAAGAGAGCGGGAGTAGGAGTGAGAGTGAGAGCAGGTGCAACTGCAACTGCAACTGTAACTGCAGCTGGAAAATGTCCAAGGTGCAGCCCATGGCGTCGACACGTTCACGCCCTCGCCCCCGGCAGGCGGACAGTGAGAATGTAAACAAACACACAGACGCCATTAACGGAGATGTGAGCAGTGTCTTGGACTACACCAGCAGCAGTTCGATCATCGAGTTTCTGGCCAAGGAACAGGACTGCACCCTGGAACCCGCCGATCCGGAGACGATATTCCAGGAGGTGAACCGCCTTGCAGACAGCTCAGACATGCGTTCCGTGGATGAGCTGTTGCTGGAAGCTGAGCGTCTTATACAACAACAGCTCCGCTTAGGCGACGGCGATGGCGAAAGGGTCGGCGATGGGGACATCGATGGCGATGTGGATGGTGACATCAGCTGTCAGCTGCAAACGCCCTCGACCACGCCCTCGCCCCAATCTTTGGCATCGCCGCAGAACAGCATCAAGCTAAACACACGCTACTCCCGCTGCATCAGCAGCAGTACCACCACAACTACCACCACCACCACCATGAGCACCATCAAATCCAGCACCAAGTCTCCATGCCAAGCCAAAGTCAATGCGACTAATAATAAGGTCACATCGTTGGGCAACTCCACAGCCTCCACGCCACCGACAGCCGCTGAGCCGCTGACCAATTTTGTGGCTTTCGTCGATAATCTGCCCTCAGAGTCGGTCATCTCCGAGGAGTCCACGCCCAAGGATCTCCATAATCATACGCACAATGGCGGAGGCACCTTGGCTCGGCAGCTGCAGCTGGAGCAAGTCGATAATACCGATGACGATGAGGATACGGTGAGAATATTTTTCTTGTTTGCCTATCGATATGTATGATGCATTGATTTTCGATTTGAGCCGATAACATTGTCAATTATGATCTAGTTTATGGTCTAGTTCAATTTCGCTACTAGTGTCAGTTGGTATAAGTTGCTGATGAGCTAATTCAATTTGACTTCTACGAGTATATATTTATCTGTTGATGGTAAAGATTAATATTTATTTGTTTATGAGCTAGTTTATAAACTAATTTCGTTCATTTCGTTCATTTCGCTCTTGCTTCGATGACATGGATCAGTTGAGCTGTTTCCAATTGTTGTTGTGCTTCTGTGCTTAGGAACTAGTTCAATTTGTCATCTACAAATATATTCGTCTGGCTCGCTTAGTAGTGGATTTACTTCCAACGGTCTAGGATTTTGAACTAGTTCAGTTTCGACTCACTCTATTTGTCAGCATAGTATATAGTGTATTTATGTATATAATTTTAGTCAATATAAGTCCGGCAAGTCATGAATGGACTGATTCATCTCTCATCAAGAAAAAGCAACAAATTAAGGATTTCTATATAAATTTTAATTTTGGTACAGTATATATATATATTTTTGTTTGTTATCTTTTACATATGTACAATGTACATGCATACATAAATAAACATTCACACAGACAGGCGCACTCACACACTCATAGATCGTAGCTGCAGAGGGGAATACCCCTGCTTAGCCAATGGCCTGGGCAACTGTCTCGGCCACAGTCCAGCCCTCGATGGCCGTGTCCTTGATGTACTTGGGCGGCAGGACAAAGCCGTTCAGGCCACGATCGCGCAACTCAACGGTGTAGACATATTTCACGCCGAGGACGCCACGGCTCCAGTCATCAGAGCCGCCGCCAGCAATGCCAAGGACCTCGTGAGTGACGGCTGCCTTGTAGGGGGTGCCAGTCTTTTGGATGATGCGTTCGGCAGCAGTGTTAGCGACACGCTGCAGGACATTCGCATCCTTCACCTTGACCGCCTTGAAGGCCCACGGATAGACGATCAGCTGGCCATAGCTGTGATAGGTTAGATACGCTTCCAAATTGTATTTGCGCTTGCTCAGAAACTCGGCCACCGCCTTCGTTTCGAGCTCGGAGTTGGGTGCAGAGCCACGGTAGATATCGCTGCATGGATCCTTCGAGGATCCCTGGCTAGTCCAGCCAATATCGAAATTGCGATTCAAATCGACGCCAAAGCAATTGGCACGTATCGTCGATGGCGAACGATTCTTTCGCCAGAGTCGATTCACCGTACGGCTATATTGGTAGCCATCCGGATTCATGACTGGCATTATATACCAGGTGAGCTCGCGTATATATTTTGGCTGATTCTCCCAGTCATCCATCAGCTTAGAAAGTATGAAGGTCACCGTTGCGGGACTGATCCACTCACGTGCATGGATGCCGCCATCGATCCAAATCTTTTTATTGTCGCGCGGATTCTCCGAGATGCTGCAAAACAGAAAAATGCAATCGAAGTATGGCTTTAGGCGAGCTATGTTAAATCCTCTTCAGCTGCTGTTAGACAAGACCCTTGACAACATAATGTTAGCTTGGCGCATTAAATAATTTATGTAGCATACTTCTAAGCACCGACTCAAAATGTTAATTCAGCATTTGTGAGCCGGAGCCGTTGATATTTTTCGTTGCATACTTTCGAGCGGCATGTGAAATGCGTGCTCTGTTAACTTAACAGTGTCACTGTTAAAAGCAGCTATGTTATCTGCTGATGCAACAAATAAATGCAGTGACTTGCAGACGGATATGTGAATTTTATGATATATATATATATATATATATATATATATATATATATATATATATATATATATATATATTCTTCTGTAGGGTAATTCAAATTTCGACTTTTAACATACCGCAAGACCTTCAATTCGCGTCCTCCGTACGTATGTCCAATGGTGTAGAGACGGCAGATGTCTGGATACTTTGCCCGTATTTCGCGCATATAATCATATATGGTTTCCAGAGACTGGTAATCATTCCAGTTCATTTCGCTGCCATCGTTTGAGGCCTTCCCTGATTGGAGCAATCGATGTAAGTCGAGCGCAATTTTAGATTGAATTTCATTAGATTCCCAACTCACTTATGCGTCTTCCTAGCTTTGCCTGGGTGGCTCTGATACCTTCCAGCTGCTCTTCATCGATGAGATCCTGAACATTTCTGGCCAGCACCTCAGTGTCCAATCGATGGGCGTTGAGGAAACTGCGTGCGCCTTTCGCCTGCGTCTTGGTAATGGACAGGTCCACATACTTGGGATTTTCCTTCCAGATGTTGGCGCCAAACTTATTCTCCATTATCTCGGTGACGGGTACGGTCCAGAGCAATGCATCGCTAATGTTGTGAATACGCCACAGTTCCGTGTCATCATACCGCACCGGAATCTCATTCAGATCCTCATGATCGCCCAAGACATGTCCGGTCAATGAGGCGTTTGAGTTGCCCCTCGCCACGGCCAAGGCTAGCAGCGAGCCAAACAGCATCCAGAGCAGCAGCGACCGATGATTCATGTTGCTATCGATCTTATCAGCAATCAGTTAACAGCTTGCAGTTAACAGTTGTCAGCAATATCTGTGCAATGATAACAACGTTTGATACTGATCAGTCAAGTGCTCGAATGTAATTAACACGCCCAGCTACCCACTCAGTGACGCTTTGCTGGGTATTTGGGTCAGCAGCTCTATGGAAAAAATCAGCCTAAAATTTATGGCTAATTGTCTCAATTTTGTTTGAACTTGATTCTGAATATCTATCCATATGAAATTGATATATGTATATTATGAAAAAGAGCTAAGAACTTTGCATAATACTCGTTCACGATCTATATCTATCTATATTGCCTGTAGTTCTATCCGTAGAGGAGATCAATAGCTGAAAGTCTGCTGGTTGATTTTAACTCTTGCAATATATATAGTTTTGCTCGCTCTGCCACGCCCCCCATTGGGTCTTAGTTTAACATGTTTATCTGTGGGCGGTCCACTAGAGTGTAAATTTTCCTGCATCTAGTCGCCTGCCTCTAAATAGTCTCTAATTTCGTTTGTGAATCCCCAGTAGGCGTGTTCAAAAGATAAGGGCACACATTAAAATATTTTGCATTTATCAGCCGAGAATCTCTAACTCCACAAACTGTGAAATATTGGACGGACGAACATTGCGTAAAACCAATATATTCGAAATAATCAAAATCGTGTACAAACTGTAAGTGAATCAATATCAACATTATATAACTTAGTTGGACAACCATTTAGCCACTTCTGCGTAGAAAATCCTGCCTAGAAAACTGTATAATTTATAATTACTTCTGTGTTTGAGTTTTGTTGGAATATTTTTGGAGAATTAGAAAGTCAACTGATTGCGATTAGAAATCAAACTAAAGCGTCTATTTACAATACCCGATGTATAAAAATGTTGAGATTGTCTGTGACTTTTATATATTATTATGTACATATATCTCTGTATATGACTAATTAATATAATTTTCATATGGAACATTTTGATTTCTGTTTCAAATGTTTGTTTATCCATCAAGCTGATATTAAACGATTTGATATGCAAGTCGGTAAAGCTTAAAATGAGAGAGAGGTACAATATCATATTATGCTGATGGAGGCCAAAAATTTGTTTGATTGATTTGTATGCGAGAGGCATTAGCGTAATATCGAGACGAATGAATTATATATGCACACAGTTTAAAGTATATATATATAGAAATTATTCAGTTTTATGTGTGCATTGCTATTTCGCGATTTGCACTGAATCTGAATCAGATCCAGAATCAATCTTCCGCTCTTTACAATTTCGGGCGTGGAAAACGTGGCGTTGCAAAATTGTTATCGCCTTTGGTTAGCACGCAATTGTGTTAATTAGCTTTAGACGAGCTGTACAGATTAGTCTCTATTTTATTTACTTTTTTTTTTTTTTTTTTTTTTTTTTTGATTTTTTTTTTTTTTTTTTTTGTATGTATTGTAGTTCAGAAAGCGGCCCAGAGAACAGGTTCTGGGGCTTCGCATGGTACTAAACAAACGTTGAGGAGTGTCTGACACCTGGACGGACAGATAGACGGACGTATGGACGGACAGAATCTTCTGTATGGAGAGTATCGTTTCGTTTCGTATCATATATGGGCCGACCTTTGTTTCGATCACGTGTCCCAGATGTTATCGCTGGTTCGTGCTTTGCTCCATAACTGGAGCGACTGCACATTTCCCTTGACCAGTCACAAAACAGTCTGAAAACAAGTAAGAGTGCACTCGTGGAGAGTGATTGACGTGGCCATTACCCTGTATCCACATGGACTGTAATTACACAAAAAACAGTTTCGGATACAGGCTGAGAATACCGATTGCTGGGTATTGGTATTTATGGAATTCGTACATACATTTTCGTATATATATGGAAAGTTTTCTATAGTGTAGCTTGTATTTTATCTAATAAGCTGACTCATGCACTCAGCAGCCTTAGTGAGTAGTTTAAAATGCGTACAGGGTATTAAAACTCGTTGCAAATCGCTTGCATTCGAAAATGTGCACGCTAAAGGTTCGCCACAATGTTAATGTTAATGCTAATGTTAAGGTACATACATGTACATATATGTTAATCACGAATGACCTCTCTCACTCACAAATGCAGGCGCATTGGCGTTCTTCTGCTGTTGCACTCTCTGTCTCACTCCCCGTCTCACTCGTTCGCACACAATTCAATTCAATTCAATTTATTTGCTTACATTTGGCGTTTCACAGTGATTAATGCACCAGCTGCTGTTGTTGTTGCTGCTTCTTGGATGCTGCAGTTGGCGGTCAGTTGCTGACACACCTTTCCAGTGTGTGTGTGTGAGTGTGAGTGACTGTTACACTTGGCAGCCCCCACTGACTGAGCCAGACTAAATGCTGCCTTTGTGTAGCTTCAATTTTTATATAAAATCAAGCCGGGCCACTGCGCCGAGGGCTGTTTCCCGATTAAACAAAAAAAAAAAAAAAAAAAAACAGCAACAAAAAAGAAAACATAAAAAAAAAGTCGATCAGAAAAAGAGACCGGGCTTAAGAAAAAAAGTGAATAAACAACCAACGTCCAACGTTAAACAGAATTACAACAGAAAGTGAAAAAAAAGAAACAGTTTTGGAAAGAAAAATACGCTGCAAACTGACGACCGATCTTGGAGCGATCGGCGCGTACTGAATGAATTGACAACAACAGCAGTATCAGCAGCAGTCGAAGCATCCAATAGCAGCGCAGCAGCAGCGGCCGCAGGCAGCAGCAGCGCAGCCAGCAGCAGAAGCAGCAGCAATGCGAGAGACTCAGTCACGCATCAACAGCAAATCGGCAACAACAACAGCAACAACGGCGAATTCGTGAAGCTCGTGCGTGGTGGGGTGGTTACTGCTGCTATTACAGTTAGCATGATTGTTGTTGCTATTGCTTTTTCTATTTCTTTTTAGAGAGAGTGCGCGCGCTCTCTCCAGTCCGCTGCAAGTTAGCGACATTGACTCTCTCTCTCGTGCTGTAATGCGGCGCGTCGCTGCGCACGCAACTGCTGCTGCGCTTGCGCCTGTTGCTGTCGCTGTTGCTGCTGCTGCTAGTGCTACTGCTGCAGCTGCTGTTATTGTTGCATTTCGTGTGCTTTATCAAAATTCAATCTATTACTCACTGTCTCACACACACACACACACACACACAATCGTGCAGTTGTCGTCCGTTTTGCACTTTGCACTTGCCTCGGCAAACAGTCACAGAGCCTCAATGATGTTTTGATACCCATTGAAAATGCTTCAACGGGGCATAATCTCTCTCTGTGTGTGTGTGTGTGATAGTTGACAAAAAATTAAAGTAAATAATATCTGTAGTGGAGTCGAGCTGCCTGATTTCGCAATAAGGCTATTTCGAATTGGGAATAACTCGATAAAAAAAAATCTTGTTATAGGGTATCTTCTAGTTCACTATTTTGGAAGTTTGCTCTATTTTAAATTAGTTTTCACAGCTTTGCATTTGTCATTCTAAGCCTTCTCAGCGCTCAGCGTAACGCCGCAAATAGTTCATTCACAATTAACACTTCTATTTTAGGCACAGCTTGATTGGAGCACAGTCTGTGCTAAAAGTATGCAAGCGTCTTAGATGAATATATCTCTGAGTGTACACTGCAATAAGCAGTTTATGGTGAACTAAACGTTATATAGATATAGTCACATCAATTAAAATTCACATATCATCTTATGGAAAATTCAATTTTCACACACTTTCACTTATTCCAAATTTAAATTTTGCAATTTTATTGGTTTCAATTAATGGGAATATACAACATTTCCTGCTGTTGCTAAGGCCTTGAAGTATGGAAATTCCAGACAAATCATTTTGAATAAAATTCCATACACATACATACATACATACATAGAGTACAGCTAGAACTGCATACACACACTGTTGCAGGCAACTTTAATTATAGAAGTAGGAACCAGAATAATTTAAAGATTGGTTTTCCCAGCCGATGACTTGAGATGAGTATGATGCATGCATGTGTATGTATATGTGCATATATGTACAATAGATATATCCAGTCTGCTTGTAGGTGTGCGTTTTCATCAGTGAGGCACTGTGATTTGTTGTAAATTTAATTTAAGCACAGCGCAAGCTATTGAAATGTGCATGTGTGTGTGTGTATTTGCATCTGACTATGTAATTGACGTTTATTAATGCAGTTGTATTACTCACGTCTCTCTGTGTGCATGTGTGCGTGTGTGTGTGTCTGTGTCTGTGGCGCGCTTATGACGGCGCAATTTTTGACCCACTTGGCATGTTTTTACTTTCTTTCGCCTTTGATGATAATCAACATGTTGTTCCACAAACCCCTCCCCCTCTGCTCTCCCCCCACACCAATTAAGTTTTATATATCGTTACTTCTTTGTGCTGCTTCTTCTTCTTCTGACTGCTGCCTGCTGCGGCTGCGCTTTGTATTTTGCGTATTTGGTATTGCTGCTGTGCTCGCCTTTTATTCTGCTTCTTTTACTTCTTCTTCTGCTTCTTGTGGTTTCGTCTTTGTACCTTAAAAACGATTTTCACTTTTGTATTTTACCCTTTTTTGACGATCCGATGCGCTTTTGTGGCCCATTCAAAATGAGGCGATTCATGCTTGTTGTTAAAGGAACACGCATACACACACATACATGCAGACATATATGTATATGTAGATATGCACACCCACACACTCTCTGGTCCAGCTTTGCCTTTGATGTCAGCCTCTTTGTCTCATTGTTTGCATATGTAGGGTATCGCATGGTCGTGAATATGCTGAGTTTCGAGTCGTGTTTTGGATATATTGCTTCGCTTTTTTTCTTCGATTTATCGTTGTTTTTTTTTTTTTTTTCGTCTTCGTGCAGCGCTTTAAAATCACTTTCTTTGCGCGGCAAACGTTTATCGCTGGCCTTTCGCCTGCTTCGCATAATTTTTATATGCATGTTAAATAAATAGATAAATGAATAACATCTTTTGCCCGTTGTCGCGCCATTCGTCGTTTATCCAATTTCAGTTCGAGCCCCACTTCCCACTCCCCATTTCTCTATCTATCTCTCTCTCTATCTCTCGTTCGCCCCCGATTTGTTTATACTAGTTTTGAAAACGCGATTGAAAGTGAAAGTTTCACCCAGTTCAACTAGCTTTGGCTATCGGTGGTTCTCCCTCTCGCTCTCCCACTCTCGCTGTCTCGTTCTCGCTTTGTCTTTGTCTTAGGCTCTAGCAGCAACAGCTTTTGCAGACCTGCTCTCTCACCCGCTCATTTATAGTTTTTTTGTTTTATTCCTCGACTGCTTTCTATTTGGTTATCTATGTGTGTGTGTGTGTGTATATATATATTTTGATATATATTTATTTATACTCAATATATAGCTTCTGCTTCATTTAATAATTGCTTCAAACTTTAAGTAGCTCGCCTAAAAGCATGCAACGTTTTTTCTCTCCCTCCCTGAAGCAAGCAGTTCAAAGTTCTATAAGTTACAATCACATAATTAATAGTTTTAGTTGGTAAATAAACACATTAATTACTCTGGGTGTTTCCCTTGCATCATACATCAATACTGATCACGATCGTGGCATCATTACTAATGGTTGGCTTAGCAGTAGCTATTAGCTCAAGTCCATTAGCAAGACTATGCCATAATTATTAGATGATCAAAGTAAAGATATAAACATTTGAAAGTTGATGTGGCTAACTATTGTCTACTGTTTGCACAAAGTGTCAATGGAAACCTATAAAGAGACAAGAAATCTATTGTTCGTCATGTTTATTTAAAGCAGAATTCGGTTTGACATACAGATGCAGCGTAAATTAATTTAATTAATATAGCGCGATGTTTGCATTGAAACAAGCAAAACAAATAAATAAATAAATAGTTAAAAAAAAAAAAAATTAAATTAAATTTATATAAATTCTAATCAATCAATCAAGATCAATCAATGCGGCTTCACTTATTGCAACTGCTGAGCTATGGTCTTTAGGAATTCGTAAGCCTCCTCGCCGGACTCGAGTATGTAGTGGGGCGGCATTAGATAGCCGTAGCGACCCTGATCCTTGAGGAAGACATTGTACACGAACTGCGGCTCGATGTGCTGCTGCACCCAGTCGGCCGCGTTGCCCGATCTCGCCAGCTTCTGGCGATAGCTGCTGCCCATGCTGTACTCGGCGTGGTTCAGGCGACGGAAGTTGAGGATGGCCTGGCGAGCTGTGTGGCGCAGCTGGCGCTGATTGCTGGTCACATAGTCGGCATCGCCCCACGGATAGGTAATCGTCTGGCCGTAGCCGCCGAACGAGACATATGCACCCAAGTAGTCGCGCATGCCCAGCAGGAAGCTTCGCATGGCTCGAGTTTCCGACTCGGAGAAGCTTTTGGCGCCCCGATAGAGATTCTTGCACGGATTAGATGAGGCGCCCGCCTCGCCCCAGGCATAGTCAAAGTTGCGATCCAAATTGACGCCGTAGCAGCCGGTGGTAGTGTCGTAATTGCGATTCTTGGTCCACAGTCGATCGGTGAGCCGCGAGTACTGATATCCATCGGGATTGACCAACGGCAGGAAGTACCAGTCGATGTGACGCATCGCCCTGTCCGCCTGACCCTGTTCCCACAGCCAGGTCAGCTTCGAGATGGCATAGGTCAGCGCGGCCGGGCTGAGCCAATCACGTGCCTGCATCCCGGCATCCACAAAGACCGCGAAATTATTTGGATTGCCATTCGAGACTCTGCAAAGCCAACGGAGCAATTAGTAGCATTAGCAGTGGCTAAAACAGCCGTGTTAATTAACAGTACAGAGTTAACAGTGAGCAGTACACATACGTAAGACGTTTACGTAATGCAATACGTAACTGTAGCAGTAACTGTTTACAGACCTGAGCACCTCCAGCGGTCGCTTGTTGCGTGTGACGCCAATCTGCACGATCTCCGCCAGCTCGGAATGCGTTTCCAAGACGCTCTGCAGGAATTGCTGTATATCTGACTGATCGTGATAGCGGCGCCAGGTGAGGAGAACACCCTCACGATTTAGCCAGGGCAGCGAGTAGTTGGCCAATGGATTGTCCTGGTCGGTGTCCGTGTCGCTGATCTCCGTGTAGGTCTCATCGATGGCCGTCTCCAGATCGTCGATCATGATGTTGTAGCTGAACGCGGTCTGGGCCATATACTGCTGGGCGGCAGCCACGTTCTTGTGCTCGATGATCACGTCGATGCCGTCTTGATTCACATTCCACACCTCGCTGCCTGCGGAATACACAGATTAAGAGATCTATCAGCACGACGATGGATGGTATGAGGCAATGTTTTGCTCATGGCTACCAAAGTGTCGCAGGAATGTGCGTAGTTTTGGCTGCCTGAGACGCGTTTCGTGCAGCTTCCAGAGCTGATGGCCGTAATATCGTTTCACCGAGGCACCACTGCGATAGCGTCGATTGATCTGATATGTGGAGCTGGGCGATAGGAAATCGAAACGTCGCAAATCTGTGGGCGAGAGCCACTGCAAACTCTCAAAGGTCGCCTCGTACAGCTCGGTGCTGTTGAGCGTCCACAAGTCGGGCAGCGTCGCGAGACCCGGCACTGAGACACTGCGCCACAGCAGCCACTGTGCACCACCGACGCTGGCAACCGTCAGCAGTGGTACGAGGCCCAGTGCCAACAATAACATCATGCCGATCGTGCCACACAAACAGAACTAATTCTCCACACTCTCGCATCTCTCAGCAGAAGGTCATGATTCGCTGAATTCTAAGTTCGAAAATTTCATGATTAATGTCAATTTTATGCGTACAGAACACCTGCCACCTGCCTCTCGCCAGGTGATTAGTAGTTGACTGGCTGACTGGCTGACTGGCTGACTAGCTGACTAGCTGACCGGCTGTCTAACTGTGGTTCACTTGAGTCACTGTTTGTGGTTGGGCGTTTGATGTTTGACACGCTGCTCGATTCTATTCTTTCGGTAAAGAGGTCAATAGCCCACCTTTGATCTCGAATTCAGCAGGTGTTTTCGAACAGCTACAAGTTTCGGATTCGATTTGCATACCTGACAGTTTCTTGAAGTCTATTCTGCATATCTTTAAGGATAGTCATCAGCGACTAATATAAATTTCTTAATCACGGCTATTATCTTAAAATGCGTATTTAATATACATGGATCTATATTTTGATTAGTTTTTTGTTTCTCTTAAGTTATGATAGAAGACTGACTAATATATTAGATGGGTAATTCGCTGTTCTAGCATATTGCTTTCTTTATCAATCAATAGGTCTTGAGAATCAATCAATCACTCAAATAGACTGCCAGCAGTCAAGGCATTCGTGAAGTAATACTAGTTCCAGTATTATTTCTAGTTTCACAAGTTTTTCCCTTATTAGCCAAACGTAAATTCATTCATTGTATCAGTCAATTAGTCCGCCTGTAAATCAATCAATTATTCGCACAGTCAACACAATCATTCAATCCATCAAATTGTTCTTAATGTAGTTCTTCAATCAAACAATTGTTCAATTTGACTACTTCTTTTTCACTTTAACGTACATCATCAATCAGTCAGTTAGTCATTCAGGCAACACATGAGTTCAGCTTTACAGCTTTGCCAAACTGGTCCAATCAATCAACAAATCCGGCTCCCATTGATTAATTCATTAATTTATGGTAGAGCATCAAGTCTTCGGTAAAGCCTCACTCACTTTTGTTTGGTTGCCAATCGGAAACATGAAATATGTGGATTCCGTGATCGAGCGCCTCGTTAGAACGTCGCTCGAGTCGATTTCTGTGTATATTGGCTAGATTGATGGGCTGAGACTGAGAGGCCTCAGGTGGTTGCCTCGCCACGCCTCGCACTACTCACCGAAGTCTTCGACGAACTGCTGAAACTGGGCATCCGGTGATTTGTCGCCCATTTTGCGAGTGCCATTGAAGTTGAGCTTCCAGAGCTGAACGCCGCGATAGCTTACATAGTTCTCGTCCAGCGCAGCGCGCAGAGGCGAGCGTCGGCTCATGCCGCCGCTGGGCTGCTCCATGGGCCGCAGGTAGCGCAGCAGCTGAGCGACGCCGCCGCCGAAGAAGGGCAGACGGACGAGATTGTCGCCGCTGCGTGCAAACAGATCGTAGCGCCTCACTGCCTCCGGCTGTGGCAGCCACAGTGCGCACAATGCGACGGCCAGCAGTGCGTATGCGTAATGCATTCTTAGAGACTCTGCGTTTGCGGCGTTCGAATTTGTTGATGAATGTTGCTCGATTCGATGTTCAATTCTGTTTGGCATGCGGCACGCTTCGAATTGGCCAAATAACGGCTACATTTTTCGCTTTTGCCGCTGTTCTCAATTCTCTAGACACACACATACACACAGACGCACAGACGCACAGTCGGTGGGCCAGAAATTTGCATAGCTTAACTTTTACTTTGCTCGAAATGTTATAAATAACTGTTATACTGTTATACTGCCAAAACTATTTGTTGCAATTCTCAGTCGCTTTCGTTTCGCCGTCTCTCCCTCTCTGCTTCTGTCGAGGTCTTTCACTTACGTTCTCTCTCACCATCACTCTTAGGCATACTCGACCTCTCATCATCTTTAATATTTGACTTAACCAGTTTTTTTATTTGCCATACTTATCCATAATACTCATATAAATTTTATTTGTGCCATAAATCTTAGTTAAATTTCATTGTCGTAGCTCGTGTGTCTGATTTACATTCAATAAATTCGTATATTTTGTGAACCGGGAAATTAATTAATCCATCAAATTAAAAAATTATTATAGATATAAGAATAAACTGTTAGATATATATGTATAAAACACTCCTGAAATAAATTTGTATATATGTATATTTATAGAAGTCTTTCAGAGAAAGTTCAGAGCAGAGATACTCCGTAAAAGATCTGTAGTTCATTTATGGATCATCAATAAAATATTTGTAAACCATCTGAAAATAATTTATAAGTCATCCGTAGATCGTTTATAGATCATTTGCAGATTATCTGTAGGTCATCTGTAGATTATCTGTAGATCATCTGCAGATCATCTGTATATTAACTGTAGATTAACTGTAGATCATTTGCAGATAATATTAGTAAATTATTTGTTGGCAGACAATTGAGCATCATTTATAGACATATGAAAAATCATCATCTAATATCTCGAGATTTTCATAAATAGTTTATATTATTTGTAGAGCATCTGAATATGATATTTTTGGTCTCATGCCTCTGATTTTTGTACACTTTTTAGATAATTATAAATGCAACAAAGCAAGTGTAGTATTTTCCACTTGTTGCCCAATCGTAATATGACCCAAAGATATGTTCGTCTGCCCCCTAAAGTTTTCCCTTTAACGGTAATTTGAGTATGCCTCTAAATCGATCGTTCTTGGTTTTCTTTTTCAATAAACATGTCTCAGTCTATTTTGATATATTCAATTTGTCTAGTTACAAATAAATAAATAAATAAATAGTTTCGTATAAATAACATTACAAAAAAAAAAAAAAATAAATTATGAATGCGAGAAAAAAAAATTCATATTGAGCTAAGTCTAGGAGGAAGGCAACTAGCGAACGCGGCGACGGATGCTGCGGGTGCTGCTGCGGGCATCCTTCGAGCGACCCTGAATGATGGCGCGAGCGAGGGTGTCGGCAAAGGTGTAGCCATCCTTGCCGTTGTTCTGAATGAACTTGGCGGGCAGGACGAAGCCGTAGCGACCGGTGTCGCCCATCTCAATGGTGTAGGCGTACTTGATGCCCGCAATGCCCTTGGCCCAGTCATCAGAGCCACCGGCAGCGGGATAAAGCGTCGTAGCCGACGATCCTACAGTATACTTGACGCCCGAAGACTTGGTGATGATCTGAAATGAGGGGAGAATGGATATTGAATGGATATTCAAGAATCATTCACTGGGGCCAACTGATCTTACCGAGCCCGCTTGGCGTGCCACGCGATCCAGATCAGCGCGATCCTTGGTGAGTTGATAGTCATAGCCCCATGGATAGAGTATGTATTGGCCATAGCTGTGGAACGAGAGATACGCCTGGAAGGTGTCGCGAGGGAAGCCGCTAATGAATTTCGAAATGTAGAACGTTTCCGGCTCGGAGAAGGCCTTGCTGCCACGATACGTCTGGGAGCAGGGACTGGCCGAGGTGCCCTTGCCGCCCCACTTGTAGCCGAAGTTGCGATTGAGATCGACGCCCGGACATTGGCGTCCATGCGAGCGCATGTTCTTGCGCCACAGGCGATCCGTTGTGTGAGAGTATTCGTAGCCATCGGGATTGGCCACCGGATGGATGTACCAGTTAATGTTGCGCATGTGGTCGGGCAGATCCTCCCAGCCCTCGATCAGCTGATTGGCTATGTAGCTGACAGTGGCCGGACTGATCCATTCGCGGGCATGCATGCCACCATCGATCCAGACGCTGGGATTGCGAGCATTGCCATTTGAGATCCTGCGACGTTTGGCATTAGTCTTTACCGCTCCTAAGCTATTTAGTTTTATTCCACTTACTTGAGAATCTTGAGCGGGCGCTTCTCCACGGAGTAGCCAATCGTTTCGGTGGAGCAAATGTCCGGATAGGTCTTGGCCATATAATCAATGAAGCCATGAATGTCCTCCAAGCGATGATATGCCTGCCAGGTGAGCCGGTGTCCTGTGAAAAGACACCAAGAGAGAGAGAGAGAGAGAGAGAGAGAGAGAGGGAGTGAGTTTAGTTTACGCTAACAAACTATGGCAACCCCAACCGGGCGTACATTCAACTCGGTCGTAAGGAAACCAAGTGTCAAGTGCTTCGACTTGGCTCGGGACTCAAGGAAATTGCGTGTCCTGTCTGTTATTGATTAAACAAGTGTCTTGCCGGGCTGCCTACCTAAGTTCATATCTCAGTCTCAAGTGCAACTTCGGTGGGACGGGTGATGGCCGTAAACGTGCGAGTGGGCGTGGCAATGGCATTTAAAAAGCTGTCGCAACTATTCCGCCTGTCACTCAATCGACAGACTCGATGTCTATTTTTCCCTTTGCAACCTCTTTTCGATTGTCTTCTTGATTGCATAAATTTTGAACCACCTTCACGGTCTGTTCCTCTGATACCCCTTGCCAATTGAAATACTAGATATGGGGTATATCAAATGTATAGCTAAATTCACATTACCAAAATGGGCTAAGCAAATGTCATATGACGATCGCATAGGCTAATTGAAATAACTGATCGATTATTGCATATATCTATTCATTCAATTAAGTTCGATATATATCGCTTTTGTTATTGCTTACAAGTCCTACGCATCATAAGTTAAGGTTTCAATAATTATCGATTACTAACGTTAATCAATGGGACTTATTGGCACTACAATTGGTATAGAGCCATACCGATTAGGAATATATATTACTTATTTCACTTTATCACTTTATATCACTAGAGTCATTCAGATAAATTTTCTATATTCAAATAGTCGATCAATTATCATAATAAATTATCAACCATCATGATTAATTAATTGAATTGAGAAAAGTTGCGAATAGCTGCATTGTATAGGGTATATGTGGTCGACTCACTCAAGTTTCTGCTCTACCTTTGCTCCGTGCCCTGGCAGCGACTTGATTTTTTGTTATCGTGCGTTGTGACACTTTGCGTTTTATGACTTTTCACACGCCTCAACTATTAGCTGCATTAAAAGCTCATTTATGGCGACACCTGAGCTGGGGCACAAACGAAATGCTACCCCAAAATTTGCATTTCTCTTCATTTCAGTTCTTTACTTCATACTTTTGCCTTGGGTACTCACCCTTGCGATTCTGGAGCTCGGCAATTTGTTCAGCGGGCGGATTCTCGACTTCGATAACCTGCTGCAGGTTATCGATCAGCACGATGCGCGATAGATTTGCGGCGCGTATGTGACGCTCAGCAGCGGCCAGCACCTGTGGCTTCAGCAGGTAGTCTACCTCCTGTTTCACCTCCTTCCAAAGCTGTCCATCTGCAGTAGATACATAAATAGGAAAGAGGAAGTGAGGGTTTAGTCATGCATGCGGCCTGTGGCATGTGGCATGTGGCATGTGGCACTTACCGTATTTCGTTTGCAACTCGTCGGCCAGCTTCTTGTCCTTGTCCGTTTGCACAACAATACGCCACAGCTGTGCTCCATCGTAGCGTCTCAACTGTGCATTGAATGCACTCTCTGTGGCCGACTCCTGCTCCGCGTCCATGTCTGGCAACGGATCTTGCTGTATGAATGAGGCATTCACATAGTTCAACACGCTGTCCGCGACCTGAATGGGCTCCGGCTCGCGCTGGGGTGTCTGTGGCACTACGGCGGGTATGATCGTGGTCAGGATCGACTGCTCGGGCTCTGGCTGAGGAGCAGCTGGAATTTCGACTGCAACTGCAGCGGGGATTTCAGCGGGGATTTCAGCGGGAACTTCAGCGGGGACTTCAGCGGGAGCTTCAGCAGCAATTTCGACTAGAGTTTCAGCTGGAGTTTTAGCGGGAATCTCAGCCTGGATCTCTGCTGGAATTTCTGCAGCGATTTCAGCTGGAATCTCAGCTTGGATTTCAGCTGGGACTTCATCTGGAATTTCTGCGATAATTTCAGCTGGCACATCAGCTTGTTCTGCTGGCACATCAGCTTGTGGTTCTGCTTCCGGTTCAGCTTGTGGCACAACCTGCTCCGCTGCCTCTGGTTCAGTTTGGATTGCTTCTGGCTCTGGCTCTGGCTCTGACTGTGGCTCAGCTTCAGTTTCAGCTTCAGCTTGTGGCTCCGCATCGATTATTTCATCAGCCAAGATCTCATTTTGCTTTTGTGTTTCTTCTGGCTGCTCCTCCACAGCTTGCTCCGCCTCCTGCTGCACCTCCGGCTGAACAGCAGCTGCCGGCTTGCCAGCTTCCTCTTCGTTTTGTTCAGGCACTCTAACAATTTCGATGCGCTGTGATTCGGCATCGCTCAAGGGTTCCTTCTCAGCCTCCGCAACGACGGGTTCCGATTCGGCTTCAACTGGAGCTTGCACTGGGATTTCTACGGGAACCTCAACTGGAGTCTCAGCTGGAGTTTCTATTGGAGTCTCAGCTGGAGTTTCAGCTGGGGCTTCTACTAGAGCTTCAACTGGAGTTTCAGCTGGGGCTTCAACTGGGGCTACTGCTGGAGTTTCAGCTGGAATTTCGGCTGGAATTTCTACTGGTGTTTCGACGAGTGTTGCCACGGGAATTTCAGCTGGAGTTGCCACTGGTTCCTCCACTAATGTTTCGCCATCGTTTTGGCTCTCCTCTGGCGTTTGTTGCTCTTCAGCGGCATCACTAGCCACTGGCATGGCCTCCTCGTTTAACTGTTCCGTGGCTGTCTCCATTATCGGCTCAGCAGCATCCGTTTGTGTTTCGAAATCTTCCACTGGCTGCTCTGCTGGTGTCTGCTCAGCTGGGCTGATTGACTGCTCGTCCTGCTGGGTCTGCTCCTCGGCTTCGGTCACGTTCAGCTCCTCGGGCAGCAGTTCGCTCATGGCTGCACTCAGGCCTTGCTCAATATCCGCCGAGATGGTGTCCAGCATGGATGATGCCTCGGTGGTGTCCACTTCGTTCTCAGCGACTGCAACTGGCTCCGGCTGGGAGTCCTCCTGTTGCTCCACGATTTCTGGCTGAGATTCAGCTGCCTCTGAGTCCACCTGCTGCTCCACTGGCACAGCGGGGCTGTTCTGCTCATCTGTGGCAGCTGGCGTGCTGTCCTCGGCCACCAGCTCATCATCGGCCTGCGCCTCCTCGTTGGCTTGCTGAACTGCCTCGGTAGTCGCCTCTGCCATGGCCTCCAGCTGAGCTTGTTCTATAGACTGCTCCATGGGCTGCTCAACCACATGCTCCTCGATCAGCTCTGGCGATGCGATCTCCGCTGCCACCGGTTCCAGTCCGCCTGTTTCTGTCCGCTCGGTCTGCGCCTCAACCACATCGCTGGGCAGCTCCACCAGCTGCATGACCGGCGCATCTTCGCTCTCCAGCATCAGCATATCGGCGCTCTCGCCCATCGCTGCATTCTCAGCCTCTGCGGCCGCCTCTGCCTCAGCTGCGGCCTCGGCGTCGGCCTCCGCTTCAGTCTCTTCGATAGTGTTGCGATTCACATGCTCTGTGTCGTCCAGCTGGCTGGCCACAGACTCTGGCACCAGCATGAATATATCCGTGGCGCCATTCGCCGGCACGGCGGCCATCTTCATGTCATCCACGACAACGGTGGCTGGTTGCGTTTCAGTTTGTGTTTGAGCTGGCGCGGACAATTCGTTCCGCTCCAGGGTCAAGCGATCCAGTGACATGGCCGCCGTTTGGCTGACCGCCAACACCAGCAGCAATAGAGCTGTTGCTGTTGTCATAGTTATTTTTGTTGTTGTGGCTTGAAATGCTGCTCTTGATCTCCCGTCGTACATCTTAACGAGATCTAACAGTAAACCGTAATGAGACATGTCCCATTGGTGGAGTGGAGCTTTTATACCAACGCTTCGAAAGTATTGCCATTTCATTTTCGATATTTCTCTCTCGACGGCGCCGTTGGCAGCGCAGTCAGCGCTCAGTGCGAGCGAGTGTCCGCTTACTGTGTGCATGCGTGTGTGTATGTATGTGTGTGTGTGTGTGTGGGGCAATCGTGTTATGTATGTAGATTGTGGCGATTGCTTGTGACCAGCACCAGCAACAGCAGCAACAGCAACAGCAGCAACAGCAACAGCTACAGTAACAGCAACGTTAGCGGCGACTGCGACGCTGACAGCGACAGCGACGCCTCTCTTCCTTGTGGGACGCGAGCGTGGCGCGTCGCCCGCTTGTATCGGTTGCATGAATCTTCATAAATGCGATGCTTTTTGTTGTTGTTGTTGCTGCTGCTGCTGTTGTTGTTGTTGTTGTTGTTGTTGAATCTTTTATGTTAATTTTCAAATCGAATCGTAGCCAAATGTCACCAACTGCCGCCCGCTCTCGCTTTCTTTCCAGGGGTTGATTCGATTATAATCATAATATTAATGTTGCTTTTGCTGTTGCTGTTGCTGTTGCTATCTTGTCTATTCCATTTCATCTTCATCTTCTTCTTCTCTGATATACGTTAATACATAATACCATAGTTTAAAGTCTGCGCTCAGAAGTACCTGCCCAACAATTATCACACATACCAAGTTTCTTATATTTGTTATCTGTAAATAGTTTGTGCTTACCTTAAATGGGGATTCCCCATTTGGCTTGACTTTCTTTGTAAACTGTTATATTGTATATATGTATGTACATATATTATATAATGTATTTTTCTATCTATGCACTTCCCTAGTCGAATTCTGAGCATGAATCGGGAGCGTTATACAACGATATACTATAGTATGTATATTTACGATATCTTAATATCTCTGCGCATTATACGATGCACGTCATACGCCATACGATATACCATATAGATATCTGCGTGTATGCACTTTCAATGCCTCACCGAAAATGACTTGAATAAACGCAGCAGATTATTGATTGACATTTGGAGCATGTGCTATATTTATATAATGCTGATTACACTTTCTATATACGCATAGGCCCAGGCAGCTGATTATCGATCAGTAATTAGTGTCTGGGCCTTGTTTATCGATTTCAATTTGCTCATAGTGTCACTTAATACATATGTATGTGTGTGGCTTTATCTTAATCGGACTTATTGTTGCTTGACAAAGCGCGAATGGGGCGTGGCTGGTGAGACGTGCCCGCCCACAAATGAATGACAAACAGATGAAATTGGCAGCTACTCAAAAATTGATCGATTGTTGTTGTCTTCTCGTTGTCTTGGCTTTTGAGATTTCCAATTTGTAAAGCATTGACATGATTTCTGAATGAGCGCAGCTCTTGTTATTGTTGTTGTTGTTGTAGCTCTGCTCTGATCTACTCTCGCTCTCTAATCAATCGGCGCTTTAATGCCGCTCCTTTCACTTTAGATATATGTATAAATATATATCTATATGTGTATAAGCATATGTATATCGGTTTATCAATTGTCAATTGAGGAAGAGCGTATGGAGCTCAAGTAATTGCGAATAATCAACATTTGACTGAAGTAGTGAAATTGTCCTTAATACACATAAATACCCAATCGACTCTGCTCTGTATTTATGTATATACATATATAGTCATGAGTATATCTACTTATCCATAGCAAGTATTTATAGGCAAATTGCAAACGAGACACAGTTTGCGCTTCAAGATAGGAAATTTGCCTTCATAAAGATTCACTTTCCTCTCGATGTAGAGAAATCGATTGAAGCGGAGGAAATGTTCCATTCTATAGCTATATTATCTATTATTAATATATATCATTCAAGAAGAAGACAGTATCATTTAATGCTTTTCCAACTAGAAATTTATATTATCAATAAGTCAAGTATTGGTTGGAGTATATATAAGATCTATTAATTTATGTATTATCTTGGTATCGATTATTATTATAGATAAATACGATTCTTTGAGTGATGTTTACCTAGATATTAAAATGATATTGCGCTCTTCTCACATCTCATATAAAGATAGTATATGATCGATAAACACTATAAAATGTTATTGACAATTCAACGCACACTTTCGATAAGAATTAGAGCCAGTTAAGCTAGACTCTTTAGACAGTTCTTTGACAAAATACTTGCATATATGAACCTTTAGTATAGCATACTTTTGGTATACTATGACACATATTACAGGGTATCTCTCTCATAGTATAATAAATTTAAAGAACTATTGATAGAAAAATTGTCATGGAGAAAACTTGACATGGGAAATGGTGCTGCCAGAGTGAAGATTTATTGCTCTACCCATGCTGGGCCACATGTCTCAGACATTCCCCTTGGGATTAAGAGTTCACTCTCCTAAATACCTAAGTCGAAAAGTTCGTATACGTCACGAGTCGCCATTCATACAATGGCTCAATGAAAGAGGAAAATAAAATACCTCTTGTAATATTTTAAGTTGTTTAAAATGTTTCGCTCGCTAGGTATTTTAAATGAAATGGAAAGTGGGGATTAGCGAGCGAGTTTGTTTTTTCTTTTTCGAGAAATATTTAAAAGACACACACAAAAAAAAAAAAAAAAAAAAAAAAAAAAAAAAAAAAACGAAACACGTACGTAAACATCATTAACATATGAGAAACAAGACCCAAGACTCGTATATGGGTTAGTCGAGCTGGTCTATGGGACCCAGTGGATGACATTTGCCTTGGCCAACTACCAACTACTACCAGAATCCATACGCGAAATGAGCTGAGCGATGAAAGCGAGAGTGCTGTCAGAGCGTTTCAAGTGGCTCGAATGGGTAGTCAGCAAAGAAGAAGAAGAAGCAGAAGAAAACACACAAAAAGCTGAACGCTTTGTAATGAGACTTGAACGAGTCCAAGAAAGGCAGCGAGAGAGAGAGAGAGAGAGACGGAGAGAGATCGTTCAATAGGAGCTGGACGCGTGGGCGTGCGGACAAACTTCGGTTACATAGAAGAGTCACAAAACTTTCTTCTTCCAATATTTCCGCTGCCTCATAGTGCATTGTTGTTACTGTTGCCATTGTTGTTATTGTTACTTGAACAGCGCAGCGCAGCGCAGCACAGCTGAGCAGAGCAGAGCACACGCACACACACATGCACGCACACCCACACATCATCAATGTAATTATCTGCGCAGTATAGCCAAAGTCGTCATCGCTTACCCTTGTTAAATACAACACACACACAGACAACACACACATACACATGCAAGTGTGACATGCGAGGGCACGTACCAACGCACAGTGGTACCAAATTTCATTTGCAGTACTCATACATCCATGCTTAGGGAAATTGATCTTAACTCTCTGATTTCATATTGAAAACAAAGTGATCGTAATATTAGACTTGAGCTTACTTAATCTTATCAAATTTCCATACTGTTGTTTCGAGTTGAATTTATGGTATTAGTTGTCTATGCCTAGGTATTAATCCTAGGTGTAATTCTCTGCGCTGATTTTGGGTAGAATGTAGGATGGAAATACAAGCATTTACTGATTCTATCCATCTGTTTCTCTCTCTCTCTATCTCTCTCTTTCTCTCTGTTTCTATCTCTCTCGAACTCTATCCCTTCCTCGTTCTCTATATCTCTGTCTTTCTGGCGCTCTATCTATTCCCTAAATTGTCTGTGTTTGAGCAACAAGTCTAGGCTATACAATAAAAATATAAGAAAATTACTGGAATTATGTTATGTTCCCACTTTTCCGCTCTATGTATATATGGTATAAATAAATTTGTTTGCCTATAGATATTACAGCGCAAGTTACAACGATTGGGAAATATGTGGATACGTTAGCTCCATTTTATTGACAGCAATCTCCCGAGTGGACTGCGGGAGAGCATTGATGAATTTACTATTATCATTAATATCATAACTCTAGAATAAGGGAGCATATAGAAGTAGTAGTAGAAGTATGCTCAATCAAGCAATATAAATATTAATTCATATAGCTGTACGATTGCTATCTATGTATCTATATCGAAAATGTATCCACTTATATCGATAATCTATCTATCTATCTTCTTGTCGTTCTATCTTTCTATCTATCTCTCTATATATATCTATCTACTATATAGAAAGAGATTTTCTGTTACATATTACGAGATAGATTCTCCTCCGCTTGTGTTTGTCTAGTTTCGGAAGCACTGTGCGAGCTGGTTGCGTAGCTGTTGCTGTTGTTGTTTTTCAACTGGTTTTCAGTTCTTGTTGTTGTTATTGTTTTTCGCCAAACTCCGAAGAGTGTACCTGAGGGAAGAAGGGAGGCAAGGGGGCTTGTCGTGTCAATGTGTTTTTTTTACTGGGGGGGGTTTGGGGCTTTTGAGCTATACGCGGCAGCAACGGCTAAAGGAGAAGGCGCGTGGAAACTACAGTGAACAAAAAGTGTTTGCCGGTGTTGCTGTTGTTATTGTTGTTGCTATTTTGTTGGCTGTGGGCCCGCTGGGGTCTGTGTTGCCGTTAGCACGGCGCACTTGACACACCCAACAAAGGCCGTCAGCCCGGCCACTTGGCAGGCGGACTTTCACGACTCGACTAATCCGTAAATAATAAATATTATTTGCATTTGAATTCGATGCAGATGGAGGAACTGACCGAAGCAGAGGATTGTGCAGGAGTTGCCTTGCATCGCCGCAGCAGCTGCAGCAACAGTCAGCCACAGCCACAGGCACAGGCACAGGCACAGCCCCAGACTGGAGCACAGACACCGGCCAAGGCGCTGGCAGTGGCCAGCAGCCAGCCCATAGCTCCGATGGCCAGCTACTCGGAGAAGGCGGTGGGCAGCTCGCCGAAGCACTTGGTCCACACAATGAGCTCGCCCATCGAGCAGATCGTGACATGCAGCGTGTCGCGGGAGCACGTGCTCAAGCAGGAGATCGAGGAGCTGCAGGAGCAGCTCAAGGATACGGAGGAGCGGCTGGCGTCGGTGCGGCTGCAGAGCGAATCGCTGTCCCAGACGCAGCGCGCTCTGCGCGAGCAAAACAGTCGGCTGCAGGAGGAGTCCGAGATGCTCAAATTGGACGTACAGCATCTGCATGAGTGCGCCGGCGTGCTGCGCAACGAACTGCAGTCGGCACGCCGGGATCGGGATGAGGCGGTGCAGCTGGAGCGCTCGTTGCGCAGCGAACTGGAGGAGGTGCAGCAGGAGCGGCGGCTGGCAGCCGAGGGCAAGGAGAAGGACGCCCGGATCATACAGGACTTGCAGCGCCAGTGCCGCGAAATGGAGCGCATTCTCATGCGCAAGCATCCCGACTCGGTGTCGGCTCTAATAGGTGAGCAGCCACGCCCTAATGCTAGTCCTTAAACAGGTTTCTAAATCATACTCTGCCCTGCCTTGCAGTTGCCTCGAAGAGCACGACCATGTGTTCACTGAACGACCAGGAGAACATGAGCAGCCGCAAGCTGTTGGAGCAGCGCATCGCACAGCTTGAGTCGGACGCCAAGGAGCAGGATCGGAAGGCCCAGCAGATTTTGGCCAATGTGCAGGCGCGCTTCAATTCCGTGCAGGCCAAATACGAGACGCACATTGCGGATCTGGAGACACAGGTGCTCAGGTGAGCTTGCGTTGCCCCCAATTTTTTGTTTTTTTTTTTTTTTTTCGACTCATAGTCACCTCTGTCTCTGCTCATGCAGTCTGCAGGAGATCAACACGAAGCTGAACGAACAGATCGAGTCGCAGGTGCGCACCCTGGATCGCTTCATGCAGAAGCGTGCCGACAGGTACTACAACAACTGCACCCAAACGGATGCAGAGCTGGAGCACGGCCCGCAGAGCAAGGGGCAGAGCAAGGCCATTAGCAGCGGCAGCAGCACCACCGGCACCCAGACGCTGGCGACCAGCTCCTCGATGCGGGATCACAGCACAAACACCATCGGCTGCCCCTCGCCCAGCATCACTTGCCAGCAGCATCTGCTGCATCATCAGCAGCAGCTGCACTCGGCCGGCAGCAGCAGCACCAGCAGCACAGCCAACTCGACGCCCAACACGTCGCGGCCCAACTCGAAGCAGAGCGGCGCACAGCGACGCAATCCCTCGGCCGCCCTGGGTGTCTCCAAGCTGCCCATCTCCCAGTCGGACTCCACACTGTCGCTGCTCAGCCATGGCCATGGCCCGACTGGCGGCGGCGCCGGCGGCCAGCTGCAGGACTCCCAGCTGCTCAGCTCGGTGCGCAGCATGCGCATCGATTTGGCGCTGAAGAACAAGGCCATGCAGCGCCTCACCCACGAGCTGGATGACTGCAAGAAGACCATACGGAAGCTGCAGCGCGAGCGGGAGAGGGATCCAGCCGGAGGCGGAGTGGGAGCAGCTGCTGTTACTGCAGGTAAGCCTGAACAGACATAGACAACTGTGTGCTGGTGTGTGTTTGCATGTGTTTGCATGTGTGTGTGTGTGTGTGTCACTCGGTCGTTGCTGCTGCTCGTGTAATTTATGGACTTTCTCTGCTCGTCAGCACGTACAAGACTTAAAGCCAAGCGAAACACGCAAATAAATTGCTGAAATAAATCATTGCCTGCCTGTTGTTGCCTGCCTGCCTGACTGCCTAACTGCCTGAGTGCCTGCCTGCCTGGCTAGCTGTCCGTCTGTCCGTCTGTCCGTCTGTCCATCTGTCTCTTCGTTTGTCTGCCTGCCTTACCCCTCCTTCGGGCTGCTGGCCCCTCCGCTAACCTTACCCCTCGACGCTCCTGAGCCGCAGCTAGTGGCCAACTTTGACCGCACAGCTTTGTATTTAATACCCTGTAATGTACTAAAGAGTCGGGTTGTATTGGCTATGTTATAGACTATGCAAAAAGTAAAAGCGAATTCTAAATTGTTTGTCTATTCAGTTCAAATTTGCTTTCGACAAAAAGTTCTATACCGAATAAAATGATCTATCGATATATATCGATAACTGTGTAACTCCGCTGTTTCAGGTGACTTTTGAAGCTTTTACTAGCTGTAGATCTGATTTTTCACTGGTCACTACTCTGTCTCATTGATTTCGATAAGCATCGATAGTTTTTTAGTACTTGAAATTCGATATATAAATATGTATTTCCATTCTTCTATTCTTCTTAGTTAATTTGTCTTCAAGTTCTACCTATACACAGATAACTGCCAATGAGCCACGAAATCGATAAATATCGATCATCTCTTATTACTTCAGCTCATATTTTGTGGTGCGAAAATTACAAATATAAATAAGTATTATAGAAGCAAGCATACTCTTTAAGCCTTTGGTCTGCTGTCATAAAATCGATAAATATCGATAGACCGTCATCTATTATATTTGTACATCTAGAAAGTTTTAAGACTTCTGTGAATTAATGTATTGCCCATAAAGCCTATGGCATAATTACAGCAGCTCCTTTGCTGAACATTGAGTTCTCTGCTAGTCGAGTATGCCCGACTAGACCATGCACACTCGCTTCTTTTCGCACTCATTTCAACGGGCAGTGGTCCAAGCGCGCATCGCACAAGAAAGAAGCAGAAACAAAAACTAAACACGTTAACAACGCGTTTAGTAACCACGCCCCCCTTTTAGCCGTATCGCCCCCTTTCGCTGGCCGGCGGCAACTCGGCCACTTGGTTATGTCACCAGCATGCCGGCGGGGGGCGGGGAGCGAGGGGCGGCAACAGGTGGAGGATGCCAGCAAGGGGTCGAGAAAGAGAGAGAGAGAGGAAGGGGGGACAGGGAGAGGGAACACACATATAATTTTTTATTTGCATTTCATCGATTTGAATTTTTTTTTGCTTTTTTTTCGTATTTTTTGTATTATTATTATTATTTTTTTGTTGTTGCATTTTTGTTGTCAAGAGAAAGAGAAAAAGAAAATTCGAAAGCGAAAGTCAAAGTCAAAGACGCGACCACACTTGGCACCAGGGGCGTGCCGGTCGAGCAGGGAGGCGGAGGCGGTGTTGGCGGCGGTGGCCGAGCGAGGGGGGAGGCGTGGCTAATGCGTCGTTTGTCGTTTGCGCATGCGCGCAGCGTTTTATAATTTCATGTCTTGTTAGTCGCTTCATTGGCGGCGTTGTTAATGTTACATTTACATTGGCAGCTAGATGTTGTTGTTGTTGTTGTTGTTGTTGTTGTTTGAGTCTGCTTGTTAAATGACAGCAATAACAGCAACAACAACATCAACAACAACTATTTCTAGTGCTAATAATAGACCAGCAACAACAACAACAGTAACTTTATTTTAATTTTCAGCGCGTGTTCAAATGCAAATTTTTTGATTAAAATTTTGTTATTTACTTTTTTATTTTTTGGGTTTTTGATTTTTGGTTTTTGGTTTTTGGCTTTTGGTTTTTGCCTCTGGTTATGCAATCAGACGTTATTTAATTATATCTTCTTCTTCTTCTTCATCATCATGTTGCTCTTCTCTCGTTTTTATTGTAGTTTTATTTAGCTTTAATTTGATTTTATTCGGCAAGTTTCATTTTTGTGCAAAGTGCATTGAACTTTGAGCCAAAGCAGCCTCTAATTGGCCACGTGATGCTATGCCTTTATACCTTTATACCTTTATGCCTTTATGCCATTATGCCATTATGCCATTATGTAGTATTTTGAAAAGTTATTCAATTCAATTATTTGTTATTCACTATTTGGTATTCATTGAATTCTGCACGCACGAATAGAGCCTCATTATGTGCCTAGACTCATTATGTATTATTACTGTTGCCCAATTAAATGTGTAAATGTGTTTTCTTCTGAGAAGCTTTGAGAGCATTCAACGTCTGCGCATCTTTGACTGTGGAAAACTATCCGAGTTACTGTGTGACCTGTTGTGGTCAACTTTCAATAAATAGGAAATTACCTATGCACATCGGTGTATACTGGCACCAATTTGTATATATGGAATGCGAGTCGCGAGTAGAATCGCTTGTCTCCAATGACAACTCGGAGACATTCCTTACACACTTTACTCAGGCATATGAGCGATACTGTGTGGTACAATGCTGAACTGGTACCATGCTAAGACATCAGAAAATAAATAATAAACATATCACTGCCAACTATAAACTTTACTTCCAACCCGAAGACTCGAGTCACATAAGACATAAGACACAAACTGTTTTATTTTACCTGGTACGCTTAAATAAATACAATAAGGCTATCGATAGTAAGATATCATATGAAATTACGGCATAAGTTAAGTTAAGTTCACTAGTAAAAAATTTAAATATCATGTCTCATTGAGACGGATAAACGGGCAAAGAGATGGATTAGCGGAAAGACGGAAGCACGCATAGAAGCGTTCTTCTATTTGTTACATTCACAAAATCAAAACTGAAGTACCCTTTTCAAAGGGTTCCGGGTGTACAAAATAGAGAATTAAGAATTAGCTATATCAAAAATTTTGTCTGTTCTCAATCGTATTAGATGTAACTAACCTAGGATGAGAGTTGTTCTAAAAGATTATTGTTTATAGAGATTTATATGCATATATGTATAATTACATCATTCATCACATTCAAAAATTTCATATGCAACCGTTTTCCACTTCTCCTTCCAGGCTCTCGTTCACATGGCGCTAGCATGTCGGCCAGCGGCGGCGCTGCACAGCGTCGTGGGCACGATCATCATCATTATCATCAGCATTATCCGGATCATGTGCCGGCGACCACGGAAAATCAGGCACTGAAGGAGGCGCAGAACAAATTCCATCTGCTCGAGGCGGACTACAAGACGTTGCATGACAAGCGACTGCACGATGTGAGTGCCAATCGAGTGGCTAATGTAATGGGATAGTTGCTAATCTATACATCTCTCTCTTTCTTGCGCTCTCTGCCCGCCTCTCTTTGTCTAGCTAAAGACGTTGCAGAGCGCCCACGAGCGAGAGCTGGCCTCGTGCAACGAAACGGTGCGCATTTTGCAGCAGCGTCTGAATGAGCGCGAGGAGGCGTTCGCCACCCAGAAACGGCGCAAGGTGCCCGTCGATTACTATGCCCTGAAGGCTAAGGTAAGGCCCCGACTAAACATATGCATACCCCAATGTCACTTGGTAAACTCTGAATCCTTGCAGGTCTCGCTGCTGGAGCGTCGTCACTCGGAGCGCGAGGAGCGGCTGCACATGCTCGTCGAGGCGCTCAGCAAGGGGCGACTGAATGGAGCACTCGAGGATCTATTGCAGGAGAATAACAATAAGTAGTTGAGCACAGGCTAAGCTGTGACGAACAACAGAAGGCGGAAGCGGAAACAGAAGTTGAAGCAGAAGCCGAATAATAACCAGTTATCGATCATGTTATCGTTATCGATATTGTGCGATCAAAAATCAAGCAAATCCAAATTCCAAACGTATTTGTTTTAACAAATTGCCTTTGTGTTAAATATTGATAAATATCTTTTATAAAAAACTTTATGTATTACAATCGTTCAACAGATCGATAACAGTTACAGCCAAATTGTATTTACTTCTCTATGTATTTTTTTTTTTAGAGCTGAGCCTAAGTTCAGCAAGATAGATCTCAACTAAAGTGTAGGAAGTTGCCGAATCTTAACTGAAATATGCAGAATATTCATATATATATCTATATATATATATATATATATAGAGTTGCTGATATTTGGCATATACGCGAATTTCCACATAATTCTAGTTAGTTCATAGCAAAAGATGAAAACTTAACGTTTAGCAACAAAAAAAAAATGTAGTTTGTGATTCGTTGAATTTTGGGCGAAAAATAGAATTTGTGAATTTAAAGTACTGTAAGTGAATGCCCTCCGCTCACTGCCCCCCGCGCAGGACAAAGGTCAACTTTTAAATATGATTACGAGAAAATCACATAAAACTTAAGTCTTAAACACGATTTAGAAAGAGACAGCGCTAGAGCCAAAGAGCGAGCGAGCGAGCGTGCGAACGCATAGATATGAAATAATAGAAAAAGTATGCATAGAGCATAGAGATATAGAATGTCATAATAAAAATCTCTCTATATATAGGGCTCTCTGAAATTCTGCCAATGAAAGTTGTTGCCGTCAGAAATGCTGGAAAGCATTCGTTAAATGCCATTCGGTCCATCCAAAATTATCGACCACTAAAAGTCGTAAGAGCGAACTACAAGTTGAGTACGAAAATGTTTTCAGAATTAAATTCAAAAGTATTACTGTAGCAGTTGAAACATTTATATATATAGAAATATATATAACGAAGTATTACTCTATGAAAGTATGTCCGTCATGAGTCATGAGTCCGTCAATTCTATGTGTAGCTAAATCCGTTTTTAATACTTATAATATCAAACTACCAACATCTATAACTAAACTTGCATTCGTACAGTTGTTAAGTACAGGGTATAGTCGCAGTCGAGCATTGCCAAGCGGCGACTATTATCTTACTAGTCTTTAATTAGGTTTGTACGCGAATATCCAGCATTCTATGCTGAGTTACATTCATCTCTAAATGTAAACACTTTCAAAAAGTTATTTACCCCAAATTCTAACCGAACCAAGCAACAACAACAAGAATAAGAAGAATGTTTAAACTTCAAGTCAAATTGTACAACTAAAGAAAAAAAGTCAAATTGTCAGTGTACAACTAAAAAAAAATTATAATAAAATTTGAAATTAAAAGACAAAAAATACAAATAATAAAAAAAAGTTTCAATAAGTTTACAAGGAGAATTTATTTAGTATTACATTGAAATATCTAGTTTGATTCATAAACTAATTTCGAATTACTTTTTAACTGTGTATTTATTTTATTTTATAAATAATTTGTGATTTGTTTTTTAGTTATTTATTATATAAGAATATTTTGTATAAACAATTAGAAATTTATTTTTTTTTATATATTATTTATATGTTTTATATGTGATATTAAAATATTTAATTTTTTTTTTTTTAACTTACTATACTCAAATAGAGCTAAATAATGCAATAATTGTGTTATTCAAATATTTATATATCTTATATATTTTGTATATTTTTTTATTTATTAAATCAGTTGACCCTAAGGAATACCCCTATCTCATAATTTATAGGGTGCTCCCCGAATCGCTTTACCCGAGCGCTAGACGTCAAGGCAAATAGGGCACATGGGCTACAGGCTGAGAGGCTAGTCAGTTCAACAGTAAGTTTTGTTCAGTTTCAAGCACACAGCTAGGAGTTAGTTTGGATGATTCGAGAGCAAGAGCATCGACACGAAAAAACAGAGAACAGAAGAAAGACGAAAGTAGGGCACACACGAAGGACAACAATAAGAGAGCTGATTTGAGTGCGAGAGAGTATTACTGGCGGCATCATGGCTGAGGGAATGCGTCGAGGACGACGGCGTCGCATTGAGCCAGCGCGCATTCAGTACGGCGCCTGGGATGATCCGGGCGTGTCGCTGTTTGCGACCGTGCCGCAGGAGCCGGTGGGCGATATGCTGGGCCTGTTTAAGCCTCTGCCACGAGAAGGCCGGGACAGGGCCCTGGAGATGGATGCCTCGCCGCTGGTCTTGGCACCAACCAGCGCGACAAGTCGCCTCTATCGCGAGGTCAAGTACCAGGTGCAGCAGATAGCCGACGATCGGAACAAGAACTACCATCCCATACAGGAGCGGGAGCGGCAGTCGGCCCTCATCGCCGGCATGCTGGCCAAGCGCAACAATCGGGAGTTCGCCGAGGCGATGCGGTCCAGGCAGCTGCAGATCAACTCGCAGAGGGTGCGCGATCTGCAGATTGAGATCGAACGGGCCAAGACCACGCTGAGCGTGGTGAGCAAGCGCAACGAGAACATGCGAAACAAGGGCAAGGAGCGGGTGGAGGAGCGCAGGGAGGCACTCGAGGACCGGGAGCAGGTGCGCAAAGAGAAGCTGGCCGAGCAGCAAGCCCTGCGGGATAAGACGCTCGCATACAGCCAACAGCTGGTGGCCCAGATACGCAAGCTGCAGGCGGAGCGGGCAGAAAAACAGATGGCCGACCTGGAGGAGGGTCGACTGAAGCGCTACAACGACGAACAGGCTCACGCCAACGATCTGAAGGAGGGCATCGAGAGCAAGTTTAGAAAGAGAACGGAGCTCAAGAAGATGCTCGACGACTTCTCGGCGCTGCAGCGCAGCTTGCGTGAAGCGAATCCGGTGCCACCGGACAAGCTCAATGTGATACTGATGGAGGCAGTGGGCCCAGTCACCAAGAGCTTCATGAGGAAGGCGATTCAGCAGAAGCTGGACATATTGGAGCGACGACGTCTCATCAGTGACGGCCTTTCCGTTAAGCTGGCCGAGATACGCGGCAAGAAGGAGGCCCACGACAATATGTTGGCCGATATTTTGGTGTGTGAGCGACAGGCACGCGAGAAGCAGAAGGCGCGCCAGGAGGTGCTGGACCGCCATAACCAGAAGCTGCAGGTGGCCAAGGATCTGATTGAGCAGCACGAGGAGAAGGAGTTCTTCCGCGAAAAGAACGAGCTGCTCTTCAGCAAAATACCCACGGATGCCACCAGCTTTATGCAGCGCCAATATCAACAGACCCTCGCCAAGGAGGCGGCCAGGCGCGAGATCAACCAGAAGGGCACCGCCGGCAGCGCCGCCGAAATAGCGAACAACGCGCGACTCCGCGCCCTGGCCATCGAAGAGGACCGCATGCTCAAGCAGGCCATACTCGATATGGAGGCGGACACGGAGCGTCGCATCGATGAGGAGCGCATGCGCTTGCTGCGCGCCCAGCCGCGAGAGATCATCGACGAGGTGCGTCCTTGCAAGCTGACCAGCTTTGAGCGAATGACCTTCAATCTGCCATCATGCGCCAAAGACGAAGATACTCACACCCACTAACTGACTCCAGAATCAATCCTGACTAACTGAAGTAACTAGAAAGAGCACTAGGATTAGGCTTAGGTAGCTAATTGATTGGTTCAACTGGTTCCGTGTCCACACTCCACGATTCACACATCGACACTCGAAGACTATCGAAATGATCCAGGCAGCCACTGCCAATGCTGATGCATCATTAACACACAAACGCATATACATATATATATTTGTTTTACGTGCAATCAAATTGTGTTTTCTTTTGGTTTTGTGCTCTACGGCTACAATACGCATTGGCCCCAAGGTGCACAGGGTGGCACACATGTTATTTTAAGCTGCGTACTTTTGGGCTGAAGCGGAAAAATACATAAGAGTTAAGTATTCGATTATTGGGTGTGCCGCATTTATTTATAGCTTTATTTACATTATTACAAACTATATAAACATTATTCTTTGTAATAGCTATATATTTTAATTATCTTAAATATATATTTTCACTCAACTACAATATTTCTTGTCCGTGCATTAGTCAGTTAATTTTACGTAGCATACTTTTGGGCTGCGTATGTTTTGAATGCTCGCTGACAAAAGCTGAGCTGCTATGGATAGAATCAGTTACAATTTGTTTCTTGTGTTTTTTTAACTTGAGCATATTTATTGTAAACTAAAATAGCAATTCGTAATAAATCTAATTTTAACATAATATATATAATGTTATGAGGGTTCTTAAGCCATTGGTTGTCTGTCTGCCACGGTGCATTAATACAGTGCAGCTTTACAATACACAATTTCATTGCATACTTTTGCGCACAGCGAAAATGTTTTAAGCTTCCAGTCGAGCTGCGCACGAAATCTGCATAAATTGCCCGGCAATTTTAAAAACAGCACATTTATAACAAGTTTCTAAACTTTACAAGGCACAAAGTAATTTTTGTTTTTCTCGCTTTATGGGCGTTTTTTACATTTATATTTAGATTTATTTTTGTATTTTTGTTTTTTTTTTTTTTTTTTTTTTTTTTTTTTTTTTTTTTTTATTTACGCTTCGACTCATATGATTAGATTTAGCTCTCGTATACATACGCATATGTAAGTGTATAGGTACTGTATAGATGACTTGTCTAACAGCTAGATACAATAGTTTAGTCACAGCTTGCTCTGCAGCGCACCTGGGGCTGCCTTTACCTCCAATATTAAGCCATAAAAAAAAAAAAAAAACATAAAATACATTCCAGAAATGCGTCTTTTGTTCAACTTGGACTCAATTCTGGCTACTTACAAACTAATAAATGCATTTGCCTCCGGTACGTTTCCAAAATTAATTTGTTTTTGTTTGAGTTTTTTTTTTTTTTTTTAGATTTAGTTTTTGGCAGTTCCTGAACTTAACTTTGGCAATGTTTTTTTATTTTTTTGTTGTTTTCGTTTTTTTTTTCTTTTAATTCATATTAAATTTGGAAGTAAAAGCTTGCAAAAGGCATTCGTAAATCTTAAAACATTTCATTCTACCATAAATTGCTTTGTTTCCTAATTGATCTGAGCCGTATAAGTTAAATGCATGACAAAATAAAATATGTATACATATCAAAACAAAAACAAAAAAAAGTGGGTGCATAAATAAATTATGAATAAAAAAAAAAAAGGTTAATGTGCGACTTATAGAGAAATGATAGATATAGATATGGTATATAGTAACTATATAGCCATGGGTGCAAGACCGGCCCTTAACTTAGCATTAACTTTATATATGTATATATAATAGATATGTATTATGTATGCGTTTTACGTATAGACCGAATGCTCTCGGGCATTCCTTAAATGCAACAAACAAACAAAATTCGAGCACATCGCCAGCCCAGGAGTACGTATCGGAACTCTATATAACCTACTAATACACAACTCGTGCTGATCCGGTGGATGTTGGGCTTCATTGAAGTAGTAGTTGTTGTTTAGTCAATCACCACGGACCAGGGATGATCCACCTTGCCATACTGTATGTCTGTCAGGGTCTCGCGTATCAGCTCGTGGACGGGCTTCTCCTGCTCCATGGTGGGTATGTACAGATCCTGGCCCATGTAGTTGATCCGATTGACGGGACTGACGACGCAGGCGGTGCCGGTGCCGAAAAGTTCCAGCAGCTGAATGGAGCCAAATCAAATCGAATCGAATCGAATCAGCATCGGTGCAAACTAGAGAGCCAATATGTAATCTACTTACGCGTCCCTGATTGAGCAGTTCCGTGACCATGGACATGGTGATGACGCCCTCGCGCACCTTGAACTTGCCCCACTGTCTGGTCATGGACAGGATGGAGTCGCGCGTGATGCCGGGCAGTATCAGACCATTCAGCGGCGGGGTTATCAGTTCTTGTTCTAAAATCAGATGGAAAAATTATATTTGAAATTAAATAAAAACTCAAGAACTATTTTTCATAAATATTTTAAATCAAATTTAAAAAAAAAAATTTAATTTTTAAAATATATATTTTTTTTTTATTAAATAAATTTTGTTATTTCAAAATAAAATGTAAAATTCAATAAATATTTTAGAAAAAAAAAAGGTTTATCAATTTTGGAATTTTTAAATAAAAAATAATTGTTAAGGTTGGAAAATAAAATTGTATAAAATAAATAAATAGCAATTCCTTCTTCTTTTTCAGCGAATATGCAGAAAAGTGGAGAAGCAGCAAAAGACTTGGATAAAGTTTTCTAGCACAGACTCGAATCATTCAGAGAAACTGATCAGAGGCAAAGAGCCAATAGGCCCAGGAGTGTTAAAAGTTGTGCAACACTGGTTACTCACCTCCTTGATCGTTGACATAGAACATGAAGATGTTCATGGTGCCCACCTCGGTGAGCTGATGGTCCTCGCCGTAGAGCCAGAGCACCTGCTGGAGCCCGCGGGCGGCAGCCTCCTTTTGTACGTTGATGGTGGGTGCATAGTTGGAGCCCATTTTGCGATTGCCCACGCCGCCGGGCCAGGCGCGCGTGTATCGGGGATCGGCGAGCAGGGAGACAGCGCCATTGCTGCCAGTCTTGAAGTAGCTGCCCACCGGGCTGAGTATGGAGTAGAGCAGCGCCGAGTCGGATGAGGCGACGCCTAACGTGGGCTGCAATGGCAAAGGACAAAGGTCAACGTGGCTTGGGGTTGAGCTTGGCTAGCGGAGCTTACATCGATGCCAATCAGGGTGGGTCGGATATAGAGGCTGGCGGCTTCTGTGTGTGGCACCCACTCGGAGTCGATGGAGAGCAGACGGGCGAGGCACTTGACAAACTCCTTGCCCTCGAAGGTGGGCAGGCCGGACCGCTGGGCGGCCAAGTTCATGCGGGCCATGTTCATGTCCGGCCGGAAGATGCGTATCTTGCCGTCCACGCCGCGGTAGGCCTTCATGCCCTCAAAGAGCTGCAACGATGGGAGAAGCGAATCAGCTGGGATGACATTCGATGTGGATGGCGATGTCGATGCGACTAACGCAACTAAGCGGATCCACTCACCTCAACGGCATAGTGCAGCACCTTGGCAGCTGGATGCATGACTAGATTCTCCAGCGGCGTTATCTCCGGCCTCTGCCAGCCGCCCAGACTCCTGTGATAGTAGATCTTGAGCATATGATCTGTGAACAGTTTGCCGAAACCCAGCTCCTCGTCGTTGTCCGGCTTGGGCTGCAGCTGTTGGGGCGTGGCCAGGCGCACAGCCAGCTGTGACGCCTTGAACTGTTGCCCCAAGTCCTTGTCGTGCTTGATCGGCTCCGGGGCGTGTGTGTACTCTGTGTTGACCGAGGCGCTGATCTCGAAATCGGCTGTGGCATTGCTCTTCTGATGCTGCTGCTGTGCCGTCTTCAGCGACTGATTGCTGCACAGCCTGATCGACTGCTCAATGAAGCGGATCAAGCGATGCTGATTGCGGAAAATATCCTGCAAAACATTCAACATAATTGCCAAGCTTAGTTACTATGCAATCGATATATCATATCAAACTACATATTTATATACTATATAACTAACAAAGCTCGCGAATCGAAGTTTGAAATATAATTTCCTTTTTATCATTTTTGTTCATTTTAGCCAATTGCCAATATTCAGAGTACTTGGAGAGAATTCTATCGAATTCCTAGTTCTACAACTGAATATTTTTCTTGTTGTAGAATGTACTACATATATCAGAATCTTATATGATGGGAAAGCTAACCTAAAGAATTGATATCGTTATTGCATTGTTGTATTTAGATGCCAAAATCCATCAAAATCCATCAAAATCCATCAAAATTTGAAACAAGTTTTATATCGAAAGCGTTTTAGCTATTTCTAGCGAAATTTAATAATTTATTCATTTTATTTTCACTCTTTTTTTTCGTGAAACATTGAAATACGCTTCATTAAACTTAAAATTAGCTAGATCTAAAATTATAAGTGATTTACACCTGTTTTGCGGCAGACAGCGAAATTGAATGCTAATTGAGTTAGATACGAAAATTTGGCGCATGGGCGGGCATTACGAATGCGAGTTGGCCTCAAAGGCGAACTCCATTTGCATAGCAGAAGCCGATCGAGGGCTGATCGAAGAGCGTAGAGCAAAGTGAAGGAAGAGGAAGAGAAAGAGGGATATACGATACACATACATATATGTATGTACAAATCTATATACATAATATACATCGTATATGCTTGTAGGAACGGTCGTTCAACAACCTCGCTTAGAACTCTGCTTTGTCGAGACACACTCACACATAGATGTATATGTATATATGTATATAAATACGTAACTCTGGGTATACCTATATACCTTTAATACTAATGCGTACTAAAATGGGCCACGGGCAGCTCTAATGCGAAATGCCAGATGTACTGAGCTCCAATTTAAATAAACTACACAAAAGTCAGGTTGTAAATTGAGTCTTAACGAATTCCAGGTATTAGCATCTCATTATAATGGGATCGGGGCACAAGCGTGCCATATAGCTTGATTTGCCACAGCATTGACGCGACGCATAATATTTAACACCAAAAACTAGCTGAGAATCGCATAGAAGTGCTGTCCCATAAGGAGAGGAAGAAGGAGAAGATCTATATCTATCTATATCTATATCTATATCTATATCTATATCTATATCTATATCTATATCTATATCTATATCTATATCTATATCTATATCTATATCTATATCTATATCTATATCTATATCTATATCTATATCTATATCTATATCTATATCTATATCTATATCTATATCTATATCTATATCTATATCTATATCTATATCTATATCTATATCTATATCTATATCTATATCTATATCTATATCTATATCTATATCTATATCTATATCTATATCTATATTTATATCTATATCTATATCTATATCTATATCTATATCTATGTATATCTTTATCTTTATCTATACATATATCTTCTTCTTGACCTCTCATTACCCTTACCCTTATAACTATTCTATATTCTAATCGGAATAATATTACTGGAATCAAAAATTGCGTAGTCATCTTATTATGGCAGATCCACGACAATATTTATAGCCATCATAACAAATTGATATTTTGTTGCAAGAGGTCAAAATTTTTAGTATACAACGCGTAGACCCCCACTTAAATAGCGCCCAATAACAGATTCTAATCGAAAATGTCTATCAATCATAGGCCGATTCAATGACAAATATGCAAAAGTTTCGCCCTTCCCCTACCCTGTGCAGCTCTGGCCATGGCCCATCCAGTTACAATTATGATGAAATAGTTGAGTTTGGTGTCTTCATGCCGGAACACCAAAAGTATTTAAATAAAGCATAATAAATATAAAGTAATATCTGCTGAATAGCGAAAAACTGAGCAACTCGTGCGGCGCATTGCATCAGCCACAAATCAGTTCGAAAATATTGAGGGAAAAAATAAACTAGTTCAAGCACAAACCGAAAACCAAACGCGCGTATGCTTTGAGTTTGCCCGAATCGGAGCCGGATTGTCTGCCATATAGTCACATATACTTATATATACACATATATGGGTGTATGTGTGCTAGTGTGGCCTGTAAATGTATATATCATATCAGAGCCCACTTGAGGAGCGCTGCGATGGGTCTAGTCTGGCGGGGCACGAACAGGTGAACATGTGCCGTTGGCTTATCATTAAGCAAATCCCTGGAGATAAGCCGAATGCATCGAGTGCAATAAACAATTTGTTTTTTTTTTTTTCATTTCTTTTTCGTTAGTTCTCTTAAAATTTATAAATACATTAGCTTAGTGCCAGCCAAATATAAAAGAAAACTATTTTTAAATAATTTCCAAAGAAAAAACATAAATAAATAATCATAATAATCAAAAATGCAAAAAAAAAAAAAAAAAAAAAATGATAGTTGTCGTAAACTGATTTCAAACACACTCATTGAACTCGGCTACTTTTCCAGCTGAAGCTTCCAAGTTTTTCCTTTTCCCTTAAGTTCTTTCTACTTAAAATTGAATTCAAAATATTAAATGAAAAAATTGTAGGATAGCTCTTATGATATTTAAAAGGCATTCATTAAATTTACTTTGAGCATGATAAAGAAAATTATCTCTAACGTTTTTTTCCTATATTAGAATATTTACATATATTTTAAACATTACATCTTCTAGCAAAAACGAAGTTGCAAAATATTTAGTAGTTTGCTATTCTAAGATGTTTGAACTCTAGTTATCTTGAATATATGCAACTAACTAACTTCTAAGCTCATGTAACTCTAAAATAGACTTTGAGACATTAAAGCATACATATTTTCAAAATTGAAATGAAGAACTAAAATCAAATAGAAATGTATTTATTTTATATGTATATAATCTACAATATAGATATAGTCTAGATAAGTAAGATCTATAGTTAAGTTGTATATACATATGTACATATATCATTTATTGGAATTATTGGTATTTGGTTAATCTAGGTAAAAAATTTTGAGTTTTGAAGCTATTTGCTGCGTTCTTATTCACTTTGATGCTTTTGTTATAGTTTCACGATCCATATTCCACAAATATTGACTATTAGCGCACCTGTTTGGGCTGCGCGGCACACCTGTTGCTAAGTTGCTTTTTATGTATTGTATGCTGGACACAATCTGGAATAATGTTTCTCTTAGTGCTTTCAATATTCCAGTTGTTTCCATGTAGTGTTTTTTTGACGTTGCTTAAAATCGAACTATAACAATCTCAAGAACTGATTTTTGTATTTGTTTTCTTTTTTTCAAATATGTTTTAGCCTATTAAACAATCTTATTAAATAGTATATCAGTTAGTACGAACCTTTGCATTTATTGCCATTTTGGTAGTCATTCTGACAAGCGTTCAGTGTTAACGCCCAAGCGCGCGAAATTTGTTGAAAAACAAAACCAAAACAAAACAAAATAAATAATTGGAAAAGCTTTACGCACTTTTCCGGCACGCACACGCACACACACACGCGACTTATATGTATATATATGAAATATATGGAAATATAAATAAATATAAATAATAATTTATAATTATTGAAATATTTCTGCTGAATAACTTTTTGCACGTTTCGCACTTCTTTCACCAAAAGTTTTGGGTCTAATCTTTATCAACAGGGAGCATAAATTTGACGCATGGACAGATAATTATTAATAAGTGTATATAGTATACGCTCGTCTGGTTTAGACTGTTTTTTTTTTTATTTATTTTTTTTTTATTCTTTTCTTTTGAATATTGTGATAATAGATGTGTATAAAAATATATATAATATATATATTTCGTATATTCTGGTCGTACGGTACGTGTGCACAACGCAGAGTCTCTGCAAGAACTGAGCTCCTGTCGCCGTGCGCGCCTCTATGTATAGGCAGAGCAGAAGCGCTCGTGACGGCGGCAAACAGAAACAGAAACAACAACAGTCGACGTCAGCAGCACTGAGCGAGAGCGTTCCGTTTACCGTTCAATGCGGCCAGCAGCCATTTTTAAGAGCATAGCAATTCGCTCAGCTAGCAGCGACCAAGGGAGACAACATAATTGTAGGCGAAGTCATATAGGCACGACGAGGCGAGACGAGGCGAAGTAGCGGCCATACACACACACACACACATCTACCATATACTTATTTGAACGCAGTAGCCGGAGCTTTGCGGCGACTAAGCAATGGAACGACAGACCGTCAAAGTGACTGAACTCAAATTCGCTTTTTTTTGCTTATTTTTCGGTCATTTGTCTTCTACTTGTTTTAACTTTTTATTTCGTTTCGATTGGCAACAACAATTCGCCGCGAATTCGGTTAAGTCTTTGTCTGTCGTTCAGCTTCTAATTCGAAATATTGCTGAAGATGATTTTTTTTTGTTTTGTGTCTTGTTAATTTTGTAAATTCTCATTTCATTCTTTTTTCGGCTTGCTTTGTGCGTAAGTGCTTTTTCAATAGACATTATATGTATATACCATGATAATCTAAATATGTATGTATGTACGCCCATTTATTTAAGTTTATTTTTTATTTAAGTAAATAAATATTTATCTAAAACGTAATACGTTATCTAAGCCAACTGATACGGCCTGAAATTGCGAAGGGATAAGCCAATGATTCATTGACTATGCTGGCAGAGCATGATAAATCAAAAATACTCTAGTATCAGCCCAGTCCAAAATAGATCATTATTTTTTTCGCATAGCTAAAGTCCATGTCAAAACAACACAAAAAAATATATTGAATTTTTCCTTTAGAAATTTTCAATTAAATGTTATGCATTCCTTTTTTTTTTTTTTAATGAAACAATATATGAAACAATATTGCCGATAAACAACTTGTTTCTAAATACGCAATTTCCGAAATAGAAAAAAAATAAATGATTTCCAATCATTTCAAAAAACTTGCTCGAGTACAAAAGTACCTATGCAAATATAGCCATACATCCATTAATTAGTATTGCTGTCATGTATGTTGGTATTGGTATATGGCGCCATATGCATAGTATATCACATAATATCTTAAAACGCATTAGATGGACAAATACAAACTATGCGGCTCTGACGCATACGCGCTTCCTTCTCATCTTCTGCTGCTTCTTGAATTTTAGCAGTATTTTTTCTACCTGAACACACACATACTCGGTCAACACAGACAAAACGCATGTTGACATACATAAACATATTTATTTCATTTTTATCATATTAGAAAAAAAAACCATGTATTTCATTGCGCTTATCTGGACACCTGGACAACATGATGTGCACATTTTTCTGTTTTTTCCTGGCGGTAATTTTTATTTTTGGTTTTTTTTTTTCTTACCGCCTTGCCTACTTTCCCGCTGGAACATAAATTTCCTGGAATAGTAGCCCGAATGCTCGTTGCCATTCCTTAATGTCTGCATTGGCTGATGTAATATCTATCGTCGTCAATATCATCAGCATCATTATCATCATCATAATTGCTGATAAGTCTGACTGCAAGTTTTTCCCACACACTTCCCCAACTATGTATGTTTATTTACCAGATCTTTCCATTGTCTGTTCGTGTGCTCCTTTCTTGTCGTGTAAGAGCCGCAACTCTTTTACAACGCTCTTTGCTCCTTGCTCTTTGCACTCTCTTGTTCGCGCGCTCGCTCTTGCGCTCTCTTTGCTGTTACATGTGCGCTACTTAGCAAACATTCTTCCATCTCATTCCCTCCCTGGCCACCCTCTGATTCGCTGCTCGCCAAACAGCTTATCGCGATCACGCGATTCGAATACACACACGCACGCACACATATGCGACCTCATAGGCATTCTCTTTTGTATGTATTTCCAATGTCAATGTACTGGCCGCTTGACTCAATCGCTGGATATGCCCAGAACATCATGTAATATGTAACTGTGTATGTGTGTGTGTGCCTGTGAGAGTAGCCTCTCGCAGTGGGTCAGTGTTCTGTGACCTTCAGGCTGCCTTCAGACGGGCCACCGTGTCAAGGATAGCTGCACAAGCAAGTCAACTTGGGCATCTTGTAAACAAGTTAGTAAATCTTAATGATCGCCCAATACATGGGGTAAACAACAAGTAGTCAGCCCTTAGTGCTAGTCATTCATAGCTTACCACAGAGTAGTGTTAATTACAGTCAACAATCACAACGTGTAACCAAGTAAACAGGTAAAGCAAAACTTATCTCCCCTATACTAAATGCCATATCAGAACTTTCCTGTTTCCTGTCACTACTCAAGTGGCGTTTAGATAGAGGGAATATACTCTACATACATACATATACATATGTTCATAATCTTATTTCTATATGTATTTCATTTAATAAACAGAAAACAATTCAATCATACAAAAATATTGATATGGTTAACATCATATGTATAAGCATTTGTTTATGTGCAATATAATATTTGTATTACATTATTTTATTTTCGACTTGGCAATACAAAAAGAAGACTATTTTAAGACATTATCATCTGGTGCATATGTAAGTGCGACGATCTGATGTCAGGGGGCGTTTCAATCAAATTAAATTAAGTTTGAAATACGTAAGTAAACAGAATAATCAAGAGTCCGACAAGAAAGATGCAGATGGGGAAGGCGAGTGCATTAGACGACCTGGAAATGCCCTAATAAATATTTACGTAGGCAAATTTGAACTAAAATATGGTAATATATGGTAATAATGATAATAATAATGATTAATATTACTTGCACAAGCTAATTCTAATGCTAATGTCAATGGTAATGATTACGACTACGATATATCTTTATATTATTAACAAATTCTAATATTAATGGCAATGAAAATGGTAATACTCATGCTAATAGTCATAATAATGCTCTTGTTAATGAAAATGCAAATGCTTATGCTAATAATCAATGCTAATTATTATTAAAATTAAGATTAATTTAATTATTACTATCAAATTATAATGATACTGCCATCGCTATTTCTAATACCTAATTCTAATGATAATGATAGTCACAAGGGTAACAATGACAAACCATGTTCCTTAAACTGGACCCAAATAAATTCCATCAAATGTTTTTTTTTTTTTTTCGTTAATCGAATTTAGTTCGTTCCTTAGATCAATTGAATCCAAGAATCGAGTATTAGAGTGGAACAGTTACCGTGAAAACATGTTACAACGTGATTTCCCTCGTGGAATCATATTTTAAAATGACTTCTAAACTAATCCAGGAAAAAGCGGTTATTCCATTATCTTATGATAACTGTTTATCATTTCGATTTGAGTGAGCACTTTGTTTACGCTTTGGTAGAAAGTAAGTATGCCGTCATATAAATAGTCTATATAGATGTGTCTATAAGGTCTATATATTCCTAGGATCATCTGTTCTTGTTGTCAACGTGTCGAACTTGTTGCTGTTGTTGTTGTCATGTGGCGAACAAAACAACTTGATGAATGACTCTCGTATACCAAAGTAACTCGTTGCTGAGCAAGATTGTAAGAATATGAGTGTCTATGTGTGTGTGTGTGTCTATTACTCTCTGACTGGCATAGCAAGTGACACAATTGGAGGCGCGTGCAGCAGAGATTGTGGCATAAATAGATATATATTGTCGGTTACATGACACCAATGCGATTTTCTAAGCTTCATCAACAGCAATAGAAATGTATGTGTGAGCGAACGTGTGCGTGTGTGTGTGGCTGTGCGTAGTTATGCGTTTGTATTTGGGGGCACGTTCGGTAGCAAAACGGGCCCACTTTTTGCATACCCTAAGTCCATGTATAGGCAGGGTATAATGATTTCAAGCAAATGCATGTAGCAGACAGCGTATAGCTGAAGAAAATACATCTAAGCTGACCCGTTTTCATCTAGAATCCACAGAACATCTCTTCTTTATTCTATCGAATATATTTATTAAAGTTTTTAGGCTCAATTTACGTATATATCCACAAATAGGTAACTCTCACTTCTTATTCACCACAACTAAATAAACTCTCACTTTTCGGACTACAAGAGACTGCATGAAGATCTTAAAATATCTTAACCTCTTCACCCCTTTCCCTTTCCCTCTCCATCTGTCTCTCTCTCTCTCTCTCTATTATTGTCAAGGACTATATAGGGTATCTGCTAGTTGAGCAAGGCCAATTAGAGTAATATTTATTTTATTATTACCAAAGTTTTCTTGTGCTTCGCATCTGTTTTGATTTCATTTTTTTTGCGCAACACACGCGTCGTATGCGCAATATGAACGGCCTCTTAATATTATTGTTGTTGTTGTTGTTGTTGTTGCTGTTGTGATGTTTGTAGCTTGTGGATTTTTAGCGCTTTTGTTGTTCACTTACTAGCATTTTGTTTTGCTTGTCCTAACCTTGATAGCCGAAGCGCGTCATCGTACCAACTGCAGCCCCAACCCCAACCCCAACCCCAACCTCAGCCTGAGCCCCAGGCCACAGGCCCCACTCCACTCGCAGTTACTGTCACAGTCGCAATCGCAGTCGCAGTCGCAGTCGCAGCCGCAGTCGCAGCCGCAGTCCCAATTGCAACTGCGATTCATCCTGTTGTTGTTTTCGCACATGCAAATATTATTAAATTATTATATTATTGCAGGAGTAAATAACAAGAATTTATCAAGTTGTTATTGTCCGTCACCATCTGGCAAACATAACGATCTAAGCACGCTCACTTCGCACAATCTCTCTCTCTCTCTCTCTCTCTGTCTCTCTCTCTCCCTGTTGACTTTTTATATTCTTTGCCTCTCTCTTTCTCTCGCCTTCTCTCTGTCTATATCACTCTGGCTATCTCTCTTCATTTCACTCTACATCATTGTTTTTCTCTTCATATGTTACACTTTCTCTCTGTCTCAAGCTATTTCTCCCTCGATACATATCTCTTCCTCTATCTCTGTGTCTTTCGCTTTTTCTCTCTCGATACATATCTCTTCCTCTCTCTCTCTCTCTCTCTCTTTCTCTTCTCTATCTCTCTCGATATATATACCTCGCTCTCCTCCTCTCTCTCCTTCTCTTCTCTATCTCTCTCGATATATATACCTCGCTCTCCTCCTCTCTCTCCTTCTCCCTCTCCCTCTCTAATTGCCTCTCTGTCTGTATGTCTATGTTTATTCTCTATCTCTCCCTCCCTATCTCTCTCTGTGTCTCTCTGTATCTCTCTCTATATATGTCTCTCTATATACTCGTATATCTCCATCTCATCCATTCTCTTCACTTTGTTTTCCACAGATTAAGCTCACAACGGAATAGCATACGGAATGAAGTATAATTCTTGAGTAGCAGCTATACGTCACTAGGGCGACATCGTCTATATAGTATCTGATCGGGTTATAGGCGCTGTCGCTTGCCATACAAATCCATTTCCATATGGAGTCAAAAGGTTCTCTGGCTACGTAATCGTTCTGTCTTTCTTTTCTAGTCCAAATATATACATATGTATATGTATATATGTACATATGTATATAGTCCATAAGTACTTAACTAACGATCTGATTTTTTAAAATAATTTCTATATATATATACAATTTTAAAAACTTTTGCTTTTTTTTATTTATTAATTTTTTTCTGCAGCATTTACGTCAAAGCAAAAAATAATTAAAAATTCTAAATAAATAGAATAAGAAAAGGGAAACAGATAACTGAAAAATGCTAGCTCACGCCCCCCGCACATATTTGCGCATGTGTGTGTGCGTGTATGTGTGTGTGTGTTTATCTGAGAATCTTTGCCCACATTTGTTTGCGCACTTTTTTTTAACATTCGATTATGGACTCCCCTTCCTCTCTCTCCCTTACCCTTTCTATCTCATGCTACCTCTTTCTCCTTTGATGATGACTAAAATCATACCTAATATTTTATAATAACATCGCACTCCATAATATTTTGAAGTTTCCGCTCTTAGATAAAGCAAAGGAACGCAACTAAAACAACTCGAGCGGAGAGAGTTTTCGACTAGAAAATACCCTGCAGGTGATCATTAAAAAGAATACATACATTTACAAGCTATGCATGTATTCTTTCTTGTGAAATGCATATGTATTATGATAGTCAATATATTATGTTTAGTGACCTATAAGGCTATAGCCATCTGATATTCCAAGGCATAAGAGATACTTAAGACTTTTGAGGTATCACTAGAATTTTTGATTCCAGAAATCTCGGGATACAGTGGATTCCACGAATAATTCCCGATTTGGTCATTCTACAGGGCATATAAATGAAATATAGCATAATTGATAAGCAAATAACTTGCAAGTGACACTGGCGCACATGATCAGTGATCAGTTGGTTTTGGCTTTATCAGCGCCTGACGATGGCGATGACGACGACGATGACAATGTACACCAATGTTGCCAGATCACTCGCATAGCCGTTGCGATATATATACATATGTACGTACATATATTTCAGCAAGTCATCTGATTGATTTGCTACATAGGAAATCTCTCTGATTTAACTGCATATTCATATATACATATATATATATATATATATATATATATATATAGTTTCATGAATAGACACTGTTCTGTAGATCATCTTAAATATATCCTTTTGTATATATCCCTTTATTAAGATGCTGCTATATTAATCCACTTAAACAAATCGTTTTATATAGAAGTTTTTCTCTATAAGAGAATCTATTCAAGTTTAACAATATAAGTAGATCTAAATAATACGATCGATATATAAGGATCTATATAAAGTAGCTTAATAAATAAGTAATCAATTTTAAATAATCTGAATAAGATAATATACATATATATAAAAGTATACTTTTAAGATAATCAATACAGAATACCAATATGAGTGGATCTATTAAGCCCATTGACAAGAACTTATATTTAATTATCAAAATAAGTGAATCAATATAAGAGTATTGATATTGCAGCATCTGAGATAACGGTTGTCTTAACATATAGATTCATATAAAACTGATTCTATTAAGGAAAAGTAGATTAAAGGATTTATATAATATAAAAAATATAAACATATATACCCAATGAAAAACTACATGGATTCAGGATTCGTAAGCCGAAAATCTGTAATTTAAATGACATGGAGATATATATAGTATATATATTTAATAATTAATATTTTTACTGCTATTAAAAGTACAGGTATATACATGATGTGTCCAACTTTCCTATATACCATAAATATATACATTTATATATAGTTGATATAGATATGTGTTTGTTTGTGCAGATAGATTCTGTGTTTTTGTCTGGCATTTTTATGGCACCCAAAATTCGTGGGCGCTTTGTGATTTATTTGCTTACGTATTATTTCTCTGTTTCTTTTTTGTTCACTTTTTCTATTTATTTCATTTGTATGCTTCTTCGTGGTGGGCTGTTTTTTGTTGGGACCTATGTTTTTTTTCTAAAAAAAAAAATTAAAAATAAAAAAGTGCTCTCAAGGTCGAGCAGCCCCTTGGCTTTTCATGTTCACTGTCGAGCTTTGGCTTTGGCATTCAAAAATAGATAATAAGACAAGAACAGTGCGCTTGTTTACCAGCTGTCCCGGCTATCTCTCTAATTGATATTTTCACATTCACATTCCCCAAAAAACCAAATAAACGAATAAAGAAGAAGAAAAAAAAAGAAAACTACTCGCTGTTATTTTGCTTTTGCTTTCTACGGAAATTTCGCAGCGCTTTCAAGGCTAATGGCAAACAAAATAAAAGCCAATTCATTAACCCGGCAATTGCCAGAGCGAGCGATACGTTGACTATTTGGAATCGATCATCTTTCAGATCCTCAAGTACGTACATACATATATGTATACACTATATTTGGTTATCAGAGCTAGGCGAATTTATTTTATGATGAAATCAAGATTTTATGATCTTTAAATTGCCATCTTTATGGACTTGTTCGCGCTTCAATCACGTGTAAACATACATACATACATACATACATACATACATATTTCTATATGCATACTCGACATATATGAGTGTATATATAGAGTGTAATTTGAGGAGCTTTACGAGTGGGAAATTTAGCTACACGTGTGTCACCTGGGGGCAACAGCAGCGAGCATTGCTAAGTGCTTACGTACTACCTATACCCTGGCATATAAATTTATAAAAATAAGGTATATTTGCATTAAATATATTTGCCTATTTGTATAAATAATATTAGTAATGATAATGCTATTTTATAAATAGCTTTGTATAAATTCTTTATATATAGCATTAATTTGTTTACGACAATTTTAGAGAGATTCATCGAAAATCAGCCGATCATTGAAATAGTAGTGCCGGTTGAAAAAGGTCGAAATTAATAGAGCTGCCCCTTGTTTTCGCATTCAACTAATGCAAATCAAAACACAAAATATCGATGATCGATGCAAGTGCGAGTATATTATAGTTGAGCTTAATGTTAGTTGTTTTGCACACACACACACACACACACATATATAGAATTGCGCGTGGCACCTGAAAACCCTAAAAACAATACCAGAATCTGCTCAGCCAACAAAGTAGTCGATCAACCAGCCACAAATAACTCAACATACATATATTTGCCCACAAGCACACATAAATACATGCATACATACATATGTATGTATCCAGTACCTGTTCGCCTGCTGTAAAGCTAGCGCGCTCTTTCATTTGCGTTGCCCACTCTTTACAGCAACAGCAACAAAAACGCGCAAAAATTTGTTCGCGTGTGTCGCGCTCTTCGCATCAACTGCACCCGTCGCACACTTGCCCTGCGCTCCTTGCTTTCCTTGCTTATTCCGAACATGTACATGTGTACATATATATATATACCGTACGTATGCTTCTATTTATTATCTTTTTCTTTTATCGCAGAGAGGCACATCACAGACGAGCCCAGAAAATTGGCCAATCAGCGCGCGTTCTTAACGATCGCGCCCTCTATCGCACTGTTAAGCGGGTCGCGGGGGGTCGTTGGCACAACTTGCTGTCAGCCTCTTGTAAATGTTTTCATTTAATTTACTTGTTTTTGTTGTTCGCTGTACGAAACGTCAATTAAGTTCGAAAACAAGTTGAAATTTGTTGTTGTTTGTGTTTGATTTTGGTTTTGGTTAAAATTACAGCATTGAGAGCAGCCTTGCAGCAGTAAATTCACGCATTTATTACGCATACGCACAGGTGAGCCAAATCCAATTCGATGCAAATTGATATAAAAAATAGGAATTCAATGGCAATATAGATGAAGCGCAAGGGCTATGCAAAAGTACATCATGATGCAAAGATGTTAAGATGATTAAAAATTAATTGATTCCCAAAAATAGAAAAAAAACGCCGAATAGCAATTGCCATAACACTGCTCGATCAATAGTTTTTGTTAGCTCTCATTAATTTCGGGGGCCTGTTCAGTTGCTAAGCTCCCATTGTGCTTGCTTCTTCTTGCCAAAAAATAAAAGGCTTACAAAAAAGAAATTAATTTTAACCAAAACCGGTTTACAATCAACCCAAGCCTGCTGGAGCAAACTAAATATGCAAATATCGTTTCCAAAAACCCAAGGCAACAACAAGAAGGCGTATAAATTTATGTACATACATATTTATATATGTATTTTGCCACTTGCTCACCTGTTGCTGGGCCTAAAAGCAAATCAAGAAAAAGTTTATCTGCAGAGCTTCAGCAATTGCGGGTAGTCTTTCTTATCTGTGCGTTATCAAGGTCGTTGTCAGTATTAAAAATAAGTACAGTAGAGCCCAACTAGTGAGAACAAATTTAGTTGTGTGTCTGTCTGTTCCATTTACTCAAATATCAGAAACATGTATTAAGTAAGTATTTGTACTTATTATTTGTAATAAAACAAATAGTGTAGATTTATTACATTTTTAATTTTAGAGGAATTTAAAACATTTATTTAAACTTTAAACAAAATTGAATCTTTACATTAAATAAGTTATATTATAAAAACAATATATTGAGAATAAAATAAAATTATAATATTATTATATGAGTTGATTAAAATGTACATGTACATTTTAAATGTTAATCAGTTTTTATGCACTTTACAGAAAAGCTGAGCCTTTCCGCCAAGGGAGGCTTTACTATACACATTTTTTTTTTTAATAAGCTGCACATTCTTTAATGGCTATATTATAGTTCATTTTGCTTTCACTTCGTTTCGCACAAACCAATTTTTCATTATCAATGTCATGAGAATTGATAAGCGCTCTTCAGTCATTGTTAGAGATAGCTGTTTCATTAATGGATATATATGTATATACATATTTGTATGTATGTATATATATGATTTTAATGTGTGTATACAGTTTAGATTTATACGCCCATAGCTGTGCAGATAAGACTTTCGAATGGGCTGCGCTGATTTATACATATATTAGATTTATATACGAATAAAAACATTATAAATTAAACTGTATATATTTGTATACGGATAACAATATAATTATTGCATTTATAAAATGTGTATGAGCTTTGAAGTTTCTTAAAAATCCGTTATATTCAAGCTGCTCGTATATTTAGAGATACGAGCATCGATAGCTTTGACACTAATTATCGAATTGAACAATATATATCGAAGGACAAGACAATGTAATCGATACCATTAAGCGCTGACACTAACCAGAGAACACATAGACTAGACATCTAGAACAAATTTTTTCACCGGCGAAAAAATGCGCTGAGGAGACTACACAACTTCGTATTTGCTCGGCTCAGTCTCTTGAGGCTCAAGCATTGAAAATAAGGCAAGACAAAATCAGTGTGCTGCGAGCGCTGCCACGAAATGCACGCATTACCAAATGAAGCACGGGTATGCGCTCTTTTTCCCTTGCTCACTCTCTCCCTCTCTTTATGCTCTCTCTCTATGGTCTCTCGAATGGCAGCAGCGCACAAAAATTGAAAATTGTTCGCGACGATCTGAGCTCGTTCCTTTTGAGTGAAGGGTATACCGAAATTTGTAAAGCGTTCGCCACGTTCATGCAAACAAAATGTAAGCGTTTCGATGGTTATTCGTGGGAAGGGTATGAAAGCGTTGATACGCATAAACAATATGATTTCGCGACGGGCAAGTACACACACACTTGTAGTCCCTTGCTTCATGTATGAGCATTTGTGACCTGCGTGCGTTACTCTTGCTGCTTGTAGCAATTTTAAAGCCCAGCATTTGCATTTGGTCGGTCTTATGGACTGTCATAACCACTTTACACAGATGTACAATGTATGAACATACATACATACATACATATGTACATAAGTACATTTATATATTATTATTGCTAATCATGTTTATAAATGTGTCTATATATAATTAAAATTATTTTATACACATTTTTAACCGAAAAAATTATCGTAAAACACTACTAACTTTATTAAATGCTTTGCAATATATGAAATACACATGTCATATTATACTCAAGCTTTACTCATTATGCATTATCATTGCATTAAGTCATAATGGCCCATTTGATAGTCACCCTACGATTCAAATCATACAAAATTTACAAAATAATAATTCCAGAGACAATTAGCTTGCCATCCCATACAAGCATACACATACACAAATGCAGACCAACGGCAAATTTTGGGCTTTACAATTTGCACAGCCTGTTCTGCACAGAAAGAATACATTTTCGCGACGAGCATGCACACACACATTTACATGGGCATCAATACTTTCAAACCCTGCCGCAGGTAGCAAGAATAGAGTTGCTTACACAAGCACACAAATGATAGCGAGGGACTGACAATGTGTGTGTGCATGGTCGTCGCCTAAGCATTTTTTATGTGTGCAACTTTTGGGCTGATAATAGACGAAAATACTGAGAAAGAATTGAGTTTCGCGACGCACGCACAGAAAAGCTCATACACGTAGCAAGGATGTAAATGTGTGTGTGCATGCTCGTCGCGAAAATGTATTCTTTCTGTGCAGAACAGGCTGTGCAAATTGTAAAGCCCAAAATTTGCCGTTGGTCTGCATTTGTGTATGTGTATGCTTGTATGGGATGGCAAGCTAATTGTCTCTGGAATTATTATTTTGTAAATTTTGTATGATTTGAATCGTAGGGTGACTATCAAATGGGCCATTATGACTTAATGCAATGATAATGCATAATGAGTAAAGCTTGAGTATAATATGACATGTGTATTTCATATATTGCAAAGCATTTAATAAAGTTAGTAGTGTTTTACGATAATTTTTTCGGTTAAAAATGTGTATAAAATAATTTTAATTATATATAGACACATTTATAAACATGATTAGCAATAATAATATATAAATGTACTTATGTACATATGTATGTATGTATGTATGTTCATACATTGTACATCTGTGTAAAGTGGTTATGACAGTCCATAAGACCGACCAAATGCAAATGCTGGGCTTTAAAATTGCTACAAGCAGCAAGAGTAACGCACGCAGGTCACAAATGCTCATACATGAAGCAAGGGACTACAAGTGTGTGTGTACTTGCCCGTCGCGAAATCATATTGTTTATGCGTATCAACGCTTTCATACCCTTCCCACGAATAACCATCGAAACGCTTACATTTTGTTTGCATGAACGTGGCGAACGCTTTACAAATTTCGGTATACCCTTCACTCAAAAGGAACGAGCTCAGATCGTCGCGAACAATTTTCAATTTTTGTGCGCTGCTGCCATTCGAGAGACCATAGAGAGAGAGCATAAAGAGAGGGAGAGAGTGAGCAAGGGAAAAAGAGCGCATACCCGTGCTTCATTTGGTAATGCGTGCATTTCGTGGCAGCGCTCGCAGCACACTGATTTTGTCTTGCCTTATTTTCAATGCTTGAGCCTCAAGAGACTGAGCCGAGCAAATACGAAGTTGTGTAGTCTCCTCAGCGCATTTTTTCGCCGGTGAAAAAATTTGTTCTAGATGTCTAGTCTATGTGTTCTCTGGTTAGTGGCGCTGATAACGTTTTCAAATGGGATGCGGCAGTTACAAACTTGTTTAACTCAGTCTAATCTTTTTTAATTAGCTAGCAACTGATGGGCGCTTATCATACACATAAGTATATTTGCATATGAATATATATAAATATATATATGTATACATATATGTATATTTTAATATAAATAGGGCGTGGCATGGCGTGTTGCTAGCTAGCCAGCCACAGACAGTTATCAGCAAACGTGCGCGTTTCATCTGCGTCATTAACATGCACATCTAAAGCTGTGAAAAAGGTTCCTTAGCTGATTGCTGAATTGCCAAACAAGAATTTAATTGCAATAGATAAATTTTTTTCGGCACAGGCGGTCATTGTGCTCAATTCATCAGCATCAATTAAGGCGTCTGGGCGTGTCATGAGGAACCGGTTGCAACTTGCAATTGCATCAAACAAATATTGAAAGTTGCACGCCGACTTTTTGATGGATTAGTTAACAGACAGGCAGACAGCCGCACAGACAGACAGAGTAGAGAGACAAGAGAGTAGAGAGCAAAACAGTTAACTTACTAACTCATGCGTATATACAATATATACATATCTGAATTTATTAAAGAATAAGATAGAGAAATAGAGGCATAAAAGGCAATAAACTAAAGTATTAACTAAGTTAAGCCTGTTGCGTCTTCAACATTTTCACAGACGGGGCGGCTGGTGATGGCATATGTGTGGAAGGCGAATGTTTCACCTTTGATGTGAATACATCATAGCCAAGACTAATGACATTATCGTAGAAAATGCGATAATGTGTGGGTATCCAGTAGAAGTTAACAAATTGTGCCACCGGCCAAACGGTCCATTCAGCTGCATACAGCTTCCAGGCCTTCTCCTTGATCTCCTCCCACACCTCGTGCGCCTCCTTCTTTTCCAGTATGCCAAGTGTCACAAAGAACGCTGAGATGTACAATGGTGAGCATATCAATTGATCCAACACAATCTTTTTGGCCACCACACGCATACTTCGGCCCGGAAGATACTTGTCCAGCAGCTGATACCAATAGTGGCAAATGATGCCAACGGCCACGCCGCTGGTTGCCATGTGACGAGTACGTATGCTGCTGTATTCCTCAATCTCTTTGTTGTACAGCTCCAGCTGCTGTTCGAGTACATCGCCTAAGGAGCTGAGCGTTAACGAGATGCCCACATTGGTGAAAAGCAAAAACTTATTGCTGAACGCATTGCGATGCCATTCACGCATCTTTTGCAGCGCTACAGTCCGGCCAGTGCCAACACTAGCCCCAGATCCAGCGCCGGTTGTCGCATGACGATATATGGTATATTTACCGAGGGTGAGCAGTATGCGCAGTTTTCGACGCGGGAGTTGCATATTTTTCTTTTCCTTTTTCCTTTATTTATACCGTTATATACAAATTGTTGTCAACAGCAAATTGCTTGAAGTCTGAAATTTAGCATGGTCTCCTCAAACGCAATTAGTCTTGGGATTCCATATTGTTAGGATTGGGGGCCAAGAAAGTTGTTTTTTATTTTTGAATTTTGTAAAATCGTTTGCACATCATACTCGAATTTTTGATAATACAATTTATTTACAAAATTATTTAGGAGCAGCGTGTGCTGGCTGCCGCTTACAGCAACAACAACAACACCAGCATCAACAATTGCACAATCACGTGTAGTGAACAGCTGTTTACCAGGGCTGCAAAAATACCAGCACTATCGAGTATGGTATATATACGATGGCATAATCAATTATAATCGATCAGCACCATAAACAGCTTTTAAGCAATTTAAAGGTTTAATTATAAATGCTCTGCCTAATTCTAAGTGCGCCCAGTCTTAGATTGAGCTTTTAATAATTGACTTTAAATAATCAGCTATTATTCCACTATCGATATTTATATACGATAGCTGTGCGTCAGCCCTAGCAAGCGTTGCATTGTTATTGCTACGCTGTTTTCTTTATTTTCCTTTTTTTGGATTTTTATTGTCAGGCGTCGCAATTAGCGTGTTATAGTCTAAGCCATATCTAACGACGCTCAATTGTGCTACAGGACCTGCTAACTTTAGCATTTATATTGGTATTTTGTGCGTTCGGCGCAGAAAAGGTCAAACAGCTGTAAGTTTTGCAATTAGCAGAAAATAACAAAAAAAAAAAGATTTGCACATTAGCAAAATATTTAGTAATAACTCATTTTGTATAACAACAATTTCTACACACAGCGTCAACAAACAAAGAAAAGTACGCACACACACACACACACACGGACTCACTCACACACAGAGGCTGTGTAATTAAAGACAGGTAAACGAGCAATTTGTCAAAGGCAAATTATGGGTCGCATCTTTCTGGAGCATTTGGGTGGGCTAAAGCTCTTCAATTGCGCCCAATGTCATACGAACTTAACGAATCGCAGCCAATTGATTAGCACACGATTCACAGGCGCCACAGGTAGGAGATCCAATCACATTCTTATACTCCCGTGTTCCCCCTGTTATATTTGATACTTTTATGCTTCTGCAGGTCGCGCTTATTTATTCAAGCGCGTTGTCAACCTGACTTTCAGTGCCATTCAGGAGCGCGTGATGCTCACTGGTCGACATATGGTGCGCGATGTAATGTGCAAGAATTGCGGTGCAAAGCTTGGCTGGATGTATGAATTTGCCACCGAGGAGACGCAAAAGTAAAATCCATCAAATTTAGCCCGCTATGTATTTGTTTTGATGATCGTTCATGTTGTCTCCTTGACAGGTATAAAGAGGGCCGCGTCATTCTCGAATATGCTCTAATCAATGAGGCAGAGGGCTTTCCATCCGAGGCAGGCGGCACCAGTCACTGAACAAATGAGTCTAGCTGAATAGCTCAACAGGATACAATACATTTGTGTAGCCTTTAAGTATTTAATTTAGCCGACAGGCGTTGGCTTCATCTATACATATATCATGTATGTATATAAGAATGTAGGTTAAATGATTTTAAAAAGATCATATCATAGATCGGTATAAATCATTTGTGGAACATGAAGCCCCTGTCAGCGTTACTTAAACCTAGATTTAAGGCACTAGCACATTAAGCTTTTGCCGCACATTTAAAAATTAATTATGTTAAGAGGCTGAAATGATAAATCAAAACAACAACAAAAACAAATCTCGCAGCCCTTGTCTATCCCTATATTCCTTCATTTGCTCTCCTTTCATTTTTTTTTTTATAACATAAGAATTTGCTGTGTCTTTTAACTCTTTTTACATAATTAAATAAAATAACAGATCTCTTATCTCTTATCTATATATAAATCAACAAGAAAACCAAATGCCACAAATTCGCTTAAAGATTAGAAGGGAGGGAGGAAGGAGGGAGAAAATATGTATTGAATGTGTGTATAAGAGCAGAACAGATATACATAGATGAATATGTTGTCCTCAGCTGAATAAATAAATACCAGTTAAGAGTTAACTTTTTGAAGAGGACTCGAAAGAGTTTCTCTGAACCCAATTTTGTGTTTTCTATTTTTGTATTTATTTAATTGCTAGTTGCTAGGGGCCATACAAATGCAAAATAGAAATGCATTTGTGCTATTGTAGCTCTGGGCTGGGATTTCGTCTGTTGTTAACTCAACTACTTAGTAACTCGAACTGTGCAGCTTCCTCATGATTCTTCCTCTATAGTTTATTGGTTTTTTGGGCCATGGCTAAAGCATTTTCGTTGGCAATCATTTGGAATTCTTGGAAGCGCTGGGAGACACGTTGATTCATCTTCAAATACTTTTCCATACAATTCAGTGAACATTTCTCCTATAAAATCAGAAACGTTTGAGCTCCTTTGATCCATTGGGCTTTAGATTTAATTGACTCACCTCAGAGTCCTTGACATCACGGGATGTGAAATCGCGCACACAGTCCGTAAAGCACATTTCGGATAGTTTGTTGTACGACATCAGAAAATCTGAAAACTATATATATACATATGCATACATATATACATGTGCACGTTGTTCAGTTACAGGTCAACAAATCAGATTCAAGCGGGCGGCTTATTCGATTGCACATTGCATCACATTGGCAGCATGTTTATCAATCAAATGCAGCTGGTTACTTACTGTTTTCATTTGATCCTTGTCCAGCTGATCTAAAGACACAGTTTCGGGGCTTTTAGCCATTTTGTACTTTGTTGTTTTATTTAAGTTTTTGGTGAGGAATCAACGAAATGTTGGGCGATTAAATAATAGCAGTGAGAGAGCTCAGCTGTGCGGCACTGTCACATCAGCAGGGTTGCTGTCAAATCGATAGTATCCTGCTATCGTTCTCTTACTAGTATACGATACATCGATAGGAAGTAGGCTGCCATCTTGAAATTGTATTTTTTTTACCACAATCACAAATTAATTTTCTCTCTACGTAAGCGTGGTTGTGCTTGCCTGCTGCCTGGGAAAAGAAGTATATATAGTACATATATAAATTGTGTATACCTAGCGACGCAATTAATCGCTGGCATAAAGAAATTTGTATAAAATTTCAAAAATATTAACATATACATAAATATACACTATGCCCCGCTATCGTGAATGGGACTTGGCCTGCAAAGTCTACGTGGGCAATCTTGGCTCCTCGGCCTCCAAATATGAGATTGAGAACGCGTTCAGTAAATATGGACCCCTGCGTAATGTGTGGGTAGCACGCAATCCTCCTGGCTTCGCCTTCGTCGAATTCGAAGATCGTCGCGATGCAGAGGATGCGACACGAGGACTTGATGGCACACGCTGCTGTGGCACACGCATACGCGTCGAAATGTCTTCAGGCCGTTCACGTGAAGGACGCGGCGGTGGAGGCGGCGGTGGCCGACGCGGCGGACGCAGTGGCAGTGGAGGTGGCGGCGGTGCAGCTGCTCGTGCTGGTGACGCTGGCGGACGTTATAGGTGAGTGCAATCCCCTTTCTTCCCCTTGCATCTTAATTTGTTATATATATATGTACATTTAAGACTCTTTGTATATACCATGTATATACGTATATATTTATTTGTGTTGCGCATTGCATATGAGTTGGCGAAAAAAAACAGACAAGTATGAAAAATCGATTTGGGGCAAGCGAAAAAAAAAAAGACGTAAATGAAAACGGGCCCGCGCCAATGTGCGTATACATACAAGAAATATTGCAGTACCGGTTGTAAAAGTGAGCACAGCGCACACATGAACACACATACACACGGCATACACACACACAGACACAGATTTACAGTGTCGTGCGCATCAATTGTGTGCACCACGCGAGAGTTTCAAAAGTCCGAATATCAATAATCGATAAACCAGGGTTGGTGGACGCACAGCTTAACAGTCGATAGCTAATTCGCATTACGTTAAAATCCTTTAAGTACTTGATTGAAGGTTTCATCCACACCCGTTTGACCCGTTTGCCCGCTTGTTATTCAAATGCGGCCTCGCCGTTGTACAAAGATTTGTTGTGTTTTAGTGAAACACTTAGAAGTATCGCATATAATTAAATTTAAATTAAACAAGTACACCAGTAAAAATAGAACAAACCAATTAAAAACAATTCATCAACGATTGAGGCTCAGTTTTAATGTGGTTTCACAATCATTTTGCAGGATAAAGTCTTCTTCTACTACAAGCACAACAAGAACAACAACAACAGCTACTACTACTACTACTACTACTAGAACTTCTACTACTCCTCCTCTTCCTTCAACAAGTACAACTACTACAACAACAAGAACAACTTCACGTCTCATAACTACAACAACAACAAGAAAAACAGCTCCTGCTCCTCCTCTTACACACATTTCACCAACACCAACAACAACAACACGCCCAACCAAATTGTGCAGCTTTATGATAATTGTCGATTTCAACAAATACGATATATTCCGCTGACTGCAAAAAATAACAAGAAAAACAACAACACCACCAACAACAACAATAACTACAACAGCGACAGCAACACATCACAACAATAGCAACAAGAACACATGCTCTTCTTCGCAAGCTCTCTACAAAATCTTTGTACTTAACGTACGCATCTATTTGTCAGCTGAAGGGGCAGTCCAATCACCATCCACCATCAGCAGCAACAGCTACAACCTGCATCAGCATCAACTGCGACACCACACAACACAACATAATTCACACAACTCTCTCTTTCTCTATCTATCTCTCTCTCTCTCTCTCTCTCTTCTCTCTCTCTAACTCATCACACACCCATAAACGAGAACATAAACAACATGCTCTCACATTCACAAACACACACAAATCACCAAGTGCGACGTGGCAGCAAAGCGCAATTGTGGGGCCAGTCAATCAGTCGGTCAATCAAACGATCAATCAACGGCTTTTGACTGCAGCTGTCGTCGCAACTTCACCAATAAGCAACAACAACAGTCTTCATAGCTCATCATAAAATGCTTCTACTTTCGTACCAACAAGAACAACAACGACTTATGCTCTCTCACATATATTAACAACACTTATCAACAACACCACCACCACCACAACCAACAACTACAACAGCAACCAACCAACCAACCAACAACAACAAGCAAGTGCAACTACTGACCCAGCCAGCAATCAAATCTAACTCCAATTACACCAACAACCAATCAATCAACCAATCAATCAATCAATCAACCAACCAACCAACCAATCAATCAGCCAATCAATCAACCAGTCAGCCAATCAACCAATCAGCGCTTTGCAACAGCCAACAACCGTAGACAACAACTCTAGACTCAACTTCAACTTGCAGTCCTACACGCGTCTTCTGCAACGCTTCTCAGCCTCAACGGGTCTGCTTCTGTCCCCCACAGTATATCTGTATATATAAGATATATAAAATATATATATTTGTTGATCAATGAATGTATATATATATATATGTAAGAATCATCTTATGCTCATCTAGAAGCCAGCCTGCCACCAACAACAGCTACAACAGCCAACCAACAAGTACAACAACAACAACTTCAAGAACAGCCAACCAACAAGTACTACAACAACAACAACAACAACAGCTACTTCAACAACATGCAACAACTTAGGGCTCTCTTTTTGTTAATCATCTTTTATTTAATTTGTTGTTGCTCTAGCTTCGTAGCTCATTTCAGTTCTTGCACCCCTACCGGGTTGGCCATACCCCCCACCCCCCATATACCTTCCACCCCCTACAAATTAAAAAGCAAATACCCTGCGCCGAGCATCTCTGCATCACAGAAAAAAAAAGAAATGTCTATGAATCTTCAAATTCAGCTGCGCTGCGCTTCTTCACAACTTCAGCTTCAACTGCAACTGCAACAACTCCTCCTGCAACAACAACAACTACAACAACAACCACCAATAATCACCAACAACAAGAACAACAACAACCACCAACCACCACCTCCGAATTATCACGTAAAGCAACTACCAAAAAAAAAAAAAAAAATTCAAAAATCTAAAAAAAAAGCGTATGTAAAATTGCTACCAAAAATTATTTTTAGCTAAAAGAAATGCTATCAAATTTTAACTTTTAATTTTTTTTAGAACTTTTTTCGTTATTAACATTGCTGTATAATACCCTTGCCGCAACGAGTAGAATGCATATGCTAAGTTGATTTGTGACCTGGTGTCCTTCCGTGCGTTCAACATTTCCGTTTCTGGCCTATATGAACTCATCATCCAGTGAATCAATCTTAATGAAACTTGGCATAGATGCTGCTAATTGCTGCAGTCAGCATATATGTTGAAGTTGGTTGGATCGTATCACTATATCATCAGTTTAATAAGGAAGCGATGAGCAGGCTAACCCACACAGTGCATAGACTATCGATACAGTGAAGCCTCGCATATTGGAATGTTATGATTTGTAATTATTTGATTCTCACAAATTTCATTGTAAATTCGAATTCGAATCAGTTCCAATTGTTGTGTGTTCACTGTATGCAGATCCTTAAGCATTTGCCGATGTCAGCTGTCAGCAAAGGTATTTAGTCTTCGGCTGAGCCGTTGTTAACAGTATTTTCTATCGTTTTCTTTTCATTTTGGATCGTTTATCGTTATTGTTTATATTGTTTGTTTGTGTACATTGTTGTTGTTCCTTAACACACATACACACGCAAACAGCCAAAGTCACACACACACACATGCGCGAATGCAGTAACAAATGTGAAGGAACTTACCTCAGGCTATCCCCCCTTTTCTCAGCTCCTCTCTCTCTTGTCTCTGTGTATGTGCATGCGTGCGTGCGTGTGTGAATGTGTGTGTATGTGTATTAGTGTAAGCAACAGCTGCAGCAGCAGTAACTAGAGCATCAATACACTTGAGCACCTATTACAGTAACAACAATCGAGTGTTGCAACTACAGCGACAACAGCAACAACAACATCAACAAGAACAACAGCAACTAGTACAACATTCTTCTCTCAGTCTGCTATGCTCATCCAACACTGAACTCACCCAACACCACCACAGCTACTACTACGTTAATGTATGTTGTTTGTTTTTGTTTTTGGTTATGTTTTTTTTTTTTACCACCAAAAGAGGAAAAGAGACCAGCCAAATGCCCCCCTGCCGAAAGTAGCATTCTCTCTCTTTATCTCCCTCTCTCTCTATATACATATATATATGTATATGTATATGTGTATATGTATATGTATCTCTCTCAGCTCAGCTCAACGCAGCGCCACAGCCAACAGACAAACTGCGAGAGCATCACGAAAAGCAACCACCAAGACCAACCAACCAACCAACCAATCAACCAACCACCAACTCCTCTCAGAGCTTCTCCATAGAATATCAGTAAAAAAATATATATATATTAAATGAGAACAAACCCATAAACTGAGAAATGGAGGCTCAGTTTTTCAACATTTTTTATAAAATGAAATGACAACCAAATACCAAATTTGATGTCTCAAATTGCTTATTTAAAAAAAAAAAAACTATTTAATTTGTATTTTTCTCTCTCTCTTTCTCGCTCTTCTCTTTTCTCTCTCGCTCGCGCTTCTTCTCGCTCTCTGTATCTTATCACTCACTCTCACTCATGCGCTCCTGCCGTGTGTCTGTCTGAAATCATATTAAAAAAAAAACATCGTATCCGTCATCCTGCAACAAATTAAACTCCATCCCATCCCATCCATTCCAATCGCGCCCACCCACCACAAACACCAATCTACTTACAGGTCACGCTCACCCAGACGCTCTCGCACCCGCAGTCGCAGCTTCTCACGTGATCGACGCAGCCGTTCGGACTCGAGGGATCGCCACTAGGTGAAGGTGCCAGCCAACCCAGCAACAACAAATGCAGCAGCAACAACAACATTAGGAACAGATCAGCAGGAACAGACACACACACACACACACACACATATTGACACACATGCATACGCACACACACACACACAGACAGACACAAGTGTCTACTAAAAATTGTCCTATCGTAGTGAGTTTTTTTTTTGTTTCTATATAAAAGTAGAATCGTAAATTTCGACAGCTACACTCAAAGCAAACAAAAAAAAAAAAAAAAAAAAATAGAAAATATTAAGAAAAACAAAACAAAAGAAATACCAAATAAGCAAAGAGTTACAAAATAACAAAAGAAGTAAAATATATAAATAAATAATAAATATGAAATTATAAAATATATTTAAATAAATTCGAGAACCAGTTTGTTGCTGCGTATTTAGCTAGTAAGTGCTTAGAGATTAAAGAGAGGAAACAAGCGGGAGACAACTGCATCTACAACTACACAGACACTCACCCACACACACACACATATATAAAACACTTGGAATACACCCACTTCGTCAACCACCACATGGGAGAGCGGAAGGTACGAGTATTTTGTGAATGTTTCTTTAAATCTATTATTTTCAAGTATATAAATATATATATACATATATATATTTTCTTTTCTTTCACAAATTGTAAAAAAATGAATTAAGACGATTTAAGGTGAACATAATAAAAAGAAGAAAAAAAAGAAAACAAGTGCGAGAAAACATGATTTTTAATTGAAACTTAACATATGAAGCGTAAGTATTGTAGAGTTTTCTAACTACAATATAAGCTCTTTAATAATCCAATGAAGAGCTAACTAACCACTACATAAGCCCTCCATATTCCACTTCACAGACTTATATAGAGACTGTATACGTCAATGTATTAGATAGATCTACAAGCTCTATATAGGAACAATGCAGAAACAATCCATGGGGATTGTCAGCGCATCTAAACCAGCTCAACTTGAAGAGCTGTAGAATGCAATAGAATGAGGAATAAATTTAGATTTAACAAAAATCTGCCACAAATTAAACTGAAAACTTCCGTAAACTATAAAATTGATAATGGATATGCTATCATAGTGGATCAGCTAAACGCAGTATACATATAGAAGAGCAGAAGGCAGCGGAAAGTTGAAGTCTTTAAAGCAGTGAAAGAGACTTAATATTTTATATACATATATTTTAGCAACTTAACTATATATTGATATATTGTAGATTGATTAATGAATATAGATAGTATTTGGGATTAAAGAGTATGGGCTATGACAATGAATCAGAGGTCATTTACAAGTAAAAAATTGCATACTTTTGGGTGCGATGAAATTTCCATCAAACCAATTTCGAATTCTGAATGCCAATTGTATTTGTATATCTGTATATATATAATATTATTCATAATAATAATTGATCAACAATAACACAATAGATAACATTTAGTCGGGATATTTAGCTTGTATATATGTACGTATGTATATCCACATCTGATTAATATATATGTATATATATTACTAACAATATCATATTGAATGCAACAAAGCAAACAATTGAACAAATATTATTGTCAAATTTTGTAATGTGCCTCAATTCTTAAAAAAAAAACAAAAAACAAAACAAACCATAAACATATGGCCAATATACATAGGTATATATCTACATATAGATAAACATTTGTCTCGAAATTCAAAAACGTATATCAGATCCACGATATTACATAAATGGGATTTGATTTTCACTAAGTTTTATTACTCGTAATTTTCAAAATTAAAAAAAAAAAAAAATTTGTTTTTTGGTTAATGACTCGAGTGTACGCAATCTACTTATACTTCTTCATGAACTCGGCGTGGAATACGCGGAATTTCTCCATCATTTCCTTCAATACATTCGTCTGTGGTAAAATGGTACTACGGAAGTGATAGGTGCCGGGCAACTGGCCAAATCCGCTGCCAGGCACAATGCAAATACCTGCCAAGAGAGAGAGAGAGAGATGGGTTATATGGAGCTCTTCTATGATATTCATTGTGGATTACTCACCTGTCGTCTCGAGCAGCTCGAATGCGTAGAAAACATCCGGCAGCATGTTCTTAGCCTTGGCCGCCTCGACAGCCTTGGGTGGTATCTCAATCTTGGGGAACACATACATGGCGCCCTGCACCGGATTCACCGTGTAGCCTTCGAAGCTGCTCAGCGTTTTGTAGACCAATTCGGCACGCTCTTTGAGCGCATTCAATACCTCGGATTTCTCCTTTTCGAAGAGCTCATACGATGGCTCCCCGGGAGTGGGTGGATTCACGAGCGCACTGATTGCCACCTGACCGGCGGTGGTGCTGCAGAGCTGGGCCGTAATCGATTTGGTGAGCACCGCCTTGACTTCGGGGCACAAGTTCAGCACCTCCATGTAGCCGCCGCGTATGCCGCACTCGCCGAGGTAGCCCTTCGAAACGGACAGGAAGCTGACCAACTCCTGCTGGCGATGCGGTCCGCCCATCTCGTTCATGACCTGCTTGAACGAGTAGAACTTGGAGTTCTTGTCATACACGTTCGCCTGGTACACCTCATCGGCCAGGATCACAAGCTTGTTTTCATATGCAAACTTGATAATCTCGACGATATTCTCGCGGGTGAGCACCTGTCCGGTGGGATTGCCCGGATTGATGACAACCAGCACACGCGGGCTGCACTTCTTCTTCGATTCCTCGTACGCTCGCTGCAGCTCCTTGCGATCGAGTCCCCAGCATCTGGCCTCGTCCAAGAAATAATCCACACGGCACATGCCCAGCTCTGTGATGGTCGCCGAGTACAGTGGATACTGTGGTATGGGCACCATAATGCCGGGCGGCAGACCGCCAACCGGGCAGCTGTATTCAATAAAAGAAATTGATTACAGTTATGTCGGGTTGCAACGGATATAACTCTAATTGAGATGCTAGAATTTACTAGTTCAATGGCTCAATAATCGTGAACCAAAACTAGGATGATTAACAGATCGCACATAATCGATTGAACAACATTTAAATAATTTGAAATAGGTTGTTCATAAGCACAGTTTGATCCCACTTTACTTAATTGAAACTGCTTAAGAGCAAGTTCTTTTAAAGGCTACCAAAGAACTAGTTCAAAATTTGAACAAATATTAGATGATGCTTTCTATAGACAAAACTAACTTGATAAACCAATGGTAGCACTATCTATTCAGTTTTGAATCAAAAGAACTATTTCTTCGTTCCAGTTCAAAGCTGACTAGTAGCTAGAATTTAGTTTATGAACTATTAGAAATACTTCAATAATACTAATTAGCTACATCCTATAACTGTCAGTTTGCTAGTAATTGAACTAGTTCCAGTTCCTTTGCGTATACTCACTTGAGCAGAGCCAGAATGCTCTTAATGCCCGGCGACGCACCACCGGTCAAATAAATATTCTGATAATCGGCGGGCACGCCATTGTCACGCTTCTCTAGGAAGGCGGCGACCTGACGACGTACAAACTCCAAGCCAGCTGAATCGGTATAGGAACCCATCGAACCACCCGAACAGGCGGCGAGCAGATCACAAGCGCGCTTCTTGATGTCGTCCGGATATTCGGGGGAGTTCAACAGACGCGGTTCCATGGTCAAAGCCATCAGCTATAGCAAAGCAAAGCGAGTGATTACTGTACTGTCTAAAGGCCTATATATATATATATATACACATATAGCTAGCTCTTTCACTCACCTGCCTTAAGTAGGTCAAAGGCTTTTGGCCCATCGCATGGCAATCGCCAATGTTGGCCCGGATGACCCGGTCGAATGGCTTCTGAACACCCTGCAAGCGCAAGAAATAAAATACAGAATATAATAATAATAATTAAATAACTAAATAATAATTGGTACGTATTAATATGATTAGAGCCCAGTCGCCCGATTGGAATGAGGCTCTAATATGATTTTAATGCGCCGTCGTGCGAATCGAATATGTTAATCAAGATATGCAGTTTGTTTATTTTTTTTCTATTCCGACTCGCTCTGTTTTGGCCAAATTAGTTGGCTCATTAGCAAAGGCGGCAATCAAACAATTACGGCTAATCACAATTTCGTATTCAATTAAATCTAATACCCAAAACTAGCTCGGCCATAAAATTAAACATAATTATGGCCACGAAGCGAACCAGTTCCAATGTGTGAACCATAATTCAATAAAGCGAAACTTAAGCCTCAAGTGAGAGAGAGAGAGAAAGAGAGAGAGTATGCGTGAGTGAGAAAGGGAGAAAATTGCTAATAATTTCTTGCTATAAAAACAACTTTGATATGTTTACTATAAAGATTAAATAGACTGTTGCCCACTTTTGCTATAAGACGAGCTTAAAGTTGATCAAAGGATAATTGCGATGTAGTTCTTACTATAAAATGAAGTTTTATATCTGAAGCACAAGGAAGGTTGTTGCCATAAAGTCGAATATGAATACATTCTTTACTATAAAGTGATATCTAAAGACCAGCTTAAATATGATTTCTTTAAATTAGAAATTAGATGTGTAAAGCTAGCGAAACTTTGCTTAAAAGACAAATTTAGACTTATAAAAATTTCAATTAATCTCGTGCTATAAAACCAGAATCAGAAAATCCAATTACTTCTTGCTATAAAAACATTAGTTACACATTTATAAAAGCTCAACGAAAGTCCAATATACTCGCTTCACTTTATGAGCGAGCATACGTACAATTTAGTTCATCTGCTAAAGTGAAGTAAAAACATATACCTCTTAATTGAATGTGAGACTTAATTGCCATTTGAAATGTAAACTGGAGAGAAAGGGGAGAGAGAGAGAGAGAGAGAGAGAGAGAGAGAGAGAGAGAGAGAGAGAGAGAGAGAGGGAGAGACAGAAGGGCTGGTCGGAGGCGTCAAGTAGTTGACAATGCAAGTGCATATACTAAATATAGTATATATATTATATTGTATGTATGTATGTGTGCATGCCAATAAGTAATTCGAGTGCAAGTGGGGGCTTACATTACCCAAACTGTGCGATTTGAGGGGACTGCGGGTCACCACAGCGGGCAGGGGTTTGGGGGTTGGGGTTGGGGTTGGTGCTGTACAGCAAGTCGTATGAGTAATTTATTATTTGAATGAAAAATACAAGCAGAACTGAGCAGAGAACAGAATGCCTGGCAAATCACGAACCACAAATTAAGTCATGCATACACACATACACACACACACACACGCACACACATAGCTGCTATAACTGCACAAATGCAACAACAAGTGTGGAAAGAGCGTAAAGCCAATGATGGGCAATGTAACGCCCGCAAGCACCACAATAGAAATCAACAGAATGTTAGCGAAGTTAACAACAGGCGGCAGAAAGAGGGAGAGAGAGAGAGAGAGATAGAGATAGTGAGTGAGCAATGTTAGCTATGTTCAAGTCGACTTTTGTATACCCTCCCCCATAGACATATGTATGTATTTGAGTTATAATACTGCGATTTTGATAAGTCTTTGCTTAAAAGGCTTTCAGAAAAACATGCAAGTAAATAATATGGTCCATAAGCTTTTGCTTTTTATTTATAAAATTCTATAAGCTTTTATATATTATATATATTTGCATATTTGTGACTGTCTCTCAAGATATATGCTTTATTTTTCATACACATATGTATGTATACATATAGTTAAAAATTTAGTGATATAAACAAAAATTCAATTCATCATTGTTCAAGATATCTTATATCGTAAGAGTTCATATGTGGTATGATGAATGAACAATATACATATGCATGTATATATAAATATGTTATAAACTTTAATTTACTACTTAGCGGATTAATATTAATGAATTATTTTCAAGCTCATTCTGCATGCTACTAATATATATACTTATATTTCAATTGTTAATTCTGTATATATTCTTATATACCTAAGATTGCAAAAACTTTTTCATCTAGTGCCTGTTTTATACACATACACATACACATACATACATACACATCTCTTAACCAAACAATAAAGGTGTGTACAGGTGCATAGCGAGCTACGCGTGTGTGTGTGTGTGTGTGCGTGTGTGTGTATGCGTGTGTGAGTGCTCCGCACTTAGTTCAATTTGTTAACGTTCATTTGCTAATATGGCAATCGAGGCATTTATCACTGTTCGAAGCAAATCAGAAAAAGAGGGCAGGCTGAGATCGAAGAGAGCGAAACTGGCAGAGTAATTGAGAGATAGTGAGCGTGGGCTGTGGGTCAAATCAAAGTCAATAAGCTAAACCCAATAAAAAACTAATATCAAATTTAATGAGCGAAAAACGAATATGGGAATACTTTAAGTACATTCTTATACGAAAACCCTTGAAGCAAATTTACAGCGTATTAACATTACGCAGAAAGCCTAAGCACATCAATCAAACATGATGTTGCTTAAAAACGTTAAGAAAAACAACTGTTAAGCTCACTTGCATATATCAATAACAGGCAGCCCATATCATAGATGATTTGCAACTTAACAGAGTAACATTATGTTAATGTATTACAGCAATACTTCACGTTTATACATTTTTGGCGGCTCGTCTTATCTGCAACTACGCTTCATTTCAACATTCAAAATAATTCCAATACATACATATGCACATATGTATGTGTGTACACGCCACTATAAGAGATCAAAAGTTTACGTATGTATGTATGTAGGCATGTCTCCCTATATATATGTATGTACATATGCATGTGTGTATTATAACAATGTCAAGCATTTTCTATTGACAGACGCTTGGATTGCCTATTTGGCAAGTTGTCAAATTGTTGGAAGTGCGTGTTTATCATAAGCAGCGCAGAGCCGGCTGAACGAGTTTGATAAAACGCAAAAACAACAACAGCAGCAAATGCCACCGTGTAGAAGAGAAATAAAATTATGCATGAAAGAGCAAGTGATGCGAATGAGGAAGTGAACCAAGTGGATGCAAAGGAAGGGGAAGCAAAGCAATAGTAGCAACAGTAGAGAGTAGCAGCAACAGTAGAGAGCAGCAACAGACAGAACAAAATGTAAAAAGTTGAAATGAGAAAGAACGTAAGCTAAACAATGGAAGAGACATGGTGGCATACAGACACGCACGCACATACATTTAATTACGTTCATGTAGGCACATACATATACATACATATATGTATGTAAGTATTAACTGCTGCAGTTTAGCGTGCACAACGGGACATGTTGGGGAAGACGAGGTGGGGGTAAAGCGCATTGTTAGTTTTAGCTCATCAAATTCGAAGAGAATTTATTTTGCGTTGCGCTGGAATATAACAACAAAGTCGAACAAAAATATGACAATACGAAAATGTGTGGGTGGGTGTCTTCTATTATGTCTTCTATTATTTACACACTTATTTACATATGTATACGTACATATACACGTATTTACATACATACATATGTAGTAAATATAAACTTGCCTAATCACTTAATTTCTAATCATATAATTTCGAAAAGACCCTTTTTTCGGGTGCCCACTGTAGCTGTGAAGTCAAAGCTCATGCGCATGTTTGTTGCCATTTGTTTGTTTGATAACAACGCCCCATGCAATTGGCAAACAGCATCCATATCAGCCATCCCAAAAGCCCCACAACACTCCCAAACCCACCCTTGCTCAACTTATATAAGCGAAAAGAAAGCCCCAGTAGCGCTGGCTGATGCTGCCGGTGTTTTGAAGGACGTTCACTGAACTTGACTTTCACAAAATTGGGCACTGGGTGGGCAGAACGAAAAATTAAAAGAAGTGAAGAGGAGTAGAAAGTGAGAGGAGAGTGAGAGAGCGCATAGCAATAAGCGTATGTGGTGCGTATTTATAGCTTAAGCCGAACCAAATTGAAATTTAAAAGCAGATAATTGAAAAAATGTGACCCCAATTACAAGTGCTGGAATAAAGATGGGAATGATGGAATGATAATGAATCAATGATGAAACAATAATTAGAGCCAGCTGCCGATGGTAAATAGTTTCATAAAAATAATTTTATGAACATGATGATGTTCAATTGTTAAGGCAATAGAGCTTATCAAATTCAAGATAAGCTTCAAAATTACCGATAAATATACCGTAGATGCTTCGAACATAGTGTGTAATTGCTCTAACTGTTCTATAAGTATGAGAATGGAATTAAATTAACCTTCAAGTTTAATAAATGACAAGAAAGAGTTAAAAGATAATTGAAAGTTTTAAATTTACATTTTCCACATGGTCTTATACAAATTCCAAACACATTTTTTCCCACTCACATTCGCAAAGCCAGCACTCAAATGAAGGGATAACAATTGCGCCAAATGCAAACAATTTATAAGTGCGAAACGTAGTGAGAGAAAATAACACCAAAGCACACTTAAAAAAAAAACAACAACAATAACCGCGACGGTACATCGTCGCGCTCGGTAGATGGCGTGTGTGTAAGCACGCAATGTACATTCAGAGAGCAGCTTTCCAGCAAACTGGAAAGGGTGAAGCGCACTTACCTTCAACAGTTCCTTTTCAATTTCTCCGGCGCGTATAACGATCGGTCCACGAACCGCATACTCCATGGCCTTATAGTTGGCATTGATGTTGCCCATGGAGAGGACCTTCTCATTGCTAGCGGTGGACATGTTGCTATATAGAAAAAGGGCGGAATAAACGGGAAAAGGAAATCAAAAATTAAAGTTCACAGCTTAATGTCAAATGCAAACTCGTTCGGCTTTGCCTCCGGTTGGCACTACAAAAATATATTGAAAATAAACAAAACAAAATCGAAAACCACGTAAAAAAGAAAGAAAAAAAAAGACGAAACAACGAGCAAAGAATAAATTTTTGGGGACTACTAACCGAACAGGAGCGTTAAACGGTGAATGGCTACCACGCGCGTTCAATGCTTCAGCTTGACTGCAGCGTCGCGTCGCTGTCGCTGTCGTTGCCGTCGTCGACGCCGTTGTGGCTGTAGCTGCTGTCGCTGGCTTTTGAGCGCTGTTATTGTTATGTAGCAGCGATTTCCAGCGTCGAATGGCAACGCTCGACGGCAGTTTACATTGTTGCTGCAGCTGACAGATGCGACCACTGCTATGCTCCAGATGCGGCAGCCCCGATGTCACAACTGCAGTGGCAGCACGCTGTAGCGTTGACGGATTCCTTAATAGTTGGCGACTCATTTTCCTCACGGTTAATTTCTCCTGGCTACTTCGAATTTAATTACTGTAAAAACAAACGCACACACACAATTCTAGAAAGAGAAACAGCAAAAGAGAGTGCCTGTCGTTAAGTGAGATACATAAAATGGTTTGAACACAAAAGTCCAGTGCAAAAAGCGAAAAGGCGAAAAAGCACCACCACCAAGTACACACATATACGCTCGACTCGTCTTAAATGCGCGTTTGCTGTGTGTATAAGAGCGTACGCTTAAACTCGATTTATAAGAGTTTGAAAACTTGGTTTGGCATTGGTATTGACATTAACCTTGCCATTGGTAAAATATATAAACACACAGATGTATGTATGTGTATATATATATATTTATGGTTGCTTGTTCGTATCTTTGTGTGCTATCAAACGCGATAAGCTAACCAAAATAAATTTATGGCATCGATACACACACACACACACGTATACCCCCAACCGTAGCGGCTACAATTCAATTATATAGAGAGAAAAAAAAACAATTAACTGGTTCTGTTGCCAAGACACAGTCGTTTCTGATAAAAGCTAATTATAAATTTTATTTTTATAAGTATAAGAGCTAGGCAAATCCTTTTGAGCTTTCTAACGGACATTGAGCATTTCGTTTATTGGTTCGCATGGTCACACTGCAGTTTCTTTTGTTTGACAAGCTATCGATAGTAATCGATAATGACGATCGTTGACAAATTTGAATTTTATTTTGCGACTATCTTCAAGGAATCTTTCCTTCATCTTAGCCAATTTAAAAAGTTTTATGATTTTGTTTGTTATTTTCTTGCATGACGGTGGCTTTTGCTTGGCCCCATTTAGATAGCACTTGGATTATGCATAAGATTTAATGGGTCTATGGTGGGCTATATATGTAAACACACGCTATAAGTGGCGCTATCAAAATTTCATGGACTTTTGACTTTCAGTCTGACAGACAACAAAAACACGTCTTATCAGTGACGTCTTAGCCTAAGTCCAAACAGATCCGAGCTTATGTTATAGATTTGCTATATTTGTATAAACAAATATATTAGACTATATACTTGTGTATATATGTATATATAGAACAAGGCCTTGTTGGCAATAATTTTGCACTTTGGATTCACAATTGCGCAATTGAGACTGTGCTATGAAAGTGTTTGCCAAAAAGATCATGAAAAAAACAATACAATTACAGGTATAAATAATGCATAATATATGAATATCTATATCCACATTTATGTATGTGTGTATATATGAAATATTATCTATACACAACTAAAAAGAGATGCGAAAAAGCTTTACCAAAAAGAAATGCCATCAACTTTTTGGCTCTTTTGTTGGTATAGTATTCTAAAATAAATAAAATGAATAAGCAACTTTACGATGAGCTTTTGAGTGCTTTAGAAGCTTCCTAAAGTTGCTTAGATTGCGCTTATAAATACTATCAAACTACAATAAATTAATATTTGGAAACTGAAAATAAGCAAAGCAAGCCTTTATGGGTGTAAGGGCTTATTAAAGCTCGGTTTAAGGGAAGAGAGCTGAATTGGGTTTACTTTTTTACTGATATATAACCTAGAATAGACTCGATAGAAAAAAGCAGAGCTTAAAACTTAAGTCGGGTTTTAAAATTAGCGTATTATTAAGCTTTAAATAAACCAACAAATTAGGATCGATGAATGCTTAAGTAGTCTACTTGAGCTTTTCTTAAAAATATTAGGAATTATGCATTAAGCCGAGCTTTAAGCTGTTACATTTTGTATTGCAAACTTTGTTAATTTTGCTTTTTAGTCGCAGTGTATATACGGACATATGCACTATAAGAGTGTATAAATCAACATAAAATAGAAGAAATAAAAAAAAATAGAAAAAAGCAAAATTAATATAATCAATATGCTGTTATCAAAACCATCAGTTAGCACCTGCGTTCAGGTGCTAAAAGGGCGCGTCAACAATGCTATCGCATATATTTATAGCCCAGCATATGTCTCCACTGAGCTCCATTGTTCTGCACATGCATGAAATCAATAGAATATTAAATGTAATCTGATTGGACTAGCGATATCTGGTTATGCAATGAGAGCAGCTGCTCCAATTGCAATATTCCAGTGGGAAGAGTCCAACTATGCAAATGGCATTCGGCATTCGGTATTTGACCTTGTGCAGATAAGATATGAATTGTATTTAATTAAGCCGCAAGTAACAGAAAAAATATAAATAAACAAACAAAAAAATTAATAAACGCAGGTGCAACAAAAGAAAAGTGGCGCCAAGCCAATTGACACATCAGCTAACCTAATTGGAATCCAGCTGTTGCTTTTGTTTAGCCGCTCTGCCGATTGGGAAAATTGGTGAGAATTGCGGTGTTTCGCACGCAATCCAATTGGAGGCGGCACGCAAAACGGCAAATTGAATCAAAGGCTATAATTTATGACTATTTACCGTTCTCGCACTTAACCTCAAGACCTTTTTGTTATAAATTATTTACTTTTCGCGTCTGTATACGTGTGCATGTACTTGCATGTGTGTGTCTGTGTGTTTTTGTGTTTGACTGGCGTGAGTGTATCTGTGTAATTAGATCAAGAGCAGTTGGCATAGCGTGCACTTTTGATAAAATCGATTTTTGCACTTTTTGCAGTTGGATATACGCACCTGGTCCAATTGGAAATAGTATGTCGGTCAGCAGTTGATTATCTAATTGGTAGCAAACACGGCTGCCGCTGCTGTACGCTGTACGCTGCTGCTGCTGCTGCTGCTGTACGGTTGTCAACTGGCGTTGATTTTAATCCGTTTGTTTGTTGTGATTTTCGCGTTTGGTTCAAGCGAGAAATCAAATTGATTACATACACATATGTACACACATGTATATGTGTGCGTTTGTGTTTGCATATATGCAAGCGAAAAAAATTATTAATAAACTTATCTGCGCATATTTCTGTGTGTACATACCCCACATACACTAATAAGATTTCATAAATAAATTCTCCAAGGTGCCCGTGTGTGTGCGCGTCTCTCTGTGTGTGTGTGAGTGTGTGTGCATGTATGTGGGAAGCCGAACCAAATAGCGCCAGTGTGCTCCAATGTTTTGAATTTTGACAATGAAATGGGAACAGCTGTTGGTTGCCAGGAACGACAATATTTCGATAACTTAACAATCAGCTCGCCGCCTCCTCTGACAGTGCTGCTAAACAGCGCTTTCTTACTTTCCCAACACCCGTGGGCTATCGATAATTGTTGTTTCCCATATCGCTCATCCATAGTGGACAGTGCACATCGCCAGCGTTCACATTTGTTGTTGTTGCGCCGGAGTTCGGACGTGTATTTGTTTAAATGCGGGTGTGCTGCGTCAAAACGAAATATAATTTTATTCAAGTCCAACTTATTAATATATATAGTTGTTAACTGTTCATCAGTCCATTTTATTGTCGAAGAACTCACCTGAGTGGACCGAATATACCGTCGTGCAACGAAATAAATCTACCACAAAAATAATATATGAAATTAAATAATATCTAAGTGCATTTGCTGGCCAACACAATGCATAGTATTTAATGCCTATGTAAATAAAAGTGCAACGCCAGTATCTGCGACAGTTTACCTTTTCAACAAACATACACGCACACACACACACAGACACACAAAACACGCTTACGCACTGGTAACAGGGCTGTTTGGGTGAACACAAAGCACAGGTCTGTCGCACAGGACACACTACCAAGAAGCCAACAACAACAACAATCGTACGATAGTTCTGTTTTCCTCCTATTTTGGTTCTTTTTTTTTTCTTTATTTGTTTGTTACGTTTTGCACGTGAGTGCGAGCGAGTGCGTGTGTACGTGCGTGTATCGGTGTGAAAGAGTGCAAATACTTTCGCCCAATTAAAATGGCTCCAGCTCTGAGCAAATTAGCGCAGAACCAAAGCGCAATTGTTGGCGCGGCGGGCATGACGGCAGCTCTATGGATAATTGCATATGGCAAAATATCCAATAACAAGAGGTATGCTATATATATTTATATATAAAACGAACAAACATTGGGCAAGGTCTTGGCTGCGCCACGAAAGTGTTTGACATTGACTGAAATATTTTTAATTTGATATTTTTAATGTGCGCCGTGGCAGCGAGTGCTGGCACAGCTTGAAGAGCAAAAACCCTAGCTAGACATTGCTGACTGATAGCTGCAATAATGAAAATAACTTTCTTTTGTGTAATTGTATATACTTGTCCACTTTATCTAATATATTTTGATATATATATTTTTCATCTATCTCCGCCTGAAATTTGTAAATGTCCAGAAATAAGCTAGAAAATGGCCAAATATGTCAGCACTAGCCGCACTTGACGTGACGTTCGCTTGGGTTTTGTGTGCGTGTGGATCGTACGATGCGACTCTTAGGCACAGAGTCTGTAGTTCCCAACAGGTTTTTTGTTTTTTGTTTTTGTTTTTTTGGCCCATTTTGCAGTTTCAATCCAAGGACGTCAGCAGCAACAAGATGCCAAATGCGATTGCTTCACAGCTGATCGAGTGCTCGTAATTGCTGTAATTGCTGTTCCCTTTTGCGTTTGTCTTCCTCTTGTTCACTGCTGCTAAAGATGGACCATTGCTTGCTCGTGCCAGCTCTAACCAAGAGCAGCAACTAATAATTTATGTATATATGTATCGATGTATATTGTATATAAATTGGGCAATTTCTTTACTCTTAGATCATTGATATTTTTGCTCAACGATTTTCAAAATGGGTTTACTTCATGCAAGCTTCACGTGTCGGCAAGTGGAAAGGTCGATCGGTATATATATGTCCACGTAGTTTCCCTAATTTTTTTGAATTGCACTTATTAGTGCCATTAGCTGATATCTAATCTTCAGGTGTGCCAAACCTCGGTACTCGCCACGACTGAGTGGCTGTTGTTACAGGAAACGTTAAGCTAAGTCGCTACACGTTTCCCATCAAATATTGTTATCGGTCCCTTAGAATACGCGTGTACACTTTTAGGCATGAATATATGTATTTGTAACTGTATATGCATATATGTATATGTATATTATATAAATTAATGAACATACATACATATGTATAACAACATGTTGAAAGCTTTTGGTCTAATAAATTGAACTTGCGATCGCATTTTGTTTGCATGACGTTTACAATTAGTTTGAGTAGTTGGCTAAGCTACGAAATGAGGGAATACATATTTATATTTATCGATACCTGATATCATCTATATTTGTACATGCAAATGCATGTGTGTATGTGTGTGGTGCTGTCAATAAAATTCCTGCAATAGTTAAGGGATCAAAATAGTTGGGTTGGGTTGGTTTGGCTTTTTATCTAAGCGATAAGTCATAAAAGACAACGGAGAAATTTTGTAATTAGAAAAAATATATGTACATGTTGCTTAGCATTTGTTGATTGGTTTTACTTTTTTATTCTATATGTGTGCATAATACAAATTTGTATATCTGTAAATTATTGCAACTGTTTTATTTATTTATTATGTAATTGTCATTTTGTTGCAGTCGATATCGATAAATATTTATATGCTGCCACTTGTGACCCATACCGTTAATTAACTGCGCTGCAACCTGTAGCTTTAAATCGACCTTCATCCCCTGGCCGTTCTCTTCTGTCGCATTTGCACATTCGATTTGCATTGTGAATTTTCACTAATATAAAAAAGCATTTCATGCAAATCGATGTGCAAAAGTGCAACAACTTTGACATATTGTTGCGGCGGCGACGGCAGCAGCAGCAGCAGCAGCAGCGAAAATCCAATCACAGTAAATATAAACAGAGAGAGAGACACACACACACACGCACACATGCACATCTCTATACGCATCTGCAAAGCACAGTCAAATGCCGGCCTGAGTTTGTTTACATTTCTCAATTTGCATGAATTCGTATATACGCACGCATGTGTTGCACTAGCGGAATACGATGAAGAAGGAAATGGAGAGAGCCTGCCTCCAATGAGTATTAATGATTTTAAGCATAATATACACGTACATGCACCTGCACATATGTATGTGTGTATGCAGACATAGTAAGCATTGCATTGCATTGCTTGGCTTCTGAGAAGACAGCAAGAGATTGAGAGGGCAACAGAGAGCAAGCGCGTGCTGTCAAATTGCATGCTCTTATACTGAGAGCCGAACATGCGTTTCAGTTTCGCTATGCTTCCAAGAAATTGCGTTCGCGTAGTGCAACAATATTGCAAATGTAATCAAATTATAATTACTGTGAATTCGATATACAATATTTACATAAATAAAGAGAAAGCAGCAATTAAATTTGCTTTGTTTATGCATTCATATTTCGCAATATGTATAAAGTGATGAGTGATTTGTGGTTTCTTTTTATTTATATACATACATACATAGATAGATGTCTATGTAGTTACCGTTCGCATTTGTCTGTTCCGTCGTTATATTTCGCATACACATGCCAGAATGAATGTTAATTTCTGCCAGGCATTCTACAGGTATCTAAATACATACATACATTTTTTTTCTCGCTTTGCCGGCTGTTGCGCAATACATAAATACAAGTGGTAAAAAAAAGCGCGCTCATTCATGGAACACTTACATACATAGGTACACACAAACATACATGCGCTGCGTATAAGAGATATGATTGGAAATTGCAGCTTTGATTGACAGATTTACGTACGCTTAACGGCAACGATTACTGTTAGCATTGCTGGGCAACAGCTGTTGCTTGGCCTATTTGAATGCTGTTGTATACTTTTTTTTTTTTTTTTTGCTTTGCTTGGAAAATTAGCATAATTCAAAGTGCTTGACACATGCACCTGTTCGCGCACTCCATTTCGCTTTTAAATTGTGCCAAGCGTTAAATATAACTAATTAGAATGTACTGAACGGTGTGTGAGAGTAAGAGTAAGCAAATGTGTAACAAACTTGATCAAATGTATATACATACATACGTGTGCATGTATGTATATATGCATATATTATTAGATATTTATGCCCTTATATGTACATATTCATATATGCATATAGATGAGACATGATTTTTGAACTTTGTACTCAGAGAAAAAGTTGCCGTTACCAAACTATCCATATTTCACACAAATACACACAAACACTTAGTATACATATTTCTTGATGTATACATATGTGTGTATGTGTGTTAGTGTTAAGCTGGCTGCCTTGTTGTTGGTCAAACAAAGCGACGACGGCAATAAAATACCGGCAGCAAAACCCACAGTCATGTGCGTGTGTATGTGTGTATGTGTTTCTTTCTCTGACGTTTCTTTTGCTTTGTAGTCCTCTTTGTTGTTGTGTTAATCAACAAATCTGCTTGGCCAAACTTCAAGAGGCAAGAAATCAGACGAAAAGCCAATCGTATAAAATGAACATGCACAAATACCACACAAACACACACACATACACATACACATACACATATCTGTTTCTATGTTTTTACCTTATAGACTCAGCAGTGTTTGAATTTTTTATTGGGCAACTTACTAATGTCTTAAGTGTGGCGTCTCGCATTGTTGTTGCATTTGGCTTACCCTTTGCACTATGGTTTTTGGGTCTCATGTTAACGATCGTCTGATTAAGATTAATCACAATAATTAGCGACAGCTAAAACAGCTGATAGCAACAGCAAGTCGAAAGAGAACCACTCAAGACTCCAATTAGATTAGAAATATGTTACAAATATCGCACGAGCGATGGCCGCTGACGCAAGTGTCGTGTCACAGAAGGAAACTTTAAGATATGAAATGACTATATAGAGTTAGACCAATCTTAAATGGTTTTTCTCTCTATTTTATTAAGCACTATTATTTCTATGAACATCTCAATTTTATTTAAATGCTAAGAGTAAACTCTTAATCTATCAAACAATATGTTAATTGTAGTAGCACATTTCAAATTGTTTACAAAATATTTTGTTTATCACCAAAAATGTTGTGTAGTGCCTAGTCGCACTACTATGAGCATGGCAGTATATGGCAATTGATATATTCTTATTGTTCATAACTGCTCACGCGCTGACATTGTGCACATCTCTAGTATTAGAAGTAAATACGAAAGTACGAGTCAACGGCATCGTTGATCATCAAATGCGATTGACCGACCTACGGACCCGAACACGTGCTACACGTCTCACCCCTTGCCCCACACATGCTCACTCACACACTCGCACTCAACAATAGTTTTAATATAAACACAATGCATATGTGTGTGTATGTGTGTGCTAGTGTGTGTGTGTGCGTGTGTCAATGCGTTGGAATTGATAGAAATGAGCAAATCAGCAATAAAACCTCAACACTTTGCCCACACACAAATGGCAGCAGCAACAACTAATGATGAAGGAGAATAGGAAGAGAAGAAGAAGCCTGAAAAAGAATGTTGTGTCTACAGAATTAAGTGCAAGTCATCGCCAATCATCAAATTCGTATGAGGCTGCTCGGTCCACAGCCGCAGTGGAATGCGAGCGGGCACTTTGCACTTTGTCTTTTGACTGCCACCCACAGGTTCCACAGTCGAGGCACACACACACTCGCGCGCTAACACACACACACACACATATATATATATATATATATATTTCATAATCACAGTCCACAAGTCACGATAAGCCGCTGATATACGCTGGCCTTTCCAAACACCTTTCTGATAAGCGAGCTTTGCACTTTGTGTCTTGATGGCCACCCACAGACGCGTTCCACAATCACACACACACACACACACACATACGCATAAATATGAAAGTGTCTGACCTTTTGATCGGCTACATAACATCCGGATCCGTGCAAAGCAATCAAGATATCAATCAAATGAGCAAAAGAGGTTGTTGCATTCAAGTGTAGCCGACTAGAAGTTACCCTCTAGGCACACATACAGTTGGGCAGTATCTACTATAGGAAATATGATATGCTAAACATCAAAGAAAATTGCTTAGAAAACTTTGGATTTTCTATTATTGTCTCAATAAAATATCCACTTTTATCTATAATGATAAATGCTACGGGTTTATCGAAAATAAATGATAAACTTCTATTGCTAAGTTTATTTATATCTCTAGCCTTGTAGCTGGGTTCATGTGCACGCACAGATGATAAAATATATATACGCATACATATATTGTATATAGAATAATAAATTACTTTTTATAGAGTATGCCACGTCTCTAAATAAATGCGAAAGAGCCGTCGTAACTTCTCGTTTTCAGGGAATAAGACATGAGTAATATCTCAATCGTGATTAAGTGCAGTCTTAATGATAGCTCAGTAATCAGGTATATATAATTGTATATTCTATGTGCACACATATATATATACAAATTTATATATGCATATGCTATTTAATTATCATAAAAACAGACCTACCTCATTCTGTTTTCTGGAAGAACCAGCTGCAAAACTTTGCAATTCCAATATAATCATTAAAATGCAGTTTAAATGGACTTTAATAGTATGTAGTATCAACTTACCTATATGTATATAAACCAATATACATATATATCTCTGTATGTATGTATGTATGTATGTACACTTAATGTATAGTAATACACTATAATAACAGTTTGACGAATGGGATAAATGATAGCCGTATAGCTGTTACAAGGTCTGTGTAGAATTCCCAGATTCAATGAAGTTGCGAAACTTGAAACTACAATCAAATAGAAAATTCTCAGTTTTGCGTGTACATTTTTATAATGAATTTTGACAACATTCTGAGACCCATTTTAAAGTTACAATTTCGACTAAGCTTAAGAGTATTATTAATATTCGAGAGAATTATAAACTGATTCCATAAATATTTTAAAATAGTAAAATAGTAATATATATATTAAAGAAATCCAAATACAACAAATACAATTCTATTTTTCACAGGAAATCTGCCTATGAGGAAAAAATTCAGTATACCATATCGGAGAAGAAGGACAAAAAATCGAGCAAGGCACATGTGAATTCAGTATTCTTCAAACAGCTGAGACAGCTGCTGCGTAAGTAATAGATAGTGGCGATAAAGAGCTTGAAATTGCTAATGATCATATTCTTATACTTATCTTTAGCCATACTCATACCCAGATTCTGGAGCATTGAGACGGGTCTGTTGCTGTTGATCGCTGGCGCGCTGATTGGTCGCTCCGTCAGTGACATTTGGATGATACAGAATGCGACCGTTGTGGAGAGCACCATAATACATATGAATCGGGCCAAATTTAAGACGGCTCTACTGAAATATTTAGCCGCGCTACCAGCGGTATGTGCGCAATTGATTGTCATTATGGCCTTCACTAAGGATTTCTCTTTGTAGATCTCTGTGGTTACGAATGTGCTGAAGTGGAGTCTGGGCGAGCTGAAGCTGCGTTTTCGCACAAATCTAACCCATCATTTGTACAATCAGTACCTCAAGTAAGTAGAGCTAAACGGATCTAGAGAATGTACGAGAGAATCTTGATCAAAGATAGAAAGTTTGAAGAGAGAAGAAAATGAAAGAAAGTATTAACCTCCGAGTTAATTGAGAATGAGAAATTTCGACATCGTAAACTAGAAAATTGAAAATGGAAAATTTTAAAAATATGATATTATGATATACAAAATCACATAATTATTTAACAGCTGTGTCAACAATGCAATCTTCTAATTTTTAAAGCAAACTTTAAGCATTAATTATATTGATTGTGGCTATGTCGAGTCAGGACCCAGACTCAGACCCAAGCTCGAATGTCTCCCAGCACATGGCATCGCCTACTCGTATATCTAATGATCTATGATCTTAATAATCTATTTTTGGACGCACTTATGACTTGTCGAGAGAGCGAGAGAGGGAGGCAGGCAGGCAGACAGGCCGAGGGCGAGAGCTCATTAGACGTAATACTCTAAAGATCAAATATACTTTGACATAATTAAACTTGGGCTAGATCTATGATCCAGCAATTCGTTCTTAATGAAAGCTGCTGCGACTGTGTAGAGTTTTTAGTAGCTTTTAGCTTTTACTAATGAGAAACTTAGTAACTAAGGTGGAAGGTGTAGATAGAAGCTAAAATTGTTAAATATATTAAGTATGTATAATCTTAATCAGATCAATCTTGATCAGGTCACTGAACTACACTTCATCTTAATGAATGATTTATACTTTTCTTAGTTTTCTTTTCAGCTTGTCAGGAATATAGGGAAATCTTTTTTATATGAATTTCATAGATCTTTCATTTGTTTTTTTCTCTGAGTAGAGCTCCCATTTTAGTTGGGAATGAAAGAAAAGAAGGACTCTTTCAACACCTCAACATATTTGTCTATATATATATATATATATATATATATATTTATCTATATCTGTATATTTAATCCAATTCGAACTTTCCATCTCTCCTCTCCCTGTTCAGTGGCTATACGTACTACAAAATGTCGAATTTGGATAACCGAATAGCGAATGCCGATCAGCTGCTCACCACTGACATCGACAAGTTCTGTGAGAGTGCCACAGATCTGTATTCGAACATCAGCAAACCGGTGCTGGACATCTTCATCTATGTGTACAGGCTGACCGTTAATCTGGGCGGAAAGACACCGTCCATACTGATGCTGTATCTGCTGTTTGCTGGCGTATTCCTCACACGTTTGCGTCGTCCAACGGGCCGTCTGACCGTCGAGGAGCAGAAGCTGGAGGGTGAATTCCGTTATGTGAACAGCAGGCTGATCACTAACTCCGAGGAGGTCGCCTTCTACCAGGGCAATGTCCGCGAGAAGCTGACTCTGCTCGCCAGCTACTCGAAGCTGCGATCGCATCTGCGCAAGTTCCTCGAGTTCCGTGTCAGCATGGGCATCATCGACAACATCATTGGCAAATGTGAGTTATATGTTGATGTATATCGCTCTGTAATTACTATTACTATATCTATTACATAATCCTATACTTAAATTCTCTTTGAATATTTGCTTTCAGATTTCGCTTCGATTGTGGGCTTCTATGCTGTGTCCCTGCCCTTCTTCTCGGAGAACCATCCGCTGCTGTCCGGCGAGAATAGCGGACAGCGTTTGCAGGCCTATTACACATACGGCCGGATGCTGGTCAAGCTGGCCGAGGCCATTGGCCGGCTGGTGTTGGCTGGCCGTGAGATGTCCCGCTTGGCCGGCTTTACGGCCCGCATGACCGAACTGATCAAGGTGCTGAGCGATCTCAACAAGGGCACCTACGAGCGCACCATGGTCAATGGGAACAGCATCACCCAGAACGGCGGCCCCAATGCCACCGCCAGCAGCTTCGGCCCCAACAAGGGCATCATGTGCTTCGAGGACAATATCATACGGTTCGAGCAGGTGCCCCTGGTCACGCCCAATGGCGATATTCTGCTGAAGGAGCTCACCTTTGAAGTGAAGTGAGTAGAGTGTGTGGGTCGCTCCATTATCCATTTTATTTCATTTGGGCATTTGCTCTTTCATTGTAGATCTGGCACCAATGTCCTCGTCTGCGGACCCAATGGCTGTGGCAAGTCTTCGCTCTTCCGCATTCTCGGCGAGCTCTGGCCCACGTGGGGTGGCAAGGTTACCAAGCCGTCGCGCGGCAAACTCTTCTACATTCCCCAGCGTCCGTACATGACATTGGGCAGCTTGCGTGATCAGGTAATGGGCGATTTATATTTGAATCTCCAGCCGAGCTCTCTTTGCTCATTTCCTATCCATAAGCTGTAGGAGCTATGCTCTGGGCATGCCCTTCTTTACATGAGCATATGTATCTATGTCTATGTCTTTCAAATGCAGTTTGATCATAAAGCTCGATAGGCTGTCTCTCTCTCCCTCTTTCTCTCTCTTTCACTATTCAGTTTATGCTGTATTTCTGCTACTCATTTTATATTTCTCTATCACTGTCTGTCGTTCTCATTCTCCTCCTTTCTATCTGTCTGTCTACCTTTTAATCTATCTATCTGTCTCCTTCTCCCTTTCTTTTTGTCTCTTTCACTATTTAGTTTATATTGTATATCTGCTACTCTTTCTATATTTCTCCATCTCTTTCAGCATTCAGTTTATATTGCATATTTGCTGTATATCTCTTTCTATATTTCTCTATCGCACTCTAACGTTCTCGTTTTTCTCCTTTTTATATGTCTGTCTCCCTTTGAATCTATCTATGTATCTCTCTTTGTATCTGTCTTTTTCTTCCTCTCGTTTTCTCTGTCCGGCGTTCTGTGCCCCTGTCGCTCTTTCTCTTTTGCAGTCATCACAATTATTCATAACCTCTCTCTCTCGCTCTTCCCCTTTCTCTTTCCACAGATCATCTATCCCCATACACGCGACGATATGCGTCGTCTGGGCAAATCGGATGAGGATCTGTTGCACTTCCTGGACATTGTACAGCTAACGTATCTGGAGCAGCGCGAGAATGGACTCGATGCGATCGAGGACTGGATCGATGTGCTCTCTGGTGGCGAGAAGCAGCGCATTGCCATGGCCCGTCTCTTCTACCACAAGCCGCAGTTCGCCATACTGGACGAGTGCACCAGCGCCGTGTCCGTCGATGTTGAGGGCAAGATGTACAGCTATTGCCGTGAGGTGGGCATTACGCTCTTCACTGTGTCGCATCGTAAATCCCTCTGGGTGCATCACGATTACTATTTGCAATTCGATGGGCGTGGCAGCTACGAGTTTGCTACCATCGATCAGGACAAGGAGCACTTTGGCTCCTAAGCGAATGTGTCTCTGGCATTGGATTGACAAAGAGCGCAAGGAGGGGGCAAGAGGGGGTGATCAAGTAGTAGTCAACAGTCGGGACACACACACAAACACACACACACACACAAGTAGATATATATATATAGAGAGAGATATATTGCAGACATTACATGGAATACATTTAGCATATAATTTTTGATACCCAATCTATATAAATGTATGTATATGCATATACATATATATGTGTATGTATATATATATATATTATTGTAATATTGTCTTAACTGTAATTTAAAAAGTTTGCCAATTTGTTGTTGCTAAACAACGATCCCGCAACATTTTACTCCACTTTTGTCTCGGACTTGCTTCCAAACCGCGAGCTGTATATATTGCTAGATAGATATGTATGTAAGTATAGATATATCTGTATCTATACATATAAATATACATATGGCACTCTGATTATACAAAACGAAATTTGCAGCCATTCCAATTTTTAAACATTTTGTGAGTTTTCATTTTAGCTTTGTTTCACTTCCATTTAACTATTGTAACATTTGCTTCCTGAGCTGCGCTTTCAATGTTTTTTTTTTTTACTTTTATAAATTATATATATATATAACGTTTATATATATGAGATTTATTTTCCAAGAATTCTTCCTTAACGCTTGAGCAGATGTTCCTGTTCCTGAGCAATGTGAGCTGGTGTTAGTTATTTAAGAACCCATAGTTGATGATTGTGCATGTGCACAATTTAGTGAACATTTAGTAAATTTGATAAACACACTTGTACACACACACACACACAGAGAGACACAATTACACACATGCAAATCCCATGTATAATGCACTATCTTGTAATTTATATAATATTTAATATATATTATCTTGCTTTTATCCTACCATATTATTATACATATAACATTATTAATTTTGTTTCGGTTAAATTGGAATTTGTAATGGACTTGTTCGCTTCTCTTTTCTTTTCTTATTATTATTTTGATTGATCATTTGCGCTACAACAACAACAACAACAACAACCGCTGGCAACAACAACCAATTGCCAGTTGCTGTAAATTGCATTAAAATTGTATATACAAAGAAAACGCTTGAATAACAACCGAGTTTTAATTGGAACTAACTGGAGAGAGAAACGATCTATATACATATATTTCTATCTATCTGTATATATATGAGTAAGAGCAGTCAGTTAGAAAAGTTCTTGGATAGGGCTGGCATTTCAGCCAACTCAACTTGGCTCAAGAATATATATGAATATAATATATGCATATGCTATCAATATATAATGATTTCCCAATTATACTTTATATGGGGATCTCACACTCACACTCTATGATGTCTTTGAAAATTGAATTTTACTCTTTAAAAAATCGCTTGGAATTTTTGTTTTATTTTATTTAATACTAAACAAGATGTAATTGTGTTTTATACGCGCGCAATTGTCAGACTAAACACAACTTAGTCAATTAGGTGGGTGGTAAAAAAAAAAGTGGCTACATATTGAAGACATTTACGATGGTGATTGTTTAGGCTTTGCGCTTGGGCTTTTTGCTCTCCATGAGGCTGAGGATGGTCTTGCGCAGATCCTCTGTCTCCTTTTGCTCCATTTCGAGATTCTCGATTTGTTCCTTCTTCTCCTGGAGCTGTGTCTCCAGCACGCTGACCAGATCCTCCGATTTCTTGCGTGCCTCACGCTGCTCCTCGAGCGCCTTTTGTGTCTTGGCCAGCTCCGTGGTGCGTTCGTCAATGGTGCGTAGCTTCTCCTTGATGTCCTGCTCGTAGGCAATCACGGACTTCTTCAGCTTTTCGATGCGGGAGCACTAACAGAGCAAGAGTTGTTAATATCATGGCCGACACTTGTTGTGATGCTTAATGCTTACATTATCTTTGCTGAGCGCTTCCAGTTTGACGAGCTCCTCGCTTTTGGCGGCGAGATTGCGGCGCAGCTCCTCGCAGTCCTTTTGCAGGTCCGCAATCTCCGACTGCTTGACCGAAAGACGACGTTCGCTGGCCTGCAGGTGCTCGGATGTTTCCGACCAACGTTTGAGCAAGTCGCTGAGATTTGTCTTCAGTTGCGCCGCCTGCGCTTTGAGATCCTTGCACTGAGTTTGCAAACTGCCAAAGAGAAGGAGACAATGTGATATTAGCCGCAGTTGGAGTTGGAGTTGTTTGGGTGAAGGTCCCTCACCGTTCCTGGCTGATGAGCAGCTCAAAGTTCTTGGTCTGAAAGCGTTCCAGCTCCGCATTTTGTACATTTATTTGCTGCGTGCTGTTGCACAGCTGAACGCTGGCCTGCTCCAGACGCTGCTGCATGTTGTGGGTGGTGCAGTTGAGGCTGTCGATGCGATGATTGTACAACTCGATCACTTGCGACACAGGCGCCGACTGCAGCTCATTGCGACGCAACGTTTGGCCAATGGTGTCGATGAGTGTGCTCACGCGCTGCGCCAGCTCCCTGTCCATGAAGGTGCGATGGCTCTTCAGAATGGCGCTCAAATTGCGCCACTGCTCCGCTTGCTCGCTGCTAGCCGTGGGCGAGCCCTGGCCACTGCTGCCAATGCGTGATACATACTGTAAATCGAAAAAAAATCAATTGGAAGATTGAGAGATGGAATAGCGGGTGCATTTGACTTGCAGCTGGCTTACCTTGGCAACAGCTGCCTTAGGGAAGTGCTCGAATTGCGCTATCTGGAGCATGGCTGCCACGAGCTGCTCGTTGCCGCTGAGCATGGCACGAGCCAGAGCGTACTGGAGCTGCGGCTGCTCGAGCAGCGCACAGCACTTGTCCAAGTAGGCCTTCTTGGCAATGCTGGCAAAGTTGATCAACAGCAGCAGGCAGTAGATGGCCTTCTCCACCTCGGATTGGGCCAGGGTCTGGCAGCTCAGCATTTGCGGGAGCAGCGCCAATGGCGCGGCCAGTATCTTATCGAAATAGGATTCAGATATTTTGGATAGCACCAGTTTCTCGGTCTTGGACTCGCACAGCAGCAAGAGCAGCAGCCGAAGTATGGCCGAGACATGGGCGGATTTTGTCTCGCTGCGCTCCGCCCTGGCCATCAGCTTGACCACATTGGCCGGCTCCTTGGCAATGAGCTGCACGATTGTGGCCCGTTTGTCCAGTTTCAGCAGCGAGCCGAGCAGCTCAATGGCCGCCACGCCGCACAGATCCGACTCGAGCCAGTCGCAAACCAGCTCGTAAATGCGCGGCGTGATGGCATCCAGGCTTATGATGCTATTGTCCTCGGACAGCTGCAGTATGTGGCTGATGAGCTGCATGAGTAGCTGCAGGCAGAGCTGCTGTTGCTTGCGCATATCCTCGTTCGAGTCGTCCAGCTGGCGTCGCGCTTCAATTTGCTACAGAGAGAGAGAGAGGGAGGGAGAGATTAGGTATCTATAACAGAGATCGGGATTCCAACTCACATTCAACAGCCGCTCAGTGTCCTCGCAGTAGTGCGAGTAGCTCAGCATTGCACGCTGCAATCCGGCATGGCACTGTGCGTCCAGCAGAAAGTCCACAATGTGGCGCAACTGTGGCACATGCCACTGCTTCAGGCAATCCTCGATGCCGGCAAAGGCAGTGCGCAGGAATGTATGCAATTCCCGCTGTTCCAGGGAGTGCACATCCTCCGACAGGATGATGAGCATTTTATAGGCCAGCAGGCCATGGTTCTGTATGCGCTTACTGAAGCTGGAGATGTTGACGCTGCGCAGAAAGAGAAACAGCACCACAAAGTTTTTGTAGCAGAGATTCACGAGTATCGACAGGGCGAGCTGCGCCTGTGAATTGTCGACGTTTGTGGCGCTGGTGTCGCATTCCTCAACGTTGTGCAGCAGATCGACCAGATGCTCCAGCAGCACCACCAGATACGGCTCCTCCCATCCAATACGTATGCCATATGTGAGATCCTGCAGCAGCAGCAGCAGGCGCTGCACGCGCTCAGGCCGCTCCGTTCGCTTCAGCAAGTAGCTCAGCAGCGGCACAAAGCAATAATTTTGCACGATAGCGAGACGAGCCTCCAAGTTCCTGCTGCAGTGCTGTAGAAGGGAGACACAGCTCCACATGGCCTCGCAGTCCGCGTCTAGGGTGCTCATCAGTGCATGCAAATCGATGAAGAATTTGGCCAGCTCCAGTTGGCCAGGAGTTGGTGCAAAGCAATGCGGCTGCACTTTGGTGCCCAGCAAGGCGATGCTGCGCTGCAGATGCACCAGCGACTCCTCGGTCTTCAGTTGATGATACGCAGCCGCCTGGCTGCTAAAGTCACGCACGTAGCCAATCGCCTGCGCAAGCGCCGCCTCCTGTGCGGGCAACACCACGGACAGAATAGGCGAATCGCCATTCTGATTGTTGTTGTTATTATTACTGCGGCTGCTGCTGCTGCTAAGTGTGTCGACACCATCGTGACAGCGAAGCGGACTCATTTTACCGACTTTTATTCTGTTTGTTGCTTATTAATTTCACGCGAGCCTTTTTCTGTTTGACAGGAGTCTTTTTTCGAACGTTCTTTTCGCTTGGCGCTTGCTTTCTATCGATAGAACTAGTTCCGTTTAACAGATTGTTCAGCCAGTTTTTCAAATACCAAACGCATTTAGTATTTTATCATTTAATACGTTAAATTTGGAAAAAAAATGTGTAAATAAGCCACTAACTAACTAACAAAAGAAAAGGGAAAAAGATTAAAAATAAATATACATATATATTTTATATATATATATCATCGTATAAATAAAACATATTCTGGCTTGGTTACGATTCCATATTCATATAGATACGTAAGTAATTAAATTGTATATGTATACAAATGCAGTGACTATATCTAGTTCAATTCAATTAAATAATTTACTAAAAATTAAGATAGGTTCATATATATATATATAAAGGCAAATACATTTATAATATAATTTTATTTATCTATTGGTGAGCAATTAACTCATAGTTCATAGTTCATGAGCCGAACTAAGTCGTTCAATCGTCAAATTGTGCTAAAACCAAACATATCGATAATTAATAATAGTTGGCAACGCATGCTATGAACTTAACGCTGCCAACGTTGTGCTTTCATATTGAGTAATTACAAAGCGCGCCAAATTCAAATTATTCTATGAATATCACTTGCCCATGTCGAAACGCTATGTCAACCAACGTTTAATTAACAAGCATATGTACATATATACATATACATTTCATATTTCTTGTCATGCGAATTCCCTTGTGTATTAGGCTGATGAGTTTTGCTGTTATTTATTGCGATTTTCTAAAATTTGTTATTTAAAGAAAAGTTTAAACTTAAAGTCAACTCCAAAATTTAAATGGAATCAGCTGCACACGCATACGCACACACAAGCGTGCCTCAAATTTCAAATAGCATTTACAATTTAAGTTTTGTTTTTTATGCCTTTTCTTCTACTTCTGCCTACTCTTCTCCTTCTTCTCATTCTGACTAAAAGTCCATGCAAAATCAAAACGCAATTCGTTGCCGGACAGCTTAGCCGCAGGCTGTGCCATAGGTGAGGGGTGTGGGTGGGTGAGTGGTGGTGCTTCTGTGGGTGTGTGTGTGTGCGCGTGTGTGTATATACATATTTAACAGAAGTACGTCACGGGCACATGTGCGGCTGTTTTAGGTACAGTGAAACTGAACAGAAGAGGATAAAAAAGATGAACAAGGAACTATGGGAAGCACAGGAACAAAAACATACTCTCATGAACTGAGCCTGGATAAAGGAGCCAGTATGGAACCAGTCTGACGAGCTGATCAAATTAGTTCCCGAAACCAGCCTCCATATGGAGTCAGTTAATCTTGAGTGCCTCAGCTCCTTTGCCCCTTCCATTTCCCAAGAGAAACTGTTCCTTAAGGCGAGTCTTTACTGTATTGCTGCCTCTGGCAAAAATTACGCATGCTTTGCACTAGACGCTGCTCTTATGCTCTCGTAGTGTCCGAAGCTGAGGGGCTGAGTGGGTCTGCATGGGCGGGGGTGTGTGACACGCGGGCGGTGTGGGCGGTGGTAGTTGGGCGGTGGGGGTTGGGGGGTTGGCTTAAAATGTGCGAAAGCATAAGCCTAAGCTTTTTTATCGTCTCGACCAGGAGGCCAGCCAGGCAGGCAGCAGATGAAAAATGAAAGTGGTCCACACACAAATTCAAGTGTGTGTATATAGCTGTGTCGGTGTGTGTGTGTATATATATATAGTTGAAAGTTTCAATATTGGCATAGGGTTACGACTGTTGAGTGGAGCGAGGTGGGGAGACATTTGACTGGCAACGAGCTCTGGCGCCTGTGCTGAGCCTCGCTTTGGCTTCGCTCTGTTTGCCAACTGGCCAAAAACGCTTACAGCACACACACACACACACACACACATACACGCATATGTAAATTGTATTTGTATATATAAATATATATACACATGTGTATGTACATTATTCATGCACACATACATTGGCATTTTTAGCTCATGCTTTGAAAAATGCGTTTTATTCAAACGGAAGCGGAGCTCCTGGACGCAGGACACACAGCAGCAGCAGCAAAAAAAAAAAAAAAAAGCCAGGATATCGTCGTCGCTTCTCTGCCTGTCGCTGACAAGGCTGAACAGAAGAGGGGAGCGTAGCCGGAGAAAGGGGCTGGAGGAATGAGGGGCATGTGTGTGTGTGCGTGTATGTGTGTTGAGCCATGTGTGTGTTGAGCGGCTTTCAAGGACTTGTGCGTATATGTAAATATATTTAATCTATGAAAAATTTACATATACTATTGTATTGGATCAATATGTTATTGTTATTCTTGTTGTTGCTGTTGTTGTTGTTGTTGGTGTACGCTACACAGCAGCAAAAATAGACATAAATCAGTGTTGGGCAATGGTCATTTGTGTGGTCAATTCGTCAAAACTGATATTCAGTTAGCTCAATGAGCATGGAATCGATGGCATTTAGTGTAGAGTTAAGTGGAGACTTTGTAGAATCGTAAGACACCATTTTGGAGAGTTGCGTACAGTCTAGAAGTTATGGAGAATATCAATTGAGTAGTGTAGAGAAATCTATTTTAGTGGAGACCTGTGTAGAGTTGTGTACAACGATATACAGGTAATATAGAGTTTTTATTTAATGTGTCGCAGTTAAAGTTGTGGAAAGCAATTAGATATAGGGGAGTGTAGAGTTGTTAAAACTGGTGTAGAGTTGTAAAAATTGGCGTAGAGTTGTGTAGAGTTAGACAAAAGTAATGCTGAGCTCAGTTTTAGCAGAGTAAAAAAATAAGCGGATAATGCAGATTACTGGAGAGTTGTGTAAAGTGAGGCGTATTAATTGTAGAGTTGTTACACAGTATATAGGAGCTGTTAAAGTACAGCCAAGACTCAAAGAGGTATTAAATTTATGTAGCCTAGAGTAATTTTAGATAGTGTAGAGTTATGTGTATCAGTGGATAAAGAGAGAAAACTAGTGGATGCTCTACTTCATTAAGTATTCAGCTTGTACTCATGTAGGGCATTCCAAGAAGTCGGTCAGGCCGGGTCTCCAACAACATCATCGCCCCTTCTAATCTAGTTCTAGTAGTTTTCACACCCACACATACCAATTGTCACATATTCAAACACACTCACACACACACACACACAGGCGCGCGCTTGCGAATTACTTGCACAATGAAAAGTTATGGGATTAGTTGGCGTGGAAGCCTGGTGGAGGAATATGCCCCAGCTTCCTGCCCTTGGGCGTACATGTATGTAAATGGGCCGTGTGGTCTCGGACGCATTGAAAGGGCATCGCAATCGTGCAGAAAACTTTTGGCTCTCTGGGGCAGGTTTTGCTTTGCCTTTTTTGCTATGCAAAAATGTTCTCTCTATATATGTGTGTGTGTGTGTGTGTGCTTGTGTAAGTGTGAGTGTAAGCTGCTTTTAGGCGCTGCTTACAGCGCAAAGCGCTTTAAAAGGTTTTTCGATTCAATGGACGCGCCAAAGAGAGGGGAGAGGGTGGCAGTTAGAGAGGGAGGAATGGCCGTTAACAGCAAACATATGCCTGCAAATGCGCCCCCTGGCGGGAGTTCAATTAGCTGCAGATCAGCGGAGAGTGGAACAGATGCAGAGAGCGAGAAAGAGAGAGAGAGAGAGAGAGAGAGGCAGAGAGAGGGGGAACTTTGCAAGCTTCAGTTATTTTCATTAACAAAATACGCCTCTATACCACTCTGCTCTTTGTCTTCCGCTCTTGACCAGCCTCAATTTGATTAGCTTTCCATTTCGTAGGCGAATGCAGCCAAAGAGGAACAGAACAAAAACCCAACCAACATACTCACACATACACACTCACACGCACACACGCACTCGAATGCTTGAAAGAAAAGGCAATCAAGAAAACATGAACTTGAACGGTTTTTCTACCTGCCTGTCGCATTATTTTCTGATTTTCCACTGGATTAAATGCAGGAAGGTGTGCATTGAAATATCTTTGTTCTTCTTCTTCGACTACTACCACTATTACTACTACTACTATTTCTTCTTCTTGTTCATCTGCTTCTTCTTCTTCTTCTTCTTCTTCCACTCTTACTACTACTTCTCGCATTTCGAACAAGAATTTTCGATTTTCATTGTTCCATGCAGCAGCAGCAGTTGGCTCTCAGCAAAGCAGCGAGAGTGAGAGCGAGAGCGAGAGAGAGAGAGAGCGAGAGAGCGCACTCATTAACTTGGCATGCAATAATAAATTACAATAATTTGACATAGCTGAAAACGGCAGGGGGAACGGTGAACGAGACAGTCGGGACTGTCGGGACAGGCAGACGGCAACGCAACGAAATGCGCAGAAAGAAGACAAAAAAAAAAAAAAACAACAACAACAACAGCAACAACAAAATTGTGATCGCTGCGCTGTCCTTGCTGCGCTCGCTCTCACTGCGTGCGTGTGTGTGTGTGTGTGTGTGTGAGTGCAACCTGTTTAGCTGACAATGCAAATGCCTTCTGTCTGCACTCTCTCCCTCTCTCACACACACACACACTCTTCCCCTCCCCCCCATCTCTCTCTCTCTCTCTCTTTCTCTTTGTTTTTTCTCATTCCTGTCTATCCTGCCGATAAACGCCTACTTTTTTCAATTTCTTCTCTATTTTCCAGTTTTCCTTTTGCCGTGCAGGAAACTCAAATCTGAAAAGTTGCCGCCGCTGTCGCCGTCGCCGTCGCCGTCGCCGTCGCCGTCGCCGTTGGCGTCGCCACCACCTGTAGATTTTTCCATTTTGCTGGTGCTGCATTCGAAATGATGTACGGCGCCTTTTAATTGGACACGGTCTGCGTGATTGCGCCTCCGGCTCGGCCACTTGCCTCTAGCTGTTGCCCTTGCCCTTGCCCTTGCCCTTGCCCTTGCCTCTGCTTCTTCTGGCATTGACTTTGACTCTGGCCCCCTCCCAGGGCACACAAGTGCCTCTGCAATTGTGCGCGTGTGTGTGTGAGTGCATCGAGTACTCTCGCTCATTTGTAGCTGTATTTTACGTCATTTGTGAAAGCGAGTTTCAAGTTCAAGTTCAGCATTCCTCATTATCGGCCTTGTAAACATCATTAACAACTTTGAGTTGAACTTTCCTCGAGTTGAATGTTGGCTATTCATCATATTTGCTATGTATTTAAAAGAAGGTTTTATATGAATGGGCTTAGCGGGGTACAATCATTTTAGATCAATAAATATGCAGATCTGTATAAATCTGTAGAGCCACATATATATATATATATTATTATATGTATATTTATTTATATAGATGTAGATCCATAGATTTGTAGATCTATATATCTATATACATAGATATAGATGTAACAATTTTCATAGATTTATAGATGCACCTATAGAGCAATAGACCTATGGATTTATACACGAGTTATATCTTACATATATATATTCAGAGTATTATATATGTTGATTTTTTTTGAGGGAGAGCTATGTGCATTCGACTTTTGATTTTATTTTTGGGGTTATGTTGGCACAAATTATTGCCTGGATGTCTTTTGATCCTGTCTTCGATTTTAGGATACACCAAAAAGGCAGAAAAGGAATTGGTATTAAATTTTTGGCCAAATACAAGACTCCTAATGATGTCTTGACTTGATCCTCTGTGGCTTCCCTTAGGCGACACGAGGTTAGGACTCGATAAGAGCTCATATAGATCTAAAGAGCAGTTATACCGAACCACAATTGTCTAATATTTAGTAAGGATTACTTAACCAAGGCGAAAAGGCAGATATTCTTGAATAAATATAAATATATTATTTCTGGTTATTTATTATGTAATATCTTTTCCCAAAACTCCTTAACTATTCTTGAATATTAATAAAACTATTATACCCTGATTTCCCATTTTCAATGGGCTTAGTGTAGTAAAGTTATGGATTTGTAAAATACGCTTCATCTTTTACCATAGGGTCTCTTCTTAAAATAAGCAGTCCACATGATGCTGCAGGGGATCATGTAGTATATGGAGAGGTGATCTAATACTACTTTTACTATGTACCATCGCAACGGCCAGCTCAAATTGTAACAGAACCTGGCAAAAGGAAACCGAACCTAACCAGAGCTAAAGTTTCCTTTCCTAATATCTATGAATTCATAGACCCAAATAAAAAATCATTTGATTTATGTAGTTTACATTGTTTTATGTTTTATTTCGGCTCAAAAAAAATCGTTTTTTTTTATGTATATATATATTTATATTTTCTCAAATTTTTGTTTATGACAATATTTTTTTTTTTTTTTTTTTACTCTCATTGACTTGATCGCTCGCATTTTGCATTGTGGGTATATCGTAAATACCTGTGCTTATATATGTATACATATATATGTTTGTATATACGTATATATATATATATATATATATATATATATATATATATATATATATATATATATATATATATATATATATGTATACATATATATCATAATTATAAGTAATTATATTTTCTTTTCTTTGCTTATCTTTGTGTCATAAATTCATCTTTAAGCTGAGCTCATTTTTTTGGTATTTTTTGTTTTCTTGTTGTTTTTGTTTTTGTTTTTATGAAAGATTTTTGCCGTTTACTACAAACACATTACCGTTTAATTTTGGGGGAAAAACATTTATAGAGTGAAAATTTGTTATACATATACCAAATGGATTTTTTTGTTTGTTTGCAATTGATCGATTTATCGATTATCGATTACCATAAAAACGTTTAGAGTGCACCTCGCTATCAAAAAATTATTACTGTATATATTTGTATATATGTTATGGATTATGTAAAAATGTATAAATACACGCATGCACACTAACACACACACGCACAGGCACTCACACACAGGCACAGGCATACACTCACTCACTCACACATACACACATGCACTCACACACACTATTAACGCCGACTAGAAGCTGAAATCGGAATCCTAAATTCGAGTTGCCCTTAGCCAGGTGTTGAGAGAGGTACACGGTTCCTTGTCATTTTATTGTTATCTGTTGTAGTTAGTTTGTTGTTGTTGTTGCATTCTTTATATATATGTATATATTAGTTATAGCTCTAGATTTGTACACTAGAAGCAAAGTTATTCCGTGTTTTCAGCTCTGCTTAAATTGTTTATGTTAGTCTTATAACCCTTGCAGACCAACTCTCCAAATATCTATAGGAACTCGGCAGTTAGTGGATCAATTTGCTTGCAACTTGCTGCAACTGCTTCTGGTAGCTAAAGTTACGGTATATCATGGAATCAAATGGATTAGCTGATTACAACACATCGAGACATAGCTGTCCTATGAGAAAGGTTTCAAATTGCTTAAGAATGTATTCAAAATTTCATTAGAATTAGAGTCATGTATAAGGTTGATCTATTTATAGTTGGACAACTTAGCATATTATAGTATATCTGGTATATGCCTGCAAGGGTATTTCAACTTTTTCACTTGGTGCTCTCAAAACTGATTTACTTTGTCATTTATCTTGCTCTACTTCAGACATATATACATATACATATATGTATTCAGTATATATATATATTTAATAATTATTATTTAATCATAATTAATTGCTAAAAAATTGTAACATATGTAGTTTCTACATAGAACGCGAATATGTGTGTTTCATTAAGTGAACTGAAAATTCGCCTGTTTCGTTTATTGCTTCAAGTTCTCAACATAACAAAACAAAAAAATATATATATTAACTGAAAGAGTATAATTTAAAAAAATGTCTGTTTAAAATGTATTTTTAAATTACGTTTTATTTTTTTTTTTTAGCTTTCTTTTTTTTATTTATAATAATTTTCAATTAGTTTTCGTTGTTGAAATAGATGCACAACTACAACTACATTTAGGTTTGACAAACATTTCATTTCGTATGTTTTTTGCTTTTGTTTTTAGTTTCGCTTTAAGGGTTAGTGGGCAGCACTTGCCACGCCCAGCGCCAGCCAAAAGCCACGCCCATGGGTAGACACGCCCGTTGTCATTTGTGCAACAATTTGTGAGTTAGCCAAAAAGTATTTTTTTTTCATCATTATATATATATAAATATTCAAATTTAAACCGATGACAACATGGGCGGGGCAGGGGGCGTGTTGCTGCGCTAAAGTACATATATATATATATATATATATATATATATATATCTGTATATATATTTATATATATAATTTGTTAAAATTGAATGTACATTTAATTTAACTTTTTGGTTTTTGTTTTATTTAGATTTTACGTATTCGTGAGTTTTATATATATAAATATATAGTTGATATATATTTTTCTTCTTCTTCTTCATCATCATCATTATTATTGTTAACGAGGTAGTTGCTTGAGCTGCAGTTGAGTTATTTGCGCTATATATATAGTCTATTGGCTGAGGTATTCGTTATGCTGCGCTTACACTAAAAGTTCCTATACATACACACATATATGTATATGCATATGTATAATATAGTTAAAAAAAAAAAATTGTATATATGTATATTAAATTTAGTTTTGCTCTTCTCTTTCTCGTTTCGTTTATTGCACAGTTGAAATTTGCTTGAAATCAAAATTTCAATTCCAATCGAAATCAATTGAACTAAAAGAATTATTATTGCCTTGTGCTGGTTACTTCGTCTCCTCTTCTCCTCCTCTTCTTCGTATTCTTCACATTTTGTTTAGTTAACCTTTTTGCTATTTATGCTTAATTATTGTTATTAACTTGCCCGACAAAAATGATATGCACATTGTTGATATTAGTTTTATGTATGTATATGTAGCAGGAGCTTAAGTATTCAACAAAAAATATTTGAGAAAAAAAATGTATAACAAAAAAAATCTATTTAGTTGCGAATATAAATAATCGTGAATAACACATACACATTTCATATGTACAATGCATTTGCTTTAGCTATGTTTCTCACCTATGTATGCTTTGCTTGGTTGGTTGCTTCGTTTTTAGCACAAGTTTTAGTACATCAACCATTATTATATTCATTATGTTTGCTTAAATTGCTGTGTTTAATTTTGAATTGATTTGTTTCTCTTTTTTTTTGCAATTAGCACATGTACTCAATTCTATAACGATTTTAGTACGTTTAGTACAGACAGTGGTGAAATTGCTTATGTTGATATTTTCATGTTCAGTTAAAAACCTTCTAACAAGAGTTTCGTACATCTAATACAGCTTTAAATACATTTGCAAGTAGTACTAAATATTTTGATGTACTTTATAAAATTGTGCGTTCCGTTTTCGATATTTAGTACACATGTTGTACTTTGTTATGCAGATGTGCTAAAAGTAAAAACAATTAATGTTTTTTAGTACAACGTCGAAGTGCGCCTTTTTAAAACATTCTATAAAATACGTGTTTTTAGTACATTCAATTTAATACTACATACTTTGTAGTTAATCTTTTTGGGCACATTATATTTAGTACATCAATTTTAGTAATTAGTACTTTTTAGTACATCTGTATACAACTGTTTTTGGGGGTTCAGCTCTCAAGCTGCCTTCGCGTATGTGCTTGGCGGAACATTGTACTAAACATTTAGTACATGTGCTAAATATGCTATTCAGCCGAAAGTATTTGTGCTTAAAATACTATATAAATTTAGCAAAAAACATCGATGCCATAATTGATGGAAGATTTTGTAGAACCTTGCCTTGGCACACATTTCATTTTCTGGATGGGGGATGGGAGCATGGATATGGATAATGGATATGGGTGTGTGATTCTATAGAGGTAGTTTGGGTGTTTTTTTTTTTTCTTTTGGGTTAGATTAAAACTATTCGATATTCGATAATCGTACAATACATACGTAATTTAGATAGTTGGTATAATTTAAATACTAAAACGTCGTCGCCCCCCGCAACGGGACTGTGCCGAAATAAATAATTTCATTTAAATTTTGAGACGTCTGTGGGCATTGTGATGCCGCATCTGGATGCTCGGATGCTGCGATTGCGATTGCGATTGCGATTGCCATTGGCCTTGGCCATGGCCTTGGACTTGATGTTGGTTTTGGTTATGGTTTTGGCCTTGCAGCTGATATTGGCGCTTCGTTGTCATCCGACGCTGGCTGCTGTTGCTGGATGCTGCAATCAGGCAATGAAAGAGAGAGATAGATAGAGAGAGAGTGTTAGAGCGGAGGGAGGAGGGAGAGAGATTAATGCAAATGTATTTTTTGGGCCAGAGTAATTAAGAAACAAATGCGCTAATTAGTCAATGTCCGAGCTCCGAGAAGTTCGTACTCGGAATCTCGACTTTCAATTCTCAGTTCTCGGGCAGCTGGCGCAGGCGAATGTAAAATTGTTGTATACCAAATGAAATATAATAAATAAATCTTTTTTTAATCCAATTATAGCTCATTATGCTCATATGCACACACACACACACACACGTACACGCACGCACACACACACAGATGGCTAGCATTATTAGCTTAGGCTAAGGCAGCAGCGCAGCAGCGCAGCAGCAGAGCATAATCTGATATCTATCAGATGTCTTTCTCTTCAGTTTCAGCGTAATTCTTATAATTCGTATAATTCTCTTTTATTTTGTTCTCTCTTCTTCTTCTTCTTCTTCAGCGTCAATCTCCTCGTTTTTTATTGTTGTTGTTGTCCACAATCTAAGCGCTACAACAACAACAGCAACTCTAGCGAGAGGAATTGAGGTAACAACCACGACGAAACGCCTTTTTTTCCATTTCTAATTTCGGTTTACCCCTTCCTCACTGCTCTACATCGCTGTGTGTGTGTGTGTGTGTGCCCTTCACTGCAACAAAATAAAATATCGCTCCATTGCAATCAAATTAATTGAATCTGTAAGCGGGCAGCACTCTCATTGAATTAGCTCTCTCCCCAACTGTAGCTCACTTTCAATTCAATTCAACTCCACCGTCTACTCTCATTGGCCTGAAACCCGACTGCACAATACTCGTTCGTTATGAAAAATAAATTAAATATGTTTGTTAGCTTCTTGTCCAAATGCAGAGGGGATGTCTTTTGTTATTTTATAGCACATATTTTTAGAGCTCCTGCTTAGCTCCTATGTCTAGATCTAGCGATGCTAAGGCGTATAGCTTTAGAAGCCATGCCTCTGCCGATATTCGCTTAAATGGGCGTAGCTATATACACAGCTGTATTTATTAATTTAGTAGTATATACATATATCATTGAAAAGCCCAATAAAGCCAAGCTTAGAAATATGGAAAATTTTACCCAATTTAAAAATGTAGATATATTTATATTAATATATAACCATCTACACATATACATATATCGTCATATGAGCAGACTTTCATTTCCTAGAATAAATTTTTACTATATTTGTTTAAATTGCATTTATAGATCTATCTTATGCATGTATAAATACATATGTACATATGTACATGTATGCCTACATATATTCTACATATAACACACTTGCAAGTCTCATTGACTAAAACGAAAAATATGCCCAAAAACCAATATACCCCATATAAATAGAGCGTGCTTCTATGCAGATTCTAATAGATCAAATTAAAAAAAAATAAAATAAAATAATTTGAATATCTAGCTCAACCTTTTATACGAGTACGTCTCTATAGATAAATGATATACATATCTTCTATAAAAAATGTTATAGCAAAATATATTCATCCATAAATTTTTTGCAGTGTAGCACACACCTCGCTTGAGCCATTGGGCTTTAGCCAGCATTCTCAAAACTAAATCTCCAATTTGATTTGTCTCTGACAATCGATGGCAGTTGTGGCAATAGCTAACTAACTTTAGTATATCAGCTCTAACTATGTACAGTGAAGCTAGGCTAAAGTTAACTGAGAAATTTGTAATTTATTCATTTTTTTTTTTTTTTTTTTTTTTTTTTTTGCATTAATAAATCGAAATTTTCTAAAATTCAGTTTTAAGTCTTGTGCTGTACTACGTGCTCTCTACCGCCCTCCCTATCCTCTTTCTCCCTCCCTCTCTCGCTTTGTTTTTTGTTACATTTTCGATGCCTTGGGCGTGCTCCCCATTTGAGCGCAGCTGTTGTTGTTGTTGTTGTTGTTGTCGCTGCTTCATTTAATCTGCAGCGCATCAGCAATTAGCGGAAACTCGTCATAAAAATACAAAAAGAAAAAAAGTAAAACAACAACAAACAGCGCAGAGCACAAAAATCGGATAAAGCGCCGACAGCAACAACAACAACAACTACACAAAACTTTAGGCTAAACTTTTTTTTAGATTTATATATATATATATAATTTTTTTTCTTATTTTCAACTCGTTTCGCTTGCCTCTCGGCTCTAAGATTTATTTCGCTTTACTTCATATACAAACACACTCATACATATATATTTATGTATGTATGTATATAAAAATTTGTGATTGTGAGACACAAATTTCTGTTGAATTGGAATTAGGACACACATGAAATAATAACAACAACAACTACAACAACGACAACGTCAACTCGAGTCAACTCCAAATGTAGCAACAATTTCTGAGCAACAACAACAAAATTTTTGTTAGCTTTGGCTGTGACTGTAGCGCAGCTGTGCGCCATTTGACGCTCCTTCTTAGCTATCAGACACACACACACACACACACATGCCTTATAGCTGCTCTTTTATATATACATATTTAGAGAAGCCTTGCTAGCCTGTTGTGCTTTTATTTTTTATGATTTTGGAAATTTTTTATAGTTTTTGTTTTTATTTGTATTTGTATTTTATTTTATTTTATTTTTTTTGGCAGAGGAAGCGACTGCGGCCAAGTTCGTTGCCTAAGTCTTTTGTTTGCCAACTAACGGATTGTATATGTGTCTGTGCGCGTTAGTGTGTGTGTGTGTGTGTGTGTGTCTATGCATTTGCATTTGTGGGTGGTTTCTTCAGCAAATTAATGAATAATAATTAATAATAATTAAACAGCTGCACACACAGACACAGACAAACTCACACACATACATACGTATATTTATATGCTAAAGTCATGTATATATTTATGTATACATATGTATTTAAAGCATGTGTGGGAACTGTTTGACTGTTTAATTGCTTAATTGTTAGATACCCTGTATATACTATAAGGTAACTTTCATAGGGTATTCTCTATGCTTCTCACAGTTGGAATTGCTTGGGAACTTTTCTCTTCCAGATTGTATTTGCATAATCAAGAGACTCAATGCTAACATATGTAATAGATAATATTAGAAGTCTTTAAAGAAGCAGAAAATAATGAATAATGATTTTTATAATAATGATAACAATACAATGACTAACATTATATTATTATATTAGCTGTAATTTAGATCATTTAATAAATTGTCGGAATTAAATTATATTATACTGACTCCAAAAACTGAACTAACTCCGAAAATTGGAGCAATACGAAATGCTACTGTTCACATACATATATATATATATATATAGTAAAAAAAAATATTAGAGTTCCAATATTCGAAGAATAGAACAGCAACTCAAAGAAGTTTCATAATAACCATAAAAAGTAATTGAATAATCGCTAATTAATTATTAATAATTACTAATTAAACATCAGTAATTAGATATACAATAATATCTAAAATGAAATTAAAATAAATACAGTTCTTTCCTCTAAATATATCCTCCATATTTCTCAACTGATTTTTTTCCATTTCCTTTCCTTCCCATTTCTTTCCCTAATACAATTGCTAGAGCACTTTGAGTCGCGTTCTAATTTTCACGTAGTCCATTATTGGCAATTGAATAATGTGAGTTCAGTATAGATAGCTGGAAATTTAGGGGAAGAGACTGAGAGAATGCAAGAGGCAGATGCTCTCAAAGATGTTTACTGATGAAGCTGAGCATGGGAATGGCGGCCATACGATGATGCTGCTCCTGTTGTTGCTGCTGCTGCTTCTTCCACCTCCTATTCTTTCATGTGTGCTGCTTCTTCCTCATCTTCGAATGTTGTAAAAATCAAATATATCTAACGCTATTTCGAGGGTTGATTTTTCTAGCATATAAAATTCACGTCGAAAAACCGAAAAAAAAAAGGTTAAGATTGCCAGTGTGTGTGTGTGTGTGTGTGTGTGTGTGTGTGTGTATCTATACTCTTTCGAGAACACAATATAAGCATCAGGATGCTGTCAAATGTTTGGTAATTAAAAAAGAAGAAGAGAAAATGAGAGAAAATCAAAAAACAAAAAACAACAGAAAGGAAGAAAAAAAACATACAAAATGCGGCTAAAAGGGAAAAGTCAAATGAAATGAAAGACAATTTACAGTTTCATGGCAAATGGAAAATGGAAAATGTGGCAAATGATGGAAAAAAAGGTGGCGGCTCAGGGGTGGGCGGGAGTCGGAAGACGAGGGGATGCGGAGTTGCTCTTGACATAATTTCGCATTTGCCGCTAATTTGATTGAGTTTTTGTGTTAGATGTCAGCGTGGCCAACCCTTCGTAGAACCAGGCACAAATGCCAAAATGCATAGATATAAATACACGCATACATACATATGTATATACATGTGCATGAAGATTTGTTAGGGGCCAACATGGGTTAATCAAACAGTCAATCAACTGTCAGCAAAAAAAGGGGCAAAAGCTAAATATACACACATATATAAAAATCTGACAAGTTAACTGTAACAGTTAAGGCGTTAGGCAAGGGCGTGGTCCGGCTGTAACTACAGCAAATTCGAAGAGATGCCAACTGGCAACTGGTAACTGGTAACTGGGCCAGCAGCTCTAAAACGATCCTGCTTCGATCGAAAAGAAACGAACCCAAAGCAAAGCAAAACAAGCAACAGCGACGGCTGTTCTATGAGAATGTATGCCACAGATATTTGCCACACACACACACACACACACACACACTAGCACACATATTTATGTGCAGACAAAAGCCTTGACAGGCAGCTATTGTGCACAGTTAAGAGCGCTGCAGAGATCTTTCTATATATCAAAAATAAATATAAAAAAAAAAATTATATTTCTTTTTTTTTTTTTTTTTGTGTGGCTGCGCATTGAAAGGAGCTGCAGATACATAGATACATACACACATATAGAGCTATATAGCTGGCTATATACAGCAACAACTATGAATCATGGTAACTGCTGTTGCTGTTGTTGTTGTTGTTGCAACACATAAGCAGCAGACGACGAAGCAGCAGAAAAACATGAAAAAGGCAGCAAGGATTACGCACACACACACGCACACGCACACACACACACACACACACACACACAGATACACAAAGAGAGCAGTCACATGAGTATGTGCGTGTGTGTGTGTGTCTACTGTCTTCCAGCTATCTTCAAGATACACACACACTCACACACACACACACACGCATGGCAAGCAAACAATACAAAGGTACACAATTTCTACCTGGGCAGCGACGTCGTCGTCGTCGTCGTCGATCGAAATCTCTGCCTTGCCGAAAAATTAAAATTACAGATGGTTGTTGCTGCTGTTGTTGTTGTTGTTGCTGGATGAGCATATGTACAGGAAACCAGTTTTGATGTTCAACAAACAAACCGCGTAAGAAAAACGCACAGCGAGAACAAATGCGGCAACAGCGGCAGCAACAGCAACAACAACAACAACAACAACAACAGCAACAGCCAAAGGGCAGAAGCAGCAAGTAGGAATTCACAGATACAAATGCACTGAGCGAAATGCCAAAGCAAAATTTTGTTTTTTTTTTCTAATGTAGTAAAATCTCGAAGCTATCATTGCATACCCTATATTATTAGATTACCCTCTTCGATCTGACTCTACCTTTCTCGATCATTCTCCATCAATTGAGTAAAAGTATTTTTGATTGTTTCTTAGTTTGTGAAGTTACAGGAAGAAAACGAGAGAGAGAGAAAGACTGGGCTAGAGTGAGGGACCATGAGAAAGAGAGATAGAGACGGGGAAAGACAGAGAGACTGAAAAGGGACTCAGTGAACGAGAAAGAGAGAGAGAGAGACTGGAAAGGAAGCAGAGACTCAGTGAGACAGAGAAAGAGAGCGCAATAATAAATAAATATATATACTAAAAAACGAATAATAATAATAATATTTGAAATACTAGAATATAAAAAATAATACAAAATTATACAAACCAAATATATATATTTAATATAGCTTATTTAGATTATAGGAAATAAAAAACAGTTGATTAAACAAATAACATTTTTAAGTTCATTTATTTTAAGGCACATATTTTGATTTAAAGTTGGCAGAAAATAAAGAAAACAGCTAACTTTATATATGAACAAATATAAATGTGGATAAATATAATTATTTATATAAATATAATTGTTAAAAAATAGGCAACTACCATATATGTATGGCTATATATATGGTATACAAGTCTAGATCTGAAGCTCTGTTACCTTTTACTATATAGCTAAGATATATGTAGGTACATCCCTATATCAATACATATGTATATATATGTACATATATAGACTATATCAAATGCATCTATATAGAATATAGCTCTATTCAAACACAAGCAAATCAGCAGCTAATTTGACAGTTAATTAGGATTTTTTCAGGATTTTACTCTGAGCAGAAAAGTCTTTCTCTCAGTGTACAAACGACGACGACGTCGTTGTATGTTATGATGACATAGCCATAGTCTGCTGTTGCTGTTGCTGCTGGTGTTGTTGTTGTTGCTGTTGTTGGTGGCCGTTGCTGTTGCTGCGCAGGCGCGCAGGCGCTCAACTTCAATTTCAACTTCAACTTCAGCTTCGGCTTCGGCGTCGCGTCGCGACGCGTCGCTTGGCTACGCTGTTTGCGTATCTTTGAGATACATTCGCTGCTTGCTTCGTGCTGCTGCCGCTTGCTGTGGCGCGCACTTTTCGTTTGTCTCTTCTACTTTGTCTTTGCCCATGTGTGTGTATATAGTGTGTGTGTGTGTGTGTGTGTATTTTTTTTTGGCTATTTACTGCTGTTCCTGCACACACACACACAGAAAAGGCGAGAGAGAGAGAGAGGGAGAGAGAGAGAGTGCGCGCGAGGCAGCTGGCAACATGTGTGCGTGTTATGTTGTTGCTGGCGTTGTCTTCGGTTTTCATTTTTTTTTTTTTTTTTTTTTTTTTTTGTCTTTCTTCGTTTTTAGTATTTGCCAGATACAGATACAAAGATACTTTGCTTATGATTTGTTGCTGAGGCACTTAAATGTCGCCATAATGACAGTTAACACAAAACTACCAATAGATATATTATCTATATACATACATATTTAAAGACAAAGAAGGAGAGAGAGGGAGAGTAAGAGATAGAGATATATAGAGCAAGATCTAGAGCCTAGTCAAGCAGCTCAAGCTTTGCAACGCATTTATCCTGTCCAAATTTGTAGTCCATATACACACACACACACACATACATGTGTATATGTACCTACATATATATATATAGTATATGCTTGCCTCTCTTTCTTTTTGGACACAATCAACGGCGCATCGCTAAAAATTCGCCTTGCCTCAATTTGCCTGCGTCTCTCTCCACTTTCGAGACTCGAGAGAAATAAAAAAAAAAAAAAATATTTAAACACACGCACGTAATTTCTTTGGAACTAGCAACAACAACAATCACAGAAACTGAAAAAGCAGCAAATGTAGAGAACAACATAATAAATATAAAAATAAAATTCAACAAAAATAATTAACAAAATTAACAAGAAGTCAAAAAAAAAAAAAAAAAAAAAAAAAACGCTGAGCGACATTTAAATGCCCTTATCACATGGTTCATGTATGTATGTATATATATATATGTGTGTGTGTATCATGTATGTATATGTACATTATGTAAAACTGTATATTGCTGACATTTCTAATATATGGCAGCTGTTTGATTCGACTCTGCATAAGCTCAAGAGAGCTTGACTCTTGAAGATCTAAAATCTTTAGCTAGGTTAGGAGCTCAGTTAGGAGTGTGAGAAGAGCATAAACCTGTTGAATATGAATAGAAATATATATAAAGCTAAAGAGTTGATTCGATTTGAGCTCTGCAATGTCGTACGTTGCTAATGTACATAGACTTTATTGACTAACTGTATAACTTATGGTCCGCAAACTTGTAAAATTTCTTCTCGAAACTTTGATTCAGTGCAAGCTTCATGTATGCTCCATAATTGTTATATGTTTGTATATAAGAGTCTTCCAGCTAAACTCACATTCGAAATATTATAATTTCATAAATAGCTGAAAGAACATTAATTATGTTTTCCTTCCTTTTAACTATTTTCTCGCTCTCTCTATCTCTTATACCATATTCCTCTTTAATACTACTCCAGGTCATTCAGTAAAAAAAAAAAAAAAATAATAATAAACCGAATAACTGAAAGAAAAAGTAATACGAAAATAATATAAACATATAAACTAAATATTTTTTTTCTCTTCTATGGTTTTTTTTTCAGTGGAATATACTATATATCATATTCCGCTTTCAAATATCAAAAGTCTTGTTCCAGTTCATCTAGTATCTATTGTTTATCCAATAATAATAACTGAAAGAAATAGTAATAAAAATATAACCAAAAAAAAAAATAAAGCATTTCAGATATACAAAATAAAAAGAAATTATAATTTTTTTTTTTTGGCTTGAAACATTTTCAATAATTTATTTTGCATTTGTTTTAAGATCTTGGTACGGAAAGCGTTTCTTCTACTTCCACTCTTCGCATTCCTTTTTATCTTTTCGTTTTCTTCTTTGTTATTCTTCTTCTTCTTCTCTCACTTTAATATATGTATATGTATATTCATTTAGTAGCTAAATATATATATATATAGTTAAACAAATTTGTTGCGCTAATTACACACAAAAAAAAAGTTTTATAATAAAAAAAATTATGATAGAAGCTAATTATTATATATGTAGGTATATATATATATATATTAATTTATATACATATATATATGTATGTGTGTTTGGAGCGTATTTTGTAAGGAAAAAGTGGGTAACATAAAGCTAATGGCAAATTATTATAATTTTATATTTTTGAGTATTATATTAAGGCAAATTATAAATTTAAAATAAAAAAATAAAATGAAATATTTAATTTTGTTTTCTTTTTATTATTTGCGGGTCTTTTTTTTCATGTCTTTATTTTGGGACTTACAAAGCAAATGCATAAATTAAAAAATTAATAATAATAAATATATTAAATACATATATATATGTATATATGTATGTATATATATAAGCATTAACTTGGTTTAATTATAAGTTTTATCCCTGATATTTGCGTTTTTCTTTTGTGTTTGTGTTTGGCGTTTCGTAGGTTAAAAGAAATATGTATATATATATATACATATATATATATATAGATATATTTATACATATCAATTGGTATTACATATTTATATATATACATATATATGTATGGCATATGTGTATGGTTTACAGGCTGACAGAAAATAAACAACAATTGCATTTAAATTAGTTTAATCAAAAAAATAATAATATAAACAATGTACTATAGATCCAGTAGATCATCTAGTATCTATATATATATATATATATATATATACTAAATATATACACACATATATATATAGTATATATAGTTTGCCCTGATTTCTGTTTGTTTTCTTGCATTCTTTAAGCGTTTCTTCTTTTCAATCTTTCTTTTGTTTTGTTTTCTTTGAGGTATGCACGGCCTTAAAACATTAAGTTTACATATAACAAAATAAAAATACAAATAATACGTATAATATAATTGGAAATAAAAATTACAAAAAAAAAAAAAACTTCTACGACAATTAATTAATTCATAATTAATAATAATAATACAATTTAACATAGGTTTTTGTTTCTTCAATTAAATTAAATTTGCTGCTACAACAATTAGGAATTCTGAATTAAAAAAAAAAAAAAAATTGTATACATATATATTTATATATATATGTGGGTATATATAGCATATTTTATAGTTATAGCTTTTGTTTCTTTTCTTTTCATATGGCAAAGTTTTGTTTTAGTTTTTATAACAGCTGTGCTGAGTGGGCGTGTCTTCAAATGCCGAAGGCTTTCTTTTATCAACTTTTTAAAATTTGTTTGATATTTTTAAAAATTAAAAAATGTGTTTTTTTTTTTGTGTGTGTGTTTGTGTGTTTTTGGAACAACAATTTATTGCTGGAACGCGCAATAAAGATTTGTTAGCAAAAAACTTGTTTGTTTTTTTATATTTAAAATAATGGAATTTGAAAACATGGGAATAAAAGGCTAAATATATATATATATATAAATTTTTTTCCATTTTTGCCTTTTTCATTTTGTATTTTTTTAAAGCGTTTTGCATTTGAAGACCAGCCATCCCCTGAGTAACCCCTCCCCAAATAAAACCCCCCAATCCCCCAACCCCCTGTGCCCTCTATATATATATGCGTATTCAGTTATAAATATGTATATATATATATCCCCCCGTTTCAATACATTTCAATATCCTTTTCAATAATATGAAAGTCCTCCGTGAACTCCTCCTCGTACTCATTCTTAATATCAACAAATTCGTTTTTAATCAAATGATGCTCGCCGCTCAGCAACAGTTGCTGCCGTTGTTGATGCTGCTGTTGCTGCTGCTGTTGCTGCTCAACATCATTATCGTCTTCATCATCGTCTAGCAAACTATCATCGTCAGCAGCAACATCGTCAGCTGTTGTCCTAGCAATGTTGGCTGCTGCAACTGTTGCTGCTGCTGCTGTTTTAGCTGCTGCCGTTGCTGCTTTGGCTGTTGCAGCGGCAGCAGCCGCAGCAGCAGCCGCAGCAGCAACAGCTGCCGCTGCCTTTTTGCCAACAACCCGTGGACGATTGTGCGTCTCGAGATGCTTGCGCAGATGATCCTTGCGACAGAAGCCCTTCTCGCAGATATCGCACATGTGCTGCTTGAGGCCCGTGTGGATGGCCTCCACGTGTCGCCGCAAATCGGTCTTGTGATGGAATTGCTTTGGACAGAGCTCGCACTTGTGCGGCTTATCTTGGGTGCGATGGCGGCCCAGATGCGTGGTATAAACATCCTCGCTTTGGAAACGCTTGCCGCACTTCTGGCACCGATATGGATACTCACCGGAATGGAAGCTCTTGTTGTGCTGCGTGAGGTAACAGTTTTTGGTGAACTCCTTGTCGCACTCCAAGCACTTGATACGACCCGATGGCAATGTGGTCGAGTGTGGCGATGTTGAGCCGATGCTGCTGTTGCGTCGTCGCTTGCTGGGCGGACCACCAACAGTTGTTGTACCTGCTCCTGTTGTTCCTGTTGTTGTTGTTGAGGAAAGTGCAACGGCAGCGCGTCGCTTTTTGGGCAGCACGGCAACAGTTTGTTGCAGCTGCAGCTGATCGAGTTGCTGCTGCTGCTGCTGCTGTTGTTGCTCGAGTTGCTGTTGCTCAATATGTTGCTGTTGTTGCTGTTGTTGCTGCTGCTGCTGCTGCTCGAGTTGCTGCAACTGATATTGCTCGTAGTCGTGCTGTTGCTGCTGTGCTATGAGCGATGCCATATCAAGCTCTAGGGCTGGCGTTGCACGCGAGCTGCTCACTGTGGGCGAATACGGAGTGGGCGTGGCCAACAGCGTTAAAGTTGTATGTTGCTGCTGCTGCTGCTGTTGTTGCTGCTGCTGCTGCTGCTGCTGTTGCGCCTCCTGCTGCGCCTGCAATGCATTCGTTAGCGTATGCACCGGCGGCAAGTCCCCCTCCTGCGGCGAGCGCTGCGCAGCCACCGAATAGGGCGACAGTGGTGCATAGGGCGCAAAGAGCGAGGCAGCCGGCATCAGCTGCAATATCTGGTGGCCGTCGCTGGTCGTGTAGGTGTCGTAGTGGCCCGGCTCGTTACCAATAATAGTGTGATAGCTCATTGTGTGCTCCAGCACCGGCGGCAGCTGCTGATAGCATGGCAGGATGCTGTTGCTGCTGTTGCTGCTGCTGGAGATGTTGCTGTTGCTGTTGTTGGAGATGTTGCTGCTGCTGCTGCTGATGATGTTGCTGCTGTTGTTGCTGCTGCTGGTGATGATGTGCGGCGGTGGTGATGTTGCCGCCGCCGCTGCTGCTGCTGCTGCTGCTGCCGCCCCCACCTGTGTTGCTGTTGCTGCTGAGCTGCTGATGTTGTTGTTGTTGCTGCTGCTGCTGCTGTTGGGCGTATGGCTGCTGGCCGTACTGCTGTTGCTGCTGCTGTTGCTGTCCACCAGCAACAGTTGTTGCGGCTGCAGCGGCTGCGGCAGCGGCGACAGCGGCTGTGGTGCCAGGTAGTGCTGCTGCTGCTGCTGCTGCTGCATAGTGGTGCATTCCATGTCCATATTGATGTGCGTGTGGGTGGTGGGCGTGTGGATGGGCGTGTGGGTGTGCATGGGGATGGGCGTGTGGATGGGCGTGGTGGTAATAGTGACCGGCAGCAACGGCTGCTGCGGCGTGCTGATGCTGCTGCACTGCAGCATATTGCTGTGCTGCTGTTGCATATCCAAAGCCAGCATGTTGTAGTCCATTGTTATAGGCGGCAGCAGCGCTGCCATAGGCGGCGGCGGCAGCAGCGGCTGGGTGCGCGAGAAATCCATTGCCTGCAACAGTTGGTGGTGGTGCGATTGGTGTTGCTGCTCCTGTTCCAGTTGCTGCTGCTGCTGCAGCGGCTGCAGCTGCTGCTGCTGCTGCGGCAGCTGTTGCAGTTGTTGGTGGTGGTGGTAAGTAATAGGCGGCGAGCTGCTGTTGCTGCTGCTGCTGCTGTTGTTGCTGTTGCTGCTGCTGTTGATGGTGGTGCTGGTGGTGGTGATGGTGGTGCTGCTGTTGCTGTTGCTGCTGTGATAGGGCCGCGACAGCAGATAACTGACCTGCTCCTGCTGCTCCAGTGGGTGATGTTGCAGCAAGACGTGTTGCTGCTGCTGCTGCTGTTGGTGCTCCTCCAACTGCTGCTGCTGCTGCTGCTCCTCCTCCTGCTCCTGTTCCATGACCATTGCTGAGTTGCTGCTGTCCTCCATTTGCTCGACTTTTATAGTTGTGGCTATTGTTGTTGTTGTGTTGTTGTTGATTGTTGTTATTTTGTTGTTGTTGTTGTTGTTCAGCAGGCCCCTCATTTGGGAGGACGGCATTTGTGTGTTGTTGTTGTTGTTGATTGGGGCGGAGGGACCTGCTAGCCCGTTTGGGTGACCGTTCAAAACGGAATTGTTGTTGTTGCTGCTGCTGCTGTTGTTGCTGCTGCTGCTGTTGTTGTTGCTATTAGCATGCTGTGGTGAAGCGTTTGTCGTCGATTGCACTTGTTGCTGCTGCTGCTGCTGCTGGATATTGTAATGGCCATGATAGTGGGCGTGGCCATTGGCATAACCATTGCTGGCAATCAATTGCTGCTGCTGCTGCTGCTGCTGAGCGGTGGGCGACGGCGAGGCCGAATACTGCGACATGGCGGCGCCCACCTGCACGCCCGTCGCCCCACAAACACCGCCACCGCCTCCTCCATAGTCCGGCGGACTTCTGGGCGGCTCCGCTGCTGGCGGTTCCTGTGTAGCTGCTGCAGCTGCTGCTGCTGCTGCCGCCGCTGCCGCTGCTGCTGCGGCCGCTGCTGCCGCATTGCCGCGTCGACTGGTCTTCGTAACGGGATCACGTGCAGGATGATGATGCGCTGATATGGGCAACGTTGCCGGATCCGGCTGCCCGCTCGACTTCACCGCATTCTTGTGCAGCGTCGTATTGTAGTGGCGCTTCAGGTGGCCCGAGCTGGTGAACCACTTGTTACACGCGGTGCAATTGTAGGTCTTCGGGCGACGCGCCTCGTTCGACTTCCAGGTGGCCGCCTTGGCCGTGAGGCTATTCGCCGGCAGTACCGAACTTGAGCTGGGCGGCTCGAAGCCACGGTATGCGGTGCCAGCGTTGCCACCCACGGCATTGCCATCCGTTGTTGTGGTGCTCGGAAACTCGGCCGGGCTGGTGGTCACCTCGGCTGCCGTCGGATCGAACGATTTGTCCACATAATGCTGCGAGTCGGCATATTCGGATTTGATCAATGCATACTCCTGCTTCACCACCGTCGATGGGTGATACGGCGACTGTTTGGGCGAGCCGTAGTAGTGCGGCGATTTCTCCAGCAGCGGCTGCATATAGGCGGGCAGACCCTCGGTGGGCGTGGCCTGTTGCTCCCAACTGTGGAGCGCACGTTGCTGCATCGATTGCATCGAATGCAATGGATCGGGCAATGCCAATGGCAGGCCGGCAACCACAGCGTCGTGTTGATGGAGCTGCTGATGCTGCTGCTGCGGATGTTGTTGTTGCTGCTGTTGGAGGTGGTGGTGATGGTGATGGTGCTGTTGCTGCTGCTGTTGTTGCTGTTGCAGCAATTGCTGGTGATAGACCATCTTCTGGGAGTCCAAGTCGAGCAGCTCACCGCTGGCTGCCGCCGCTGCTGCTGCTGCCGCGGCCACCGCTGTTGGCGTCGGCATCGGCATCTCCTCCTTGATGTAGGGCGAGCTGGCATAGCCGCTGCTTCCGTATGGCGATTCTCCGTGCACGTTGGCAATGTGTTCCTGCAATTCCGATTCGTTAGTGTTCAAGATGCCGCACTTTTTGCACTGCAACTTGCAGCCGCCTCCCGGCGAACTGGGCGTGGCACTGCTCAGCTGCAGATGCGATGAGGTGGAGGTGGGACTGCTGCTGCTAACGACGCGCGGACTCATCGCAGCAACAGATGCTGCTGTTGTCGTTACTGCGGCCGCCGGTGTTGCTGTGGCATCGTCGACGGCAGCAACAGTTGCTGCCGCCACAGCCGTTGGCAGCACCGACGTTGGCTGCTGCAAATACGGATGATAGCGCACCGCCGAGGCTTTACTGTAGTCCACATAGGCGCCGCCATAGTCAGCCGCGCTCTGCTGTTGTTGCTGCTGCTGTTGCTGATAGAATTGCTCGTAGCTGTTGATGTAGCTGCTGGCCGCGTAACTCTGCTGCTGCTGCTGTTGCTGCTGCATATCGCTGGCGTAGAGGCCGCCGTAGAGCTGCTGCTGTGGTGGTTGCTGTTGCTGTTGCGCTGCTGCTGCGTACATGTGATGCGTTGCATATGGCTGATGCGTTATCCCCGACGCCTGCTGCTGCTGCTGTTGTTGCTGTTGCTGTTGCTGCTGTGCGTCCACTGACATCAGCGATTGTTGCTGTGTTGTTGGCTGCGGCGTGCCTGGCTGATTATCGCTGGAGTCCGCGGCGGCGCTGATTGTTGCATTCGCATTCGGCGTTGCTGGCGCACTACCTCCAGCAACAGTTGCTGCCGATGCAGTTGTTGTGGCTGTTGCTGCGGCCACTGCTGCAGTTGTTGCTGCTGCTGCTGCAGTTGCTGCTGTGCCGCCTCCGCCGCCGCTATCAGTTGGGCCGCTACTGCTGCTGCTGCTGCTAGCAGCGAGCGCCTCTGCCGCGTGCAGTGGCGGCATTTCACTTTTTATGCTCGCCATTAAACGTCGGCGTTGGCGTTTGCGTCGGCGTTGGCGTCGCGCTGCTGCTCATGTGGCTTGCTTCTTAATTGTTGCTGTTGTTCTAGTTGCTGCTTCGACAGCTGCTTAAGATGTTTTTTTTTTTTTTTGTGTGTGAGGTTTTTTTTAATAATTTATTGTTGTTGCTGTTGTTTTTAATATTCGTTGGCTGCTTTGCCGTTCGTTTTGGTTTTCTTTTTTGTATTTGTATTTGTATTTGTACTGCAAAAATAAATTTTAAATTTTAATTTACAAATTTTTACAAAACAGACACATATGTACATATATATAGACTAGTCACATGCACATGCACTACTTGAGTTCTCAGATAACGGTTCTGGCTCGAAGAGCACAGCAAGGTGCAAAAGAGAATGAAAGAGACTTTAAAAAAACGATCACTTAATATCAGCAACAGCAGCAGAGCTCTACGCAGCCGCAGCTTCTGTTACTTTGCTTTGCACTGTTCATCGAGAAAAAAAAATAGCAAAAAAAAAAAAACAAATACAAGCATCCAAAATGTGCTGAGATTCTCTTTTAACATTTGCATTTGCTTTAGCAGCTGTTAAATCTGATCTTAACAGTGTGCTCTCTTCTAGGCATGCAGTTGCGACTGCGTTGGCTGTTGCTGCTGCTGCTGTTGTAGCTTTCACATTTCTTTATGTTCATAGTGTTCGTATAGTTTTGCATTCACACACACACACATACACTTGTAAAAAAAAAATGGCAGTATACGTATATATATGCATATATATTTAGAAATATATACAGCTACATAACAATTATGAATTTGATTGGCAAAGACGATGATGATGATGGACAGTTGGTCATCATGATCGCCATCTTCGCCGCTGATATTGTTGGTGCTGCTATTATTATTGTTGTTGCTGTTGTTGTTGTTGATGTTGGCTTTGCTTACTTATCTGCGCCTTCGCTTTGTGCAGTTTTTGTGTTTAGCGGCTTGCTGATCTCTCTCTCTCTCTCTCTTCTCCTTCTCTTATTCTGCTTCACCGAAACACAAAACAACTGAAGAATAATAACATAAAAAAAAGACCGAAACGAAGAACTTGAAGATTTGCTGGGATGTTGATTTTTTTGTATTTTTTCTCTTTACTTTTTGAATTTAGAATTTTGATTTTGCGAGCGCGAAAGAGTTTCGGTTCGCTTTCGTCTGCTGTTCGCCGGTTAGTTCTTTCTTTGATCGTTGCCTTTTAGCATTTGGTTATTCGTTTTCATTCTTTTGGTTACATTACATTTTGTTCACTCCATGATCACTTGAGAATTTCCGTAAGATTTGTTTTTTTTTTTTTTTAACTGCAGTTGAACAGAAAAAAATGTTTACGAACACAATGGAAAAACAATACAAAACGCGTCAATTATTTGATTAACTTTTTATCAGTGTTTTTTCTTTCTTTTTTTTCTCGTTTTTCTTTAAGTCCGAAATAGTTTTTTTTGCCGAAAAGTGTTGCCAAAAATTTGTTGTTGATTTTTGCCGTATGTTATATTTTTTTAATATTTATTTTACATGTACAAAGAAAATGAAACAAAAAAGGGCGCTAAAAGCTAAAATAGCCGCTCCACTCCGTTCACACGCTTCGTCGCTTATTCGCTCGTGTCCTTCTTTCTGCTACGGCGTTCCAAATACAAATGACGGAACGGAATTGTGTTTCCAAATACAAATGACCGACGTGCATGCGGCATTCTGGCAGCAGCAGCGGCAGCAGCAGCAGCAGCAACAGCAGCAGCCGCAGCAGCAGCAAATACTTACGCACACACGCACACATATGCGCACATAACAGAAGTAGCAGCAGCCGCAGCAGAAGCGCAGTCGCTGCTGGGCTGGCGTGCGTGTGCGCTAGTGTTTGTGTGTGTGTGTGTGTGAGTGTGAGTGTGCGTGCGCTATGTACAGCAACGACGGCGACACAACAGCAGCAGCGGCAGCGCTTATGTGCCGTGCGTTTTGTGTTTTCGCTGACTTCGCCGTCGCTGCTTTCGCTGTCTCTTTCTGTTGCTGCATTTGTTTTTGCTTTGCCAACGCTGGCGCTGTTTTTGCATTTTGCTGTTGTTGTTTTCTTTCGACCTTTTTTTTTGCATTTGATTTGCTTTTATTATTTATTTACTTTGCTTTACGAAGGCAATTTGGCCATTTCTTTGTGATGATGCGGCCCCAAAAACCGTATTCAAGCCCGACTTGGAGTAACTAGCCCATTGTAACTCCGCTTGTAGACCAGGCAGGCAACTGAAACAAATTGTTTTGGCTTGGTTTTGATTAGTTTTGTAATTCCGAAGTGATTCGATGTCTGAGTTTGTAACAATCAATTCAAGAATTGCAAAAAGAACTACAAAAAAGAAAACAAGAAAAGAAAAGTTCAACAACAGCTGTTTCGATTGTTTCGCAGGCGGTTCGATCTGATTAAATTGGTCAGCTTTATTAGGCCACATTCTTGCTCTATTAGCCAGATTGACTCACGCTTTGGCTCTGATGAGGAATCGCATACACGTTCGCCTCACACTTTTAGCCTAGTTTCGGTTGTTTCTACCTTTGTTGTTGTTGTTGGGTCTCGTAAAACTTGTCAACGCTTTAAAATTAATAAACTCAACTTTTATGCAGAGCATAAAAAATACATATAAATTTATACACACATTCATGCAAGTAAAAAGCCAAAGCGAAAAACTAAAAATAGATGTGCGAAGGGTTCGAGCTCGATTTTTTTTTTTTGTCTTTTTCATTTTTTTCTGGGCTGGGACGAATGAAAATGCCCAAAAGTATTTAAAAATCTCGTAAGCCAAATGCCAGCTAATGGGGCTCAGCTACAGATACAGCTACATACACACACATACATACATCCATCCATACACTCTCTCACTCTTTCTCTCTTTGCCTTTGGGCTGCGTGGGCCTTGAGGAAGAGTTGAGAGCGTGGAAGGCACGCCGAAAATTTACATACATGATTGTCATAAAAAATCAGCAAGCAAATTGTCAAATCCCTAAACTGACAATAAAACAATAAAGAAGACGACGCTGAAGACGTCGACGCACAGCGAAGAGGAAGAACCAAAAAGTGGGCAACGCAACAACAACAAAAATATATGTATGTATGTATATGAAAACAAGCTTTACAAATCTCTGCATGCGTTAGTGTGTGTGTGTGCGCGCTTTGTATACAGTGTGTAGAAACTAAGAGCAACTGTCGAGGGTCAAAGGATGTTCGCGCGACATTTTATTATTTATTTAAGAAGGAAGCACCATTTAAATGAAGGCAATTCGCAAGGACTTCGAATCATGCACTCTATGTCGTATATATACATATGTATATATACAAATATCAGAAAAAGTAATATTCGGACTACAGGACTAGAGTCCTACTAATGTTAATTAAAATGTTGCATTCGATCGCGAGTGCTCACTGTATGCGTATCAATAGAAACGCGGGCAAGGCCATGTAGCCGCAAGCAGCAGCAAAAAAGTTTGTAGAAAAGCAGACAGCAATGACAGGAGCAGCGCAGCGGCAGTGCGTAAAAGGGAGCCGAAAGCTACGTGAGTAACATGTGCGTGAGTGTATGCGTGTGTGTGAGGGGTGGGTGATCTTAGGGCCTCTCTCTTAGACAGCTGATGCGGCAAGCGCGCTGCTGCAGCCGGCTCAAGTGTGTGCAGCGGGATTAGGCTGTTTTATGGCGCATTTATGACACGCAACAGTTGCTGGCGCAGGCGCAGGTAGAGCCGCCTAACTCAACTCTAATTACAAGGTGCATGCATGTGCGTGTGTGTGTGTGTGTGTTTGTGTCGGTGCAGAGGTCTTGCGTGTCAGCGTCAATCACAGCGTAGCTAGTCCTTAATGCGTGTCCAGTGTCCAGCTCTCTTTCTCTCCCACTCTCTGCGTGCATGCGTGTGTGTGTGCATGCCAGTTAATGACTTTTTAATTGAGAGCGTACAGCTGTCATTGTCAGCGCCGTTACTTTTTAATTACGAGAGAGTGAGAGAGCAAGAATGACTGCGAGGGCGCCAGCGGGTGTGAGAACAAACAAACAAAACCTTAAGCCGACGTATCGCCCAGCTTCAGACTTCAGCTTGAGCTTCGTCTTCGGCTTTTGGTTGTCTCTCGGCTTCGGCTTATGTAATGCGAGCGCCACTCCGACGAGCCGTTAGCGCCGCCGCTGGCGTCGTCGTCGCCGTTGCCGTTGCCGTTGTCGTTGCTAGCATCGCCGGCGTTGGCGACGTTGCTAAGCATATTGCGCTGCCCATGACTCACGCTAGCATTGGCTCAGGGCCAACGCCGTTGGCGAACCCTCCTCCCCCTCTCCTCTGGCTTTTGCTCTTTTGGCGCTGCGGCGTTACGGCTGCGCCGTTTGTTGTGGTTTCGCTGCGCGTCTGCGCCGTTTGTTGTTGTTTTCTTTACTTTATTATTTCTTTTCCTTTCTTACGTTTTTTTTTTTTTTGCTAAAGCCGGCTTGGAGTTTACTCTGCTGTTGTTGTTTTTCTCTTTTATTGTTGGTGTTGGCATTTTGGTGTTGACTTTGCGGCACCGTCAATGTATATATGTATGTAGATACATACATACATAAATATACACATATGTATATACATGCACACATATATACATACATATGTATGTGTGTACATGCATGTATGCCAAATTATACATATGTACATGTGTATTTACATACCTACATACATACATGTAAAATATGAATATTCGCCGTTTCTGTTTGTGGGTTCGTCACATTGAATCTCTGCTGTTGCCTTGCAACCTTCTTGTCATTTGCACAAAGAAACTCGTGGCATTTATAGTAATTAGTGCAGCAGATTTACGACGCTCTTAAACGACGGCCTCTCTTAAGCTCCATACTCAATTAGGTATAATGTTAGAAGAGTGCAGCTGCAGCTGTAGGGTCCGCTTGAAGCCCGTAGCAATTCCACATATTCCTGAGCTATTTGTCGAAACAGTTGACAAATGAAATTCCTTAAAGTTAACTCAATTACTCATGTATTTAAATAATGTCCATGCATACATTGTATGTGCATGTATTTGCTTGCGTACATATGTACATATGTATGTATGTGTGTCTGTGTACTGTGTACTGTCTGTTTTCTATGTACTCATGAGCCAAACATCTCATGTAAGATCTATTTGCACTTCACACGACGACAATTGTCAACTACACAGCGAGAATTCGTACTGTCCATAGAGCAGCGTTTTAACACTGAGAGAAAAGCAGTAAGCGGGTGCCAGACTGAAGTGATCAATAATATGAAAACAGGAACATACACACATATCAATAAAGTACAGACTATATGGTAGTATTTGAATGTAAACAATTTATAATTTCTTGTTTGCTTTTTTCTTTCTACGCATTTTCGTTCAGTGTGTGGCTTGTTGTTATTGCTGGATTGTTTTGGCTCTGAGCCGATGTTTTCGTTTGCACAATCTCGCCTCTTGGTTTCTGTTATTCTTTCTTCCTCTGCGTCTGCGTCTGATTCTTCTTCTTTTTTTTATTCTCCTTGTGTTGGTGCATATGTGTGTGTGCGAGTGTTTTTTCATCGTTTTCTGTGGCTTATTGTTGTTTTAACACTTCTCCGGCGTTTCAACTGCGTCTCATTCCACGTTCCTCATTTGCATATATCGAGAGATTTGCTAAGATTTTGTCTGGGATCAGTGTTGGCTAGCAAAAGCTGATCCCAAGCGAAACAGATGCCTCTAAGCTGCTGATCCCAGCCATTGCGCTCAGTTGGATTGGGGGTGACATGCGAGAAAACTCACGCACGCAAGCCCATGGACACACATGCATACATACATACATGCATACATGTATGTATATGTATATATGTATATATTTATGTACGCATGTATGACTCGCATGTGTGGCATACAAAGGAACTAAGCCAAACCAAAACAACAAAATGTACGACAAATGCTGCTCAATCATAATTGAAAGCAACAGCAATAATAACAGCAGCCACAGTAGAGGCAGCGGCAGCAGACGAAAAACAACAAAGCGCAGAGACAGAAAAAACAGCAGATGCACAACGCACAAAAATGCCAACACACGCACGCACACACACACACATACACACAAGGGGCAGGAATTGAATTTTAAAGGAATTCAATTTGAAATGCAAACAATGCAGCAGCGACACACATGCACACTCACACACATACACACACGCACGCTAAACATGCCAACGCATTGCGCGCCAACTGCAACAAAATGGCAATGAAACGTCGGTGTGAGAGCAACAACTGCCAAGTGAGCAATGCACACGAACAATAGAACGCTACGCTAGGGAGAGGCACATGCAAAGACACAGGCAGCGGCAGCGGCAGCGGCATCGGCAGAGGGAGAGGGAGAGGGAGAGAGCGTGCGTAAATGTGGGGTGTTGTGTAAAATGGCTGGCTAAAAATTGTGCAGTCGCTGTCGCTGTTGTCGTCGCCGGCGTCGCTGTCGCTGTCTGCATGAGCAGATACGCTGCCCCGCTGTTAGCGAGCCCGTTGTGCGTGTCTAATTTGCAGTGCTTGTTGTTGTAATTGTTGCTGGCATTTTGCAAATGCAATGCATGTGCAACACGTGTGACACACAGACACGCACAACATCGCTATTTCGTGCATACATATACATATATACAAATACATGTGTGGGCCCCCTGTGTGTGCTCTAATTTTGCTTATGTTAGCAGCTTGGTTTTATTTCTATGCTTATACATTTTTTTGCTCTCTTTCTTTGTTCCTTATGTCATGTTGTTCTTTCGGTTTGCCTTTGGCACATTTTTATGAATCAAGCGTTGTGCGAACGTAAACAAACCCGCCCTCAATCGAAAGGCGGCGACGAGCAACATGTTGCTGCATTCGCCAGTGGGCAACAAGTGCATTTGCATTTGCTATTGGGTTTGTCTTTACTTTTGCCTTTGCTTTTGCTTTTGCTCTTGCGTTGCTTTTACAGGCAGCCATATTTGCTTAAGTTCGCTCTTTAATTAATGCTTGTGCTGCGCTCTCTGATTAGTTTATGCTCTATTTTCTTGTTGTTGTTGCTGCTTCTGCTGTTGCTACCCAAAAAGTAGGCAGCAAAAAGCAAGCGAAATTAATGTGAATTGTTGTTGTTGCTATTAAGCGGCGGGCTGGGGGCGTTTGTTAATGGAATGGCCGACACTTGTCAAAACTTGACTGCCATTTGTTGTCTAACTGTACTTTTGTTAAGCTCTCACACACACGGCACACAGATTGGCCACACACACACACATGCGCCAACTTTTAATCATTAAAAATTGTAACTGTTATTAATATTTAAGGCTTTACATAAACAGCACACACACACACACACACACATGCGCATGGCCGTTGGGCAACTAACCATGTCCCTGTTTTATGTGTGTACATACATTCATATAAGTACATGTATACACACATACATACATATGTATGTATACATTCTCACATAAAGCTTAATTGCAAGCCATCCTGACCGCTCTGCCCACCCCCTCCCCCTCCCACTCTCACCGTCTCTCACTCTCGCTCTCGCTCACTCCTACCACCAGCTCCTTCTCTAACGGTGCTCTGCTTCCTCTTGCTCTGCTCACTCTAAAATATCCAAGCGCCAATTTAAATTTAATATCGACGCACACACACGCACACATGAATGAGAGCCACCACCACATTACACACACACACACACACACACGCACAAACACAAGCAGAGAGCGGTCTGCTGCTTTCTCGTTTCTCGCTAGGCGTTTCTCGTAAATCTATTTGGCACATTCATGCATAAAGTATTTAGTATCTTTGAGATACCTTTTTAACCGCATGCCAACTACACACACACGCACCCCCACCCACACACTCGCACACACACATACATGTCCAGGCCGGATGACAGCGCAAAGTTCAGATGGCAGCCAACCAAAAGCGCGGACAACGGCAAAAAGATGAGCGCCAAACGTCGACAGCGGCTGCGGCTGCAGCAGCGACGGTTCGCGGCCAAACGTCCAACACTTTCGCTTGCCAATGGCCAACGGCATTCATGTGTGTGTGTGCTTGTGTGTGCGAATGTGTGTGTGTTGCGCTTGGGCAAAATAAATTAATTTCAAATGTAAAGCTGCGAGCATGCAAAGTGCCAGCGCACACAGCAAATACAATTTGAACTACTCAATGCACACACACACACACACTCACACCCCCACACACATACACATACACGTGCACGTACACACAGTAAGACTTCGGCCAATACAATAGCAGACAGCGGGGGGCATGCAAATAGGAACTGGCAGCAGGCAGCAGGCAGCGGGCAATCTCAACAAAAAGTGACTAAAAATGAATTGGATAAAAAGCCAAATTCGATTCGATTCGATTAAAATTGAAAGTTAATCGATAAGAAAGAAAAGAAAGAATATAATAGTAGTATCTAGCTAGTAGATCGTAGTAGAAAATAGTACATAGTACTTTGCTATCTACTACTACAATCGACTACTACTATCAACTACTACTATCTACTACTACTATCAACTACTACTATCTACTACTTCTATCTACTACTACTACTATCTACTACTACTATCTACTACTACTACTATCTACTACTACCATTTACTACTTCTATCTAATATTATTATCTTTTACTACTATCTACTACTTCTATCTACTACTACTATCTACTAGTAATGTCTACTACTACTACTACTATCTACTAGTACTGTCTACTACTACTACTATCTACTAGTACTGTCTACTACTACTACTATCTACTAGTACTGTCTACTACTACTACTATCTACTCTACTATTTACTACTACTATCTACTACTACGATCTACTACGACTATCTACTACTACTATCTACTGCTACTATCTCCTACGACTATCTACTAGTACTGTCTACTACGACTATCTACTACTTCTATCTACTGCTACTATCTACTACTTCTATCTACTGCTACAATCTACTACTACTATCTACTAGTACTGTCTACTACTAATATCTACTACGACTATCTACTACTTCTATCTACTGCTACTATCTACTACTTCTAGCTACTATCTACTACTATTATTACAGCTACCTGCTACTACTATCTACTACTACTACGACTAGTGCTCTATTTACTACTACTATCTATGTTATCGTAGTCTCTTGATATTCCAGTTGATCCATCTATCGATCGGTCTATATCCCACTGTACTTTAAGTTTTGTCAAGATAGACTCAAGTCATAAATTGGCCGATTTGATCAAGAGCCATAGTCTATAGATTTAAACTTTTTCAAACTTCTATAAATACCCGTTAAGAGGGATCTATAAATACATTTGCGATTTATCGATTTGAGCTCGATTAATATGCATTGGATGTACGACGTTCGATTGGCTAGGAGGATTTCAAAGATTTGTGTCTAGATTTTTAGCTTGTAATTGAATAGCAAAACATTTTTTCTTGGGGCATGTTGGATGCAGCTTGTGGCATGCAACACGAAGCCGATGGTCAGATAGGAAAGGATATAAACCTTTTTGAAGTACGAGCTACCTGTTTAAATATAGAGGACAGGCGGAAATTATGCGAATAGCATTTGAAATGGGAGAGAGGTAGGCAGAGCGGAGGATGCCGATGGAGAGGGAGGGTGAGTATATGAGGGGGTTGTAATCTGTTTGGCTTGTCTTAAATGAAAGTTGTAAGTACGGGGCGGGCGCGCAGAAGCCAAAATGTGCGGCTCGTGCGTTTAGTTTTTGGCCAATGGACGCAGCAACATGAGCCGCCCATCGATAAGGCCTACACATTCGCACACGCACACACACACGCACACACACACATATACAGAGTAACTCGCAAAGGGATAATTTACGAAATTTGAATCTTAGAAAATGTTAAAAGCATTTCGCTTGCTCTCGCTCTATATATACAATATATATACATATACATATGTATATGTATGTATGTATGTATGCGTGTGTGTGTGTGTGTGTGTGTGTGACTGCGCATGTATTTCAAAATTGCAAAATGTCTACATGGACATTCAAAGTCAGCAGCAGCAGCCGTCCGTTCGTCCCTTTCCACAAACTCCCTCCCCCACACACACACACACACACACAAACGCACACGCTTGCTTAAATCTCCTCTACTCCCGCCACCCAGCCAGGCCTGTCCATCGTCTACACACACATGGAGCTCACACACACACTCACACACACACACACACACTCGTACATCTTGCGTCCTTGCTCAAGCTCATTTGTACGGCGCGTCGTCTGGGCTGACAGTCGCAGCCGCAGCTACCCCTTGCCCCCGCCTACCCCGCCTCCTCTGAACCACCCTCTTAGCCCCTTTAGGAAATATGCATACGTAACGGCCAGCTTGGCTGACAGTGGGCGTTGGGAGTTGGGGTTTTTTGGACGATAGACGAAGCTGGGCCACATTTGGCTTCCTGTTTGTCCCCACACACACACACACACACACACACACGCACGCACATTGCGTTGAGCTGTTTTGAATGTGTGACAGCCGCCTCTACAGCCACGCCCACACTGAGGGCGTACTTTCTTTGTTGCTGCTGCTGTTGTATTGTTGTTGTTGTTGTTGCCGCTGGCTTTGGCAAGTTTCCTTGCCCAATTTTCATTTTCATGTCTCGCTTTCGAAAATGTAAACTCATCATAAGTGGACCAGAGTGCCTGTGCCTGTCGTGTGTGTGTGTGTGTGCGTGTGTGGACTAACGCAGACGTCGTCATTGGCATCGTGTGTGCGTGAGAGAGGTAAGAAGAGCGAGAGAGAGAGAGAGAGAGAGAGCGAAAGAGAGAGAGGGAGAGAGTAGAATGGGACGTCGCAAGTGTTGTGAATGGACATACAAGGCTGGGCGCTGTCTGCCCTGGCTGGAAGGGGCAACGGGCAGTGGGGCAGTGGGGGCAGGCTCTTAACGGAACGGATTTTACAATCTGCTGCATATGTATATATATATATATATATATATATATATTATATATAATATGTGTGTGTGTGTGTGCGAGGGCTGCACGATAACAGAAGTCGAATAGAAATTTTGTAGCTAATTAAAAATCATTTGTAGTTCGTATAACAGCCGCTGTTGTGCAGTAGAAAGAAAAATGTTATGTTATGTTAACATTCAGTTGTTTGAGTTCAAGTTGACTGTTAAATATGTACAGCAGCTGTGATGCTAATAACAGGAACGTACAAACAATAGCAGCTGACAGGTAGCCTTTTCTCTTAAATGTAAGTTAACATATGTTAGAGGCAACTTACATTAAAGTAATCAAAGATGTTAAGTTAAGCTAAATTAAATTATGTTAAGTATGTTATAGTTAAGTTATTTAAATATATTAAGTTGTTACAGTTTGGCTAACAATAGCTATGTTAAAGTAGTGCTGTTAACTGAAACTTATATAATAATGACCACAAGCTTCAATGCATATGATAAGTTAATGATGTATCGATTTTTTGTATTGCTTTGAGACTCAACGATTACGAAACGCAATGTTATTTGAAAAATGTTATCAAAAATGTTAA